>NW_016690402.1:322820-514214 GCF_001604755.1 Lepidothrix coronata
GACATTTTAATGGACAGCAATGACAATACTCGCTCAGCCTGAGATTTCTGTCCAGTATACAAGGGGTTAAAACTTAATCAGGGTTGGGCAGGAGGGAGGAAAAAACTCTCGGCAGAATGTCTCCACACAGAGAAACCGAGAACAGTTTATATGTGCTCCAAACTGCCAAGGACAGCAGAAAAAAGCAACTAGTATAAATAATTAAAGCAGAGATGAGATAAATATTTGGGGAGGGGGTACTGTGGTTGTGTAATTGCTAATGTTGAGGAGAGGTGGACTTCCGTGCTTCCTGGCCTCTTTTGTTCTAAGGTTTCCTACAGTCCATCAATTAGTAGCCTGCCACATGCCAGCATTTTTAGGGTTTAAACCACATTTTTTTAAAAGCTTGCATAAGAAAGATCTGTAGAACACAGGCTGGGATGTGAATTTGTCGTGCAATATGGCTTTATGATTCATTCATTTTCCCAGACTTTATTTCTCCAGAGCAGGTTCTGGGTTGGCATCCTGAGCCCTGCAAAAGATCCACAGGGCTGAGTGGAAGGAATATAAATGCTTCACTGGAGCCAGACTCCGGCTGGGGCAGTTGCTGTCAATAAACTGAAGTTGAAATACATTGACAGGGTGGTGGGGGAGGTGTTCTGCAGTGCCGCAGATCCCAGGCATACCTTATCTTGGGAGTAGCAAATTAGGATTTTTTTATATGTTCACCAACACAGTTGTTTCTTGTTTCAGAGATAAACAGCTACAGCATCAGGAAACCAAGAGAGCCTAGGATTTATTATCTAAAAGGAGAAAAACCCAAACATGTTTTACTAACAAGGAGTGGCTTCATGCATAAATATATATGCGAAAAACACTTGAAGACCATAGAAAATTAAATGAAACTAATATTCAACAAATTAAATATTTTTCTGTTGAAGGAGGGGTAAGCAAGCAAGCAACTCACATCAAAATATTAAATTTTTAGTGGATAATTCCTAAAAAAACCCTTAAAAATAAAACTTCCATTAAAATACTCTTCAGAGCTCAGAAATACTTGCAAACACATTAAAGGGCACAAGAGCTCTATTAATCTTATCAATTAAACTGCTTTGATTTTTTGTGTCTATTTTTCTATGTTCGTATCTTTCACAATGTGGATGGGTAACCTTATAAAAACATCCACTATGAATTGTGGGATTCTGTGCCCTGACAGCTTCTGTGGTAATCTGGGGGTGTCCTCTGGTACCCTGCACGTAGCCCGAGCAGAGCTCTCACTCACACACTGCAGGCAGCCTGCGCGGTGAGCCCAGCCTGGTGCTCTTGGAGACAGGGAAATGCAAGGTACCATTTTTTTTTTTAGCAGACTGTAAATGATTCCTATTCTTTGCTCCACAGAACATCCGATGTGGTGCCCAATCGGCTGAGAAAGCTGCACAGACGTCAGTGTGTGTGTGTGTGTGTGTGTGTGTGTGTGTGTGTGTGTGTGTGTGTGTGTGTGTGTGTCTGCACAGCCAACTGCAGCTGGAACCTCCATTAGAGCAGCCCTATTGATTTCTGGTTCACACTGCAGTAACAGGGATAGAGTGCAGGGCAGGGGGAGAAAAAGGCAGGGGGAGAAAAATAATCCCAGCAGCTTAAAAACAGGACTTAACTGAAGGCATATCAGGGTGTATGTGCATATGTACAGCATATAGTCGCCAGTTTCCAGAGATACACTGCTGAGCTGTTTGCTTAAAAAAGCCACCAACAAAAATCCCCAGGCAGACCAATCCCCACTTCTCATGAAACAAGTCTGCCCAGGTTTCAGATCCCGTGCAGGCATGAACTGATGTTGGATACTTTGTCAATGCTGGTTTTGCACAACAAACTTGTCCGCAAAATGTTTCTGTTTTGTTGAAGGACTACAGGAGATGCACACTTAAAATGGCTCTTTCTCTATGCACACACTTATCTGCTTGGGGATGGTGGGGGAGTTAGAAATACAGCTCGTGTGTGTCAAACACAGGGCATAGAGAGCTCCAGGAAGCTGCTCTGCATTTACTGGCAGTCACTTTCTTGTGATGCATAATGCACAAGGCTGCAAGCTGAGGTGTAAAAAAACAGGGTGGAAAAAATGGTGTTTCTGGTAGTGACTGAGCTTTCGTCTTCGTCTGAGGTTTTTTCCAGCTAATATCTGGGAATAATTTATAGCTGCATGTTAATATATTGTCTTGGTATTTCAGCACATCTGTGAAGAAAATCCCTGCAAAGCAAGTGTGTCTTTTCACAATCACTGCATGTCAGTCTGGCAAACTCTAGCTGTGAGCAGTATACAGTGAAGGGGGGGAAGACCCCAACACTGTTATCTGTTTAGGGGTTGGGGGAAGGGGCGATGGTAATACCTTTAAAAACCCGAAAGGCGGTAAGCCATTATTAGCAAAAGCTATATTGAGCATGCTTGCCAGACAGGCAGCACAGCGCAGCTCAGCTCTAGTTCCGCCCAGACATGTGCCTTGCCATTTTCATTTTAATCAGTCTGCTCAGGATGGCTGCTGATTCATTTTGCAGGATGGCCCCCAGGGAGCCAAGGTGAAAGCCTGAGGCGAGCTGCTATTGCATCAATGCAGCACTCTACATCAGACACAAGGAGGGGAGGCAAGGATTCGGCAGCAGATCGAGTTCAAAATACTAGCCTTGCTATTAAAAAACAAAGCAGCACCCCCCTCCAACAAATAAAACCTCTGTGGAAATAATAAAAAAAGGCAAAAAAAGAAGAGTATAAACCAAACATCTCCCTTCTCAAGTCATTAAATAAAACACAATTATCAGAGAAAAATCTCCTCTGCTCCTTCCTTCCCCTTATACCCTGGAAGCACTGGAGCTGCCATTTCTTTTCACAGTGCCTTATTTAAAAAGGAAAAGGATGCTCTCTATTTCTCTATTTACCTGATAACTAGTGGGGGGTGGGATACCTGATTTAGCTGGAGACTTTGATTTGTGGGATTGACAACCTTATTATGCAGTGAGCTTATTATTGATATTATTCTGCTCTCGGTTGCCATGACCACCTTGTGAGAGACATTCAATTTTCTCTCTTCCATCATCATTATCTATGAGGCCATCTGTTGTGGAAAATGAATTCAGCTTCATTTGCATGACTGATAAGCAAATTTTTTTTTTATCTATTTAACAGAAGGTCATATGCCGGGGATTTGGAGCTGGTGGAAAAAAAAAAAGTGGAGGAAAAAAAAAGGCATCTCGAGAGGATGAGTGGGAGTGCGTGCATTAGAGGATGTATGTGGAAGTAAAACAGATCCCTCAGGCCTGCTAGCCTATCCTACTGCATTTGTCATTCCTGCCAGGGCGACATTTTTTTCCCCCTAAGCTTCTGCACACTAAAGAGAGTGAGAGCTTTTTCCCTGCAGTCTTCTTGAAGCCCCCCTGGTTTTTTTACTCAGTGTTGGTGGGTGTATTTTAATATATATATATATTTATATATATATTTTAATTCCCTGGAATATGGGGTATCTTTTCAGTGTTCAATGAAGAAAAAAGCAGCCTTTTCTGGGTCTCTGTGGTATGCTTCTTACTCCTCATCCTTTCAAAGTTGTAGTAAGCCAGGGTGTTTCTTAACCATGCTGAAATGTCTTGCTTATGTTTAACTTGTAAATGGTTAACGGTGCAGGTGTGGACTGTGTTTTGTGCAGGGTGGGGGTTGATTCTTGTAGCTATCTGGAAAGATTGTTGTGATTTTTGCAGTTGTTCTTTAGCTTGTACTTAAATGTCCATTGTTTGCTCTTTTCGAGTTCTTCTGGCAATACTGCTGTGCAGCTGAAATTATTTTAGGCTGTAGAATAGCTCATAAAAAATCTTGAAGTGTGTTTACTGTATGAACGCATTATGTTGCATGCATTAAGCATGTTGTTGTTTATATAAACTTGCTGCATGTGGACAGTACTTGTTTGATATGGAGAACCCGAGACAAAAACTTCACAGATTGGAATGCTCAATGACAGCCAAATGCAATTAAATAAAAGATTATAAGATACTATGTTTTACTCTAAAGTGACTTTTGAAAACAGTGGATTTGTACTTTAAAGGGGAACACTTGTATAAGAGTAGCATTTTTGAAAGAACACTGTCTTAAATGTTTCATATTGATAATACTTTAAAGAGAAAAAGCTTTGTAAATAATGAGTGGTTAATTCAGTTAACTCCCTGAAAAAATTGTAGTATATACTTCAATTTTAAAATAGTTCTTATAAGTATGACTATAGTCCGTGCACATTTAGTGCAGATTTCTTAATCCTATTAATTTAGTTCTAAAAAGTAGCCAAAGAGTATAAAAGAAAACTACTTACATTAGTTAAAAAGAAACTACCTAGTGTCTTATGGAAGAGGCATTACACAGGTTTGCTTCTTTTATTTGTTACTAACAAAGATTAAACTCAATGGAACAGAAGCATGCCATTTTCTTCTGAGTTCTGAACAACGTGCACAGCCTTATCTAGGCAGAGGAGGGTTTTTTAAACCTTTATTTGTTCTCTGCAGAAGTAACGTGTGCATAAAGTAGCCTTTTTACATAATAAGTGCTTTGCATGGTTGACAATACTCCTTTTAAAGATAGAAAAAGAGAAATGCAGTACTCTCTTTCTTGCAAATAAATACTTTTGGATTTTATTTATAATCTACGGGGAATCTTTTTTTTGTATTTTGCACTTGCAACAGAGAAATGGTCGTGGGTGCTGGATTTCAGGTGGAGAGAAGTTTCACTTTTATTGAGGTCAGCTAGAGACCAGATCTCTGACTTATCTACATTAAGTAGCTTGCTCTAAATTACTTGAATAAAATTCCTCTTTTTTTAATGTGGTTTTGTTTTGTTTTGGGGGGGGGGTGTTGTTGGTTTTGTTTAGAAAACACTCTCCAACAGAGCTAGCATTAACTTGTCATGATAATCTATTGCTGATAGTTTTTTAAAGGGTACTCTTTTCTCCTACCCCTCTGATTTCAGAAAGAGTATCTTGTACATTTTTATAAAGGAATAAGATCTAATGCTTCTTTGGCATCCGCCATATTTATCATGCCTATTGGAATCTGCGGTGGAAGTTAGCTCACAGAACTAGTTTCACACTCAGAGCTCAGCCCAGTGCAGCTCTGATGGCTGTGGGGAGTGGGGGGGTGTCTGAAACGGTGCTAGATTTCTCAATGGACTTCAGCTGGAAGTAATGGGATACTGTGCATTAGCAGGCTGTCTTCTAGCACGCAAAGGTTGAGGTCTCCGTCTTATCCCCTCCTCCCCCCTCCATTTGAATTGTCAGCTTCTTCCTAAGGCTGGTGAATAAAACCTGCTAAACTTCGGGAAAAGCCTAACAGAAAACTCAGTTGATTCCCTTCTCCTGCCCCCCAAAAGTTAATTACCGAGCTTGGTTGGATTCCTCCCCGCCACCCTGACATTTGACTGCTGCTAATTCACTGATTAATCTCATTAATGTGATTATAGCAGGATTTGGAGTTGGCTGCCATTGTTCTGCAGACAGCGCTATTCAGCCCCAGCCCTCGCCGCCCCCTTCGGCGCGGCGGTGCGGTTCCTTCAGCACCGGGAGCTGTCCGCGCCGGGAGCTGTCCGGCTTGTCCGGAGCTGTCCGCACCGGGAGCCGTCTGCCCGCTCACCGGGAGCTGCCCTCAGTGGGAGCTGTCTGCCCGCTCACCGGCCCCGCGCCCAGCGACTGCTCCCGGAGGTAAAGGCAGGAGAGGCTTCATGCCTTCTAATTAGGTGGCGGGAAGATGGCTGTGGTAAAGCGCCGATCTCTTCATTTAAATGCAGTTAAATTCTTTCTCTCCTCCAAAACCTGTCCTCATCTGCGTTCTGTTTTCTGGGATCGATCCATGGGGCAGTGCAGTTTAAACAGCACTTCCTTGCAGCAATGCAGTTTAACTCTAAGAATGTGAGGGACATTACAGGTGTCACCATACTTAGCCAGACTTTTTCATCCTAGTAAAGAGTGCTTTGTTGAGCTAAATGCTTTCATTTATCTGTTTAGGTTTTTTTCTTTTTTTGTGCAACACCCCAGCATATCCAGCTCATCACCTCAAAAATTATGTTTGCCCTCACCAGCACTATTGTGCCTAGGGTCTTTCCTGCATCTACACTGCGAATTCCCATTTTCTGGTGTTTGACAATAGGAAGCATTTTATTGATTGAAAATTGATCTTTTTAAGGTCTCGTTATACATATAAATGACTTTTGCAGTCTTCAGTTGCAACAGTATTTTATATTCAAATTTGTGGATTAGGCAGATCTAAATCAGATAGGAATAACTTCTTTAAGGTAAGGCACTTTACACAGCTCTAGGACTCTGCCTTATTTGGTATTTTGACTTTATTATCTAGAAGTTACATTGTTATCATTTATTATCAACCAATTGCACATGCGCAGTAACTTTTTTTTTTACTATCTTCTCTTTGGTTTGTATTCCTTATGACCATGACCCTGTACTGGAAACTGAAGACACACATTAAACTCTGGTGTGTGAAGGATTTGCCAGGATGAGCAGTGAGCTCCTGCAAATCATGAAATTCAAGATACTTTAAAGACAAAGTGTTCTGCTGAGGAAAATGAGGGATCTGTTAAAGAACACACTATGTTTTAAAGGATTTGAGTACAGTAAATGTCAGTGAAACCTCTGCAGCCATTGTAATCTATGCATAAATAATAATTTAGGTTCAAAACTGACAAAGGGCACTAAAACCAGAAAAGTCCGTTGCTTTTTTTACTATGACTTTTGCATAGTTTCTTAGTCACTGATATAATACTTTTAATAGAGTTTCCTATTTTCTTTTTATTTCCTATTCTTCTTATTTTTTTCTCCACCCAAAATCAGT
This sequence comes from Lepidothrix coronata, assembly GCF_001604755.1. Lineage (NCBI taxonomy): Eukaryota > Metazoa > Chordata > Aves > Passeriformes > Pipridae > Lepidothrix > Lepidothrix coronata. Next base: position 329,664 of record NW_016690402.1, read on the forward strand.
GTGTAAAGTATTGTCTCTTTAACTGCTTTAGAGAACTATATGTTTAAAGGATGTATAAAATAGGATTGTATAGGAACAGGTTTTAACAGTGACAGCCACAATATGCAAGCCAATTAAGGCTGCTCGTTAGCGGGTATATTCTTGTAATACTCCTGTCAAGCTGAAATTGTACTCCCTTATTGACAGTAGTGGGTTCGTCTGATGCTTGAGTTCTGCTTTCTGTGTTTGTCTAATGTTTCAAGTCTTGTTAGAAACTGCTACCAGCCAGAAAGTAAAAGAAATGGAAGGTTTTCAACCATACTTTACCTGAAATTTGCTAACCTGGCTTACTTAACCTGCAGGAAAAATACTGTGCTCTCATTAATGCTGCTTAAACATGACCTGCATCTCCTTTTCCCCATGGATAATGCGCACTGACGAGACACAGGCTGGGGGAGGGAGAATCCAACCCACAACATTAAACCCATACCCTAACAACTTATGGAGGATAATTAGGGCAATGAATTACCAGTCTCCCAAATTTTTTTCCATGCTGGTCTTTTTGTAAGTGCTTCTAATTTATGCAGTGCCCCCCCCCTCGCCCCCCCCCCCGTAATACTCACCAACACAGGATTTATGTACATTCTACCCCAATTAAAGCAAGTATTGTTTTTGTCTTCAGTGGGAGAAGCACCAGGCTGTTTCTTTGTGTCATCCCGAAGGCTGTACAAGATGAGCTTTTTTTCCCCCAGCTAAATCTCCTTCAAAAAGTTTTACACTACCTGCCATGATATATGTGCCACGTAGTCGCTTTCACTATCACACTAAGGCTAGCCAGGATGTAACAGAAAGAAGCTAGCTCTAGCAGAGAGAGAAGACAAGCCTTGATTTTTCAAACACGGATACAGTTACCCAAAGGTTCTGCATGTAAACCTGACATTAGAAACGCTGAGATTCATCTGTAGGGGTGTAGATACCCCTATACACTTACAAGGGGGGCCCTTTCATCACCAGGTGTGCGTATGTGCTTCTCAGGCTGCGTTGATTTGTGTGGAAAAAACCCAAACTGACATGCCCTCGCTACGACACAAACATGGTAGCTCTCCCTCCGCGCTACGAGGAGGCTTTTCTCCCCGCAGACCCGCTCCCCCCACCCGCCCCCGCCCTGCGCGGCGCCCTCCGCGCTCCCCGCCCGCACCTGCGGCCCGGCCGCTCCCGAGGGCTCCGCGCCTCGGCCTCGGGGGAGCCCTGCGAGTGCGGGGAGATGTAATCAGAGATGACAGAGAAAAATTAAGGAAAAAAAAAACAAACAAAAACCCCAAACCACGAGCGAGGTGGAGAGATGGAGGGGGGGCGGGGGAAGAGACACGTAAGTCCTTTTTTTTTTTTTTTTGCTTTCTGAGGGAAACACTGCGTTTTCCACCAAGAGCGTGGATGTCGTGAGGGCTCTGCTATTGTTAGTCCCTTCCCCAGCAGGCTGACTCTCCTTTGAATCCTTGTGACAAACTTCCCTCCAAAAACCCCCCTCCTGCCATCGGAGTGCGGCTGTGGAGCTGCTCTGACGGCTCGGGGTGCAAAGGGCTGGTATGCGGGGACTCGCCTTCCCTTCATACTGCAGTGTGTTGCCTGGGCGGGGAGGGAATGGTAACCTCTACAGTAACCGACATGTCTGGTCTCCACACGTCAGGCAGCGGGCTCGGGAGGGATTACCTCCCAGGGCTGGAGGAGGGTGTTCCTTGTGACTGTCGGGTCAGTCTCCCCCGCTTCTGTCGCGGCCAGCAGGGTCTGCCCGCGGTACCCTGCCAGCCGCGGGGGTGCCCGCACCGAGCAGAGCCGCGCAGGGCGAGCCGCGGCGGGGAGGGAGGGAAGGAGGGAGAGGTGCGGGGAGGAGGGGGCTGCAGCACCACAATGGCAATGAGGAGGGCAACGAGACCGGCAGGCGCGCGTGTGTGCAGAGAGGGCGTGTAGGCTGTATGCGTGCGCTAGCCAGGGTCCTTCCCGTGCGGAACAGCCTGCCCGCGGGCATGGATGCGGAGGGCGGGCGGGACCCGGCGGGAGGCGCGGCGGAGCCCAGGGCAGGGGCCGGGGCACGGCAGGGCTGAGTCCGCGGGGGCGTGCGGAGCCGTGCCAAGGCAGGGGGGTGCCGCCGCCTCCGCGTAAAGATCACAGCCTGTCACGCTGCTACCGAAATGACATTTCGGGGACGGGTTTAAACGAAGCGACTCCCCGCTGTCAAGCCGCTCCCGTCGCAGGGACATCCGGCAGCCCGGGGGCGAGCCCCTCAGGGAGGCTGCCCGCGGGCGGGTGAGCGCCGGAGGAAAGCCTCTGCACAGCCGTGCGAGGCGTGAGGTGCCTCTTCCCAGTCATTGTCTGTTTGACACGTTTAGTAACGCGGTCCCTGGCTAAACGCAGGCAGCGAGAGCCACAAAATCCACGTCAAATTGTTGGGGAAACGCTGTTAAGGGTTTGCACATGCAAATCCGGCCCTTTTTGCGTGCGAGCCCTGGTTTCTGTTTGGGCCGTTGATCACATAAAGTTGAGCCGCGCAAGTTGCTAACAGTGTAAGGCTGCTTTGTAAATAGTTAATTTCTTTTGTTTCAAAGGGGATAAGATGGTGTGGACAGGTAAAATAAGCGAGGCTTCAGCAATCCAGCTGAATTAATTCTATAAACCCTGGAGTGGTACCCCAGGGGCAAAACGATGATTTTCAGTCATTATTTTCTTTTCGAGATACATTTAGAGACCTAATTGTTGGAGGTTTTCTTTTTTTTTTTTTTTTTCTGGGGGGTGTTCTCTATCGGAGACACCATTTTACGCCAGCACAGCGGCAGGGGAGTATTTTTAGCGGTCTCCCCTCCCGGGCGGCTGCGGCGTTTCGGCGTTCCCCTCCATTGGGTGGAACACGGCGCCGGCGCGGCGCCCCCCGCCGCCGGGGAGCCCGGCCGGGGTGCGCGGCCCCAGCCCTGCCCCAGCCCTGCCCGCCTCCCGCCGCGCCGCGGGGGCCGGGCCTGCGCGGCCGCGCCGGGCACTGCACCGCGCCGCGGGGCCGGCGGGATGGATGCGCGCCGCGCTGCTTAAAGGATGCGGGCTGAGGCGGGGTAAGTCAGCAATCTGCTACGGATGCTGTTCTGCTGCAGTAATGTGGTCTCTAGGGGAACTCGGGCTTGATGCATGCTACGCTACCTAGGCTTCCTCCAGCCCGTCGCCTCTCTGCTGCTCTTAAATGGAGGTTACAGCTGATCCATCAGCCACAGAGCTACACGCATGCCCATCTTCTCAGCCTTCAGTGGTGGAAACTTATTAATTTCTGCCTTCGACTTCAGGCCCGTTGGTTTCCTGTCTGAAAGCATTATTACTTTTGTCCATGTGGCAAAATAATTAGCATACAGATGAGAAGGGATCCTGCCTCTGAGCCTCAGTGGCAGGAGAAGATGTGCAGTGGAAAGTTGATTGGATGAATGGAGAACAAATGGTGGGCGTTCAAAAGCATTAGGAGAGTTTTGTTGTCGTGGAGCAGGTTTGTCAGTTTTCTGGGTGAATCTCGTAAGATGGAAGGCAGGGTGGCTGGTGCTGAGACGACTGCTTGACAGACTGTGGCCTACTTGAAGGTGCACGTTTGGACTGCATGCATAGATAATTCCTTTGGACTACTTTGTTTTACACTTCTGCGGCTTTCCCTTTGCTATTCCCTCAAGGTAAATATGTCCTTTTATCACTGTTGTTTGCAGTGCACTTTGCTGTTGTTGACGAAGTGATGGAAAGTTCAACTCTTTGGGCACTTAACAAAGGAATAGCTGGGGTTTGTACTTCTCCCACCCCAGTTCCTCAACACATACTCCTGAGCATAGAGCTGGAGGAGACTGAGCACCTCAGGGGGCCCGATCCTGCTCTCCCTGAAGTCAACGGGGAGTTTGACATTGCTTCCAGTGAGAACGGGATCGAGCTCTTAGTGATTGTTGTTTTAATAACGATAGCTGGAAATGTCAGATTTCTACCTCCTATTTTCTAGAACAATGTGGGCAGATCTGTAAAATTAGCAACTACTGTTTCAATGAAAGCCCAGCTGTGATTAGCTTTGATTGGTGTGGTATGCATTTTGGCTGAAAGGAAAAAAATGCTTATTTAACACAAACTCACCAGTAATGCTAAAACCTAAGTTGTTGATTGACAAATTACTAGTGATTCTCTCAGTTCCAAATATCTCCCTTATATATGTGTCCTTACAAAGGTTTCTTTTTTGAGAGGAGAAAACAAAAGAAGAAAATAAACAAGCTATCTGTGAATTATATATTTTTTTGCCAGATAATAACACTGAGTCAGACTGGAATTCCACTTCTCAAACGGAGCATCTATTGATAGGCATTTCTTATATAATTCTGATACTGTGTATAAAATATGGGGGACTTTAACGTTTGGTTACATTTTCTTTTTTTGTGTAGTCATTTAGGAATATTTTTATCCAATTTTAATGATTCCTTATCTCCTAAAAAATGGTGATTTTCATTTTAACTGACCTAATTTTGAAGCTGCAGCTAAGGTTGGGGTTAAGTAGAAATTTTTATTTGTTAATTGTCTTTACATAGTTCTTGTGACTATTGTGGAACAGTTTAATAAATTATTTGCTTTAATTTGAGTGGTGTGGGGGTTTTTTACCCTTAATTATGTTGTTTTGGAGAACAACAGCTACAGTTCCAAATGATGTTTAGTTTTTACCTTTCTCTGCTTTTTTATTTTTAATTGTCATTTCAGTTTTGTGTGATAGTTTATTCTTAAAAATTGCCAAACAAATAAAAGTCTTTGTCATGTCACTTTGCAAAAAAAAAAGGGAAAATATTGGGAGAAACTGTTAACCCTTAGTAGGCAGTTAGCAGGTACTCCTGATGATTTATTAAGGTTGATCAAGTTTGGTATGATAAGGTTAAACTTGGGTTGGTGTGTTGTCATCTAGTGAATATGTTTGCAATATGAGGCATTTAAAAACAATTGAGATGGTAGCATAACACTTTGAACATTAGAAATACAGAGTGATGCAAGACTGTATGTAATGAAACAGGATTTTTCACTGGGGAAAAAAAGTAATGATTATGTTTTTCTAAAAGCTACATTGATTTATCAAGAGAAACAAAGAGAAGAGTAAATGATTACAATGAGTAAATGTAGAATTAGGTACATTTTAAACTAATCTAACAATGGATTCAATTTTGTATGTATTTTACAGCTTGAACTTTCTGGAGAGTGAATGTTCTTCCCCCCCTCTCCCCCCTGTATTTTCACCAACAAGGGCAGTGCTAAACATTTGCAGTGGTTTCTTAGTTTTAGATTCAAATACTAAGTTATATGCCCACATTTTCAAAAAGGGCATCAGTTTTATTGTAATAGTTCTTAGTTCATAGTGTGACTTTGTTGTTTTACTCTGTAGTCTCGGATCTTACATATTATAGAATTGAGCAACTGTGTGTTTGGAGACAAAGACAATTAAGAAAGAAGAGGCGCTACTTCAGTGTAACCAGAGGTGTATTATTTTTTCAGATTTGTTAAGGACTATTTTGAGGGTCTCTTTTTTTCCTGTTCTTCTCTATTTTGTTTAATTTTTGTGTTGAAGAGGTGAATAAGATATGCAAAGGAGTATTTTGATTACATACACATACATGCATACACATATGCAGCAGTTTATTAACTAGGCATAGAAACTTTGCCGTGTGAATGGCAGAAAAGGTACTGTTTTTAAAACTGTTCTGTGCTGGTCAGGCTTTTATTTGGACTCCAGAAGAATGAAAATATAATTCTCATCCATCAGCATTTCCACAGGAAATCAGCATGGGCATTTCTTTCTAAGTGGATCGCACATTTATAAAACAAAGTTGTCTGTGATAGAATCTATTTCTTGATCAACTCTGAGAACAGTAATTGTTCTGTTGAGAAATTCAGTGATGGAAAAGTACTTTGATATTAAATAGGTATACAACACTGAATATCCTCATGGAAATACTGAATTTAATACTACTTTGGCTGAGCTTGATAAACATTTGCATCATGTTGATCAACTTTCAGTAAAGATGTGAAGTTCTTGATAGTACAGTACCAGAAAAGTTTATGGCTGTGGATTACTTGCTGACCTTTTCTTTGTCGTAATAATGATGAGAAGTACTAATAAGATTATCAATGAGGTTTTAAACAGAAGAGCAGCCAGATTTCTATGGAATGAAAATGGGTGCAAACCAAATAGTATCATCTTCTACACATATCCTAGATGAAAAAGTCACAGGAAGAGCAAATCAAAGCTTTTGTAGGTTGTTGACAAAGATTACCTCTTTAGGCTCCTTCACAGTATTTTGCTTTGATTAGAAGTACTCTGCCTATTTTAGCCATAGAAGAAAAAGCAGCAAAATGCAATGAAACTAAAATGAAGGGGGAATGTCTTGTGTTGGGAGGGGGGGTGAGATGTGGAGACAGACAGACAAAAATCATAATAGGATTTTTGATTCCTTAAAAGGGATCATACTTCTGGTCATGAAAACAGTAAACATTAGATAGGATTTAAAATCTGATCTCAGATCAGATTTGCAGTGTGTATATTCTACTTCAATATGTTTGCACTGAAGCTGCAGATGTGGAACACAGTCACTTAGTAAGGAAACTGGCCAACTTGGTTGTGGAAATAACCAGGGCTGCAGGGTACTCCACAGAGATCCATCCAATCAGGTCGGTATAGAACTGTCTGGTAGGTTGTAAACAATAAGAAATCAATGTTGTGTCTGCCAGTAGACCCTTTGGTTTGCTGAAACTCGCGCCTGCCTAATGCATCTGGGCAGTTGGTTTCAGAAACCAGTTTCCTTCACGATAAATTTTATATTTCTTGAGGGTCTATCATAACCAAATTGATTACAGCTCTGCACCAGGCAAACTGATAGCCATCTGTAAGGTCACAGATTTCCAACCAAACCAACACTGGGGTCTGTTATTTGGTGAAGTATTGAAGGTCTGCATTTCTCATACCTTTTGTCAGCATGGCATTTTTCATCAGAAAATTGATTAAAAAGGGCATGCTATATTACAGATGTATGTTCATTTGGCATGACTTCAGCTGGTTCAGTCTGAATCCGGCAAGTGCTGTCCATCGCTTGGTGTGGTGGTGAAGAGAATCAGTTCAAAGCAGCAATTAAAAAAAAAAAAGTATTATTTTCATGATAGGTTTTAAGAAGGCTGCTGTTTTGTTCCTACTTTTCATGGACCTGCTGCTAACCCCAATGGAAAGAAAGCAAAGAGGGGAAAGAGGGCTTTGGAACAAACTTGTAATATCATTTTATAAAGTGACAGGCCAAATACATTTCTAATGTGACTCCAGTAAAATCAAAAGAAAACATCTCCTTACTCTCTCATGTTTTTGTAATTAATAAGATTGCTTACAGACAGAATGTAATGGAGAGTATAGTAACAAAGCAAAAAAAGCCTTTAGACTGCTCACTGAATGGCTTATTTTTTCCAGGCTCTCTGGTGATGTCGTTTCCCCCGTGTCCTGTGTCGTGTGTGTGTGTGTGTGTGTGTGTGTGTGTGTGTGTGTGTGTGTGTGTGTGTGTGTGTCCCCGATAGAAACAGTGATACTTACTTGAAAGATGTAATACTGCAATATTTATATTACGTATCAATAGCTTGCTTTATTTTTCCAAGGGAAATCCCCTTTTCTCCTCCTGTCTCTAGCCAATACTGGAGGATATTACCAAGGGAATAAAATTTTATGCCTAATTTTAGTGTTCCTCTGCCTAATGTGGTGTGAATAAGTACCATGTTACAGCGTTTAACCTAGTCCGTCTTTGTCACTTTCTGAACAGTGCCTTGATTCAAATGAAATAGTCAAAATGCAGAAAGATAAGATCTCCAAGGTTTGTTATGAGGATAAGCTGTAGGGAGTAGATGTTCTGGCATTCCTTCCAGTGCTGCAGCAGGGCATTCTCTCACGTAAGGAATACTCTTGAAAGGGGTTTCCCAAGCCTCTTGTGATACTATGAATTGGTGGCTCATCCTTTTAATTCTTATCTCCTTCTTCAGAATTAGTTGTTAAATCCAGGGCATTAGTTTTCAGCACTGGTGATTTGTTTTAGTAACATTTTCAGAAATACTAGCAATTCCTCTGTTGTCTGAAGAGGAAAAGGCCCATGTTTAAATATGAGACTGTGTTTATAACAACTTGCATACATTGTGGCTGTCATGTCCTGTCCATAAATATTCAGGCTTGGTTTTGGGTATATGCGTATTTAGGAAGAAATAATACTGTTATGTCATGGAAAATGATGAGGTTAAGTGCGGGGCTTTTTATTTTCTGTATATTTTTATAGTGCTCTTGGTATGTCTAAAACAAGTTGTTATGCATTCAGAATGATATTTCTGAATTGGTTATGCGTAGTTTGATTTAAAAATCCAAAAAACAAATTCCTCGGGTTTAGAGTTGACACTAAAAAGTAATGCTTGTGTTTTTTCAGCACGTGCAAGCACAAAGTCCATTCCGGGTCTTGCTAGGAAACACCCAGAGTTTACACAGGTCAAGTTAAGCTATCCTCACACATAGGAAAAGCTGTCTGTTCCAGCAGTGGTGAGATGCCTGCACAGTTGATGTGTTACTTTTTTACTAAGAGAAAAAAATTTACTAAGTTCGTCAAGAATTTCACAATCCTCTGATCCTTTGGCTGTGATCAACCTGCACCCAATCTCAAACTCCAGTTTTCATCAGACTCCAGATCTCATCACTTCCAGTGATGAATAAACATTTTTCTCAACCTTTTAAAATATGCTGCATGTTTGGATCTACTTGACCTTAAGGGCTTTACTCTGTGTGGAGTTATTGGACCTCCATATTCCAGGAAAATAACCTACTTCAGTCCTCAGGGATAGTGGGTGCAGGCCAGGCTGCAGCATTCTCACAAAAACTAAGGTGATTTTTGGACATTGCAAGTATAAGATGGAGAGGTTGTGATGAGAGGAATGAGTAACAATATCACAACAGGGAAAAAGAATCAAACATTGAGTTAAAAGGAACCTGCTAGTGGAAAAACTGAGGTTCTGTAAACCAATATACAGAATTTGGATGCTAAGGAAAATTAGAACTCCATGACCATTGGACATTTGACCTCAAAAAAGAGAACAGCCTCAAAAGTGGATATGGACAACAAGCTTGTTGAAAAGGATTACACAGAGGAGTCAGGAGGTCTACTGGAATGGAAGTCAGGAGTACTTCACGAACCCAAAAACCAGCTGGAAAAACAAAGAAAGCTCAGGTAGGTTTACTTTTATATGCTACTTCTGCTAGTTTTTTGGGGTTTTTTTACAAACTTTCTTTTGCAGCTCTAAGAACTCATTCTTTCTCTTCAGTTCTTCCATCCCTCTCTTAGAATATTGTCTAGTTGTAAGAGGAAAGGAAACAAAGAAAATGTCTTTCAAATTGCTGGTTTATTTTTGCTCTCTTACAGGTACTGTCAATTATAAGTAAAAACCCCAAAAGATGGAATAGACCACACGCAATATTCATAAACGTGTTCTAAATATACATAAATGTGTGGTAGGCATGTAGAATTTCTGTGACTGAATATCAGTTCTTTGTATGGAGAGGCAAAACCAATGGCAATGAAGCAGACACCTTAGTATGCCATTAAACCAGATGGGAAACAAGACTGTAAAAAGCAGTCTTGTAAGTGGTTGCTGAAACTGTGTTTTCTTGAATAAAATGTGGCCATGTAGTAGAACTTCCATACAGGCAGTCCCTTGCTTTCTGAGAGTAAACCAAAGTCAAAACATTTTTTTTATTTAGGGAAATGAAGACATTTTGATGTTGGCTCACAGAAGCTACTCACCGAATTAAACAATAGCAGCTATCTGTTTCCATTCATGGATTTTCAGGTTGATCTTTGCATGAACATCCCCTTTTATTTTCAGGACATTGTCAACATTTTTCAGCAAGCATTCTTTAGATGTTGAGAGTGAGGAAGGCCTCTTCTACTTCTTCTTTTACAGTGTGTTACTGCCTCACCTTTATCAGCTCTGGAGAAGTACTCATTGCAGAAAGGATGGTAACATGTCTGGGCAAACTCCAGCAGCTCTGAAGAACTTTCTCAGGGGTCTCTGCACTTTATGAACAGATCACTGCCCGTTCAGTCAGAGTTACTGCCATGTTTCTGCAGTTGGTGTATCTGGTGGTCCACACTCTCTGTATGCCAACTCTTCAAAAGGTGCTAGACTTTAAGTAGCCATCATTGACGGACTTTCTGAACTGCCCACTACAAGGTTGACCCATTTCATATTTTATGAAAAAAACGTTTGTGGGAAAAGGATGGAGATTTTTTGTCTATGACCTGTCCAATCTAACACTGCTTTTTTTTGTTTTGTTGTTGCTTATCAGTGACCTTGACTGAGAAGAAGCAGATGATGATTAGAAGAAAGAAAAGAAAGAAAAGGGTAGATCTTTTCCATAGGTCTGTTTGGCCTCTGTGACACAATATGATGGAGAGAAGGCACACTTGAATAGTTTGCTTTGAAGACTGAGCGTCCCGATTTAGCAAATGCAGGCACTGCAAAACAGTATGGGACGAAACACCCAGTGATTTCACTGCAGCCGTCACTGTGCTTCATAGACAGCTCTGCAGAGTTGGTTCATCCCATATACCTTCTTTCTTTACCTCCTACCTTCCCAAGAGCCAGCACAGATTGCCACAGTGTTAATTCTAGCCAACTCCAGTGGAAAATAAGGGCATATGACAAGAGTGCACGTATGTTAATGACTCAGGCACCCTGAATGTTTTATTTGTCATTTTATATGTTGTTTGTTACGGCTAATAAATTTTTATTTGGCAAAAACTGTGATGTATTTGCTCTATTTGAAAAACTGTATGGAACACTCTTTACCTGTGCTTCTTGCCAAATTCAGTAAAATGTGGTTAACTTGAAATTAATTTTTTTTTTAGCAATCGTAAGTACAGCTTACTCAAAGAGCAGAACAAGCAGATTCAAAGCAGTACTGCCAATAACACATATCAGAGTATGCTTCTGAGGCTTCCAGGAATTGTATTCAGATTGACTCCTATAATTGCGCTTTTGTATTCAGAATTACAAGTCTTTCTACTCAGTGAAAGCATCTTCATTTTTGGTTTTAGAGATGTTTTTAATTTACCAAATATACATCAGAAGCCATTGAGCAATACATGTATCTTTGTTTCCAGATGCTAGGTGAATCACTTCAGGAACTAGGAAAGAAAAGATAGAGCATCTTTTTGAGAATTACAGTTAATGAAGTAGCTATCTTTATAAATACTGTGGTCTAGAAAAGTGTCTTTGCATTACTATATTGCAAAAGGATTCCTAAAAATGTGAGCTCTACATGGATTTCATAATTTCACGGAAGTTGGGGAGCTCCCTTCACTTCATGTAACTACTCGAAAGTCTCACTTGTGCTTATGTATGAGGAAGTTAAGAGAAGTGTAAATGGGATACCTTGCTAGCTAATTTGTTTACTTTCCTATACTTTACAAGAGTCACACCTTTATAGTAACATATATTATATATATATATATATATATAACAACACCTTTTTATAATACGTAAGATTTGTCAACACCAGGTTGCTAACTACTGCTAAACAGTCAGGGTTTACAGGTTCCAAGAGCCCATATACCACTAATTCTCAGTGTGTAAATGCTTTTGATTTAGGGGTTTCATTTCCAATGAAAGGTTGATACAAACTCAGCACACGATTAAGAACTGGAATTGCAATGTCCTGTATCTAAGAGCTTTGCTTCTGCTATTGACCATGCTATATTTGCATCAAGGGCTAAATATCATGACTCTTGGTGTGTTTAAACCAGTTGTGGAATGCTTCTACTTCAGGGCAAATTTAGTTTTCTGCCTCCACCTTCTACTTTTCCTCTTGAAAAATCTTCTGATAAAATTGAAGCTCTGAATGTTCAGGGAAAATGGGTATTACGATATGAAAGAGACATAAGAACTCCACTGGTCTGTTCCATATATGTTTCTAGTGGTTTTATAGATTGAGTATGAAAACATGGAAGTATTAAAATGAGGAAATGAAGGAAGAACCAGGGGCTCTCAAAAAACCCCAGCAAAGAAAACAGGAATTTGGGGAAGCTAGGCTTAAACTCTTACAATTCCTTAAGCAGAGTTTTGAGGTCCCACAGTGGATTGCCAAGCATTTCTCCACCAAATTGTCTGCAAATTGTATAAACTATTCTGAATTCCAAAATCTCCTGTCTAACAGAGCCATTTATGAAGAAAACTTTATTTGTGTGGACCTTCCTAAGTGCCTGTATGGAGTTCAAGGAATATCGGGATGCTGCTCTTAGGCTTATGATTTAGTTTTCGGTAGTCCTGCAAGGAACAGGGATTTGGACTCCATCCTTATGAGTTCCTTCCTGCTTGAGATAATATATGATTTTGTGATTCAAGATAACATGATTTCTAGACAACCTGTGTTCCCAAAAGCTGTGGAGTGGCACAGCTGCTTGCTGGGAAAGGTTTCTACTCTAAACTGGACATTAAAGGTATTTGTTCTGGGAGAAAAGAGGCCTTTTCTTAGTTATCTGTAGTATTTTGATGTAAGGATGTAAGTGTCAGGAGATTCCACCTGTTCCTCATTTTTACCAGCTAAGAGATGAAGAGAAAACAAAAGTTTAGGACTAAAAACTGAGAAAGCAAAATCAGTAGCTTTCCTGACAATTTTTTTGTTGATACATATTCTGAGTTTTCATTTATGAAAATTACAGATTTCAGATCATAGCTTAATGCTTTTAAAGAACAAATTTTGACCTCACTGGTAACTGTAACCCAAAAATGGCTAAAAAATATCTCAGTGTTCACTCATACTGTTATTTTTCTGCTGAGACATCAAGATGTTAGAACCATGGTAACAAAAAAAAGAATTTGCCAGACAACTGTATTAGTACAAGGAGACAATACATTTGTATGGCTATGTTTACAGAGCCAGTGGCCTAATCCTGTTCCACTGAAGTAATTGAGAATTTCTTCAGGGGAAGAAAGCATTTTGTGTTAGTTTCTAGGTTTTTCAGCTGTTAACTTACTTTTCCAGTATGGTTTTCAAAGCAATTCCATTTAAGATATAATTATTAACCCATGCTTTATCAATGGAATTCTTGATGACTTTATCATTTTGCCCAAAGGTGTGAATACTAGATTTGAGTTTGGCATGTCATTGCTGTAAGTAGTTTCTTGATCAGCCAGTACCTTGGCTATGGTAAGCTTAAAAACAACATTCCCCAAGAGGTGTCACACCCATGACATAAGCCAAGAAGTATTTTACCATTTTCCCTAGAGGCAGGTTACTGCCCCTGTTTACAGGTAGCCTGGAACACTAATGATCAAAACAGTATCAAATTGAAAGGCATAGGATATCAGTATTAATCAGCCTTTCTCTTTACTAAGCAGTGTGTAACTGATACATCCATAATCATTCTGGTAAGATCCTGACTGCTTCTGGAAAATAATCTTTTAAATACAACCAGCCTCCTTTCCTTCATCTTCCTTGAAACTGCTTTGCTCGCCTTAAACTGTGCACAGAGATTTTACTCACATAATTAAGAAAATCAGTGCAAATGAAGAACATACAATTTACTTTAACTACTTACATTTTTATATGCATCATACAAGACAATAGATAAGTTTGAATGCATTGCTGCAAAGCTTGAGAACCAGCTAATTATATATTAATAATTGCAGATGTCTGCTGGAAACATTGGGAGGAATCTTATGCTTTAGAAAACAAGATGTCTGTTTATAGACAGAGCATAGCAGAATAAAATCCTGATTCTTCTATGATTTCCTGGCCTGGGTATTTATATTTCGTAGGTCTATCCACTTAAATGCTTACAGAATTAAGACCTAAGCATTTGAAGATTTGAGACAAACTGCGTATTCACTAAAACCAGCAAACTTCAAATTTGAAGTTCTTACTATGAAAAACTGAAAGTAGGACAATAATGGAAAAAATATGTCAGTATTTCTCCTTTCAAGTGGAATAGTTTGATTTTCTATTGGAAATGGCTTTTAGTACTTTTTTTATTTATGTTACAAAATAAACTACAATTAAATTCAAAATTCTTGTGTTTAAATCAAATGATCTAGTTAAACTCAGACTTTACTATTGTCTGATTTGCCAAAGATCTCATTTTAAATTAATGAGAATTAATAAAATAGCCTCATAGGGCAAAATTTTTCTGGAGCTGAAATTGGAAAAGATTTACGTGGTACCATCTCTAACAAGTTTACCTAGTTCAGTGGTACTGACATCTGTGAATCTCCAAATTTTGCCTAAATGACTTGTTTTTCCAAGCACTCAACAGGCACTGCTTGAAAACCTCATATGTCTGGGTAGAAGACATGAGAAGAAGGGGATTCTTTCAATGTTAGACAACTGCATTTAGGCCTAGATGGTTAAAAAATTGTTTTCAACAAAATAGCTGTGATCACTTGAGGATCATTTACAGTTGTAGAGATTCCTTATTTGTCACTGTATGGCAGAGAGGTAGAAAATAGATTTGGATACGCTTCATTGCTTGTGTAACATTGTGCAACTTCTTCTGTCTTGTGATATGCATATCCAAATTACAGTTAGCTTTGCATATAAATGAGCTGCACACTGCTTTGCAGTACACTGTTATCCTGATGCTTGTGCCCCTTTTGCCCTTTTTAGATCTTCGGAGAATCATGGAATGGTTTAGGTTGGAAGGGATCTTAAAGACTATCTAGCTCCAACCTCCCTGCCATGGGCAGGAACACCTGCCCAGGTTGCTCAAATCCCCATCCAACCTGGCCCTGAACACTTCCAGGGATGGGGCGTTTACAACTTCTCTGGGCAAACTGTTGCAGTGCCTCATCACCCTCACAGTAAAGAATTTCTTTGTAATATCTAATCTAAACCTGTTCTGAGTTTGAAGCCATTCCTCCTTGTCCTATCATTACATGGTCTTGAGCAAAGTCCCTCTCCAGCTCTCTTTTAGGCTCCCTTCAAGTACTGAGAGGTGCTCTGAGATCTCTCCAGATCTGTCTTTTCTCTAGGCTGAATAACCCCAACTCTCTCAGCCCATCTTCATAGGAGGAGTGATCCAACCTTCCAGTCCTCTTCATGACACTCCTTTGGACTTGCTCCAACTTCTCCAGGTTCTTTTTATGGTGGGGGCCTCAGAGCTGGATGCAGAACTCCAGATGGGGTCTCCCAAGAGTGATGTAGAGGGACAGAATCACCTCCTTTGACCTGGTGGCCATGCTTCTTTTGATGCAGCCCAGGATGTGGTTGGCTGGGCTGCCAGCGTGCACACTGCCGGATCATGTCCAGCTTTTCATCTACCGGCACTGCCAAGTTCTTTTCCTCAGGGCTGTTCACAATCCATTCTCTGCCCAGCCTGTATTTGTACTTGGGATTGCCCCAATCCAGGGGGCAATTGGCCTTGTTGAACTTCTCTGGCCCACCTCAAGCCTGTCAAGGTTGGTCAGGGTGGCATCCCTTCCCTCCAGCGTGCCCCCTGCATCACTCAGCTTGGTGTCATCGGCAGTCTTGCTGAGGGTGCACTTGATCCCACTGTCCGTGTCACTGACAAAGATATTTGTTGATACCAATATCGACCCCTGAAGAACAACACTCGTCACTGATCTCCACTTGGATATTGAGCTGTTGACTACAACTCTTTTGAGTGTGACCATCCAGCCAATTCCTTATCGCTGAGTGATCCATCCATTAAATCCATGTCTCTCCAGTTTAGAGACATGGATGTTGGGTAGGACAGTGTCGCAGTCTTTGCACAAGTCCAGGTAGATGACATCAGTCGCTCTTCCCTCATCCACCAACACTGTAACCCCATCATAGAAGGCCACCAAATTTGTCAGGAATGATTTACCTTTAGTGAAGCAGTGTTGGCTGTCACCAATCACCTCCTTATTTTTCATGTGCCTTAGCACAGTGTCCAGGAGGATTGCAAATTGACAGTGTGGCTTGAGAGCAGATCTGTGTTATCACTAGCATTTCTAACCCAGGCTACTCACTAATTTTAGAGATTTTTTTTTTAAACCATTTCTATGGGCCAACAAGGAAAAGAAAGTGAGGAGGGAAAATAAGAAGAGGGTTTCCTTGATGGTGGTGGATAGTATGATGTTATTTTTCAAATCTATGCCAGACACTACTGCTTGAAGGGATTTCAGGTACCACCTGAGAAGTAATCTGAAAAATAATAACGAGTAAATGTATTAGATGAGTCTTTAGCAGCCTTTGCCTGGTTAGCCAGTTGGAGGGATGTGGTTCCTTTCTCATTCCACTTAATGAGTTTTCTCTCTTTTCTGCCATTTCCTTATTTGCCAATAAGCCAGCAAAAGTATGTCTCCATCAAAATGGTTGATATGGGTACCGGGTGTGCAAATATACTTGAGCTGGCTTTAGTCACTGACTTCATGCTGAAATAGCTGTAGAAGGTGCAAGGTGGTTGAGATGATCCTCAGTTGGTGTTTTGTTTTTTTTTTCTTAAAGAAATGATAATAGTCTGGAGTGTGAAATTTTATGAGGCTGATAGGCTTACCAAGACCAGCAATCCAGTTGGTTGAATAAACAGAATTCATGTTTCCCTCCTGTTGTGTGTTTTGCAGGTAGGCTTTTTTGAGAGCAGATTGATTATTAAGTGTCTGAGATAGCATGTTATGATCAAGTGACATAAAACATTTGTACCTGATGTGCCTTAATGAAATGTTACAACTGTGTATGCTGAATTAAATAAGTGTGGAGGTAACAGTGCTTTATTTGATGACAAAAATAAAATTGTATTTGTGACAGCCAGTCCTTGTAGTTAATGGTCATCCAAGAGCTTATTTTAACCTAGAGACCATATAGTATATAATTTACACATTTGTAGAAAAATTGGATTGAAAAGGATATGTGGAGGTCTAGTCCAATCCGCTTCTCAAAGGCATTCAAATCAGGATATAGCCATAATAAATTCCAAAGTTCAGTCTTCAACAGCATGCAGGTATTGTGGAAGCACATGAGAGTCTGTGAGAAAAAAGTGTATTTAAAGTCAATTTCTTAAACTCTATTTAAATGTGATGATAGAGTATGCTTGTATAGCTATACTGACTTCACCCCATATTGCCATGTACAGGTAATTTTATTTCTGGCATCTCCACATGTCACTGGGAATAGAAACACCCCTAGAGTCAAGAGCTGACTCTTCTGTTGGATCAGGTGGCAAAGGGGAATCCACAACATCTGCACAGGTCATAAGGGAGGGAGGAAAATGAAAGCTGAAGGCCCATATATCTGAAAAATATCTTAAAAAATCCTCTACCTACTTCCTCTGTTCTGAAGAACCATTTGGGAAAGGAAATTCTTTTTTTAATCATATAAATGCATTTCAATTGCAAGTTAGAAAAGATACAGTAGGGATCAGTTCAACACCAAAGGGAAGATACCATGATTGGCCAAATAGGTCCTTCCCATTTTAAGTTCTTTCATATAATGACATAAATTAAATGAAAAGTGTGAAAAAATTACTTATCAAAAGGAGTGGCACAAAAGAGGTAGTTGTGCACTTCATTAGGCACAACTTAGAAACAAAATGGGAGTAGGATAGTTCAAATTGTTTGTTTGCTTGAGAGATCTCTGTGTGTATTAAGAAATACATTGGCTTTAACGTGAGTATTGACACTGTGGAATAGTGAAAGCTAGTAATTTTTGTGTTTCCAGAGCAAAACATGATACTGCTCTGTCTCCTGCCTGCCTTTATGCTAGTCAGTAATGGCCCTAAGCATGCTTGGATTTGTGGATCAGAGATGACACAGAGGTGCCTGATACAAAAAAATGGAAACTTTGCTGTGCATAGGACACAGATGGGTTCATTTCACTTTAGAAAGGCAAAAATCACCACCTTGGACACAGCTAGGACATTAAGGATCAAACTCTTCTCTTTGTAGCACTACTGTAAATATAGTGTGTCCAGTGATTTTAATGGCTGTTTTTAAAGTATCGAACTGTTGCTGCAAAAATAACTTGAATAACTTGGAAAGGACTGCAGATCTAGCTGAATGTCAGGTGTGAACACAGATTAGAGCTACAAATTTTAATTAAAAATAAGCCTCCTATAATTTATAGTTTAAAAATCAAAATGTGGGAGGTCCTTTTAAAGAGACAGAGCTTCTTTCAGTAAAAGCTCTACTTTTTAAGCAGGCCTTCAGACACATTTCTAACTTCAAAATACTCTGAGGTTTGGCACAATTTAGCAATTTATAGAATCTTCACTCACCTTTAAGATTTTGATATTTTTTCACATATCACACATGCTGTGACATCTGTTTTGCACTCATAGTAAAAATGACATTGTTCTCAACAATGTCAAGTAGAGATAAACATGTGGTCATAGGGGATAGTGAGATGTAGAATCCCTTGAAGCTGTATTTTAAGACTTCATGACTGACAAAGCAGATGTGCTTTTTCTGCAGGGACCATCTTTTTCTTCTGTGTCTTTACAGCAGTTAACACAAGGTGTTCAGTTGCATGACTTGGGCTGCTAGCAAGAATAACATATGCATGTCAGATATCCTGTAGAGACAAGGCTGCTGTTTTACTGTGAGTCAAGGTCAGCTGTGGGTGAAGAATGTGGTGTCAACTTATTTGGCTTAATTGTGGGAAAGGCAACCTAACCTGTGTCTTTCACCGTGGATTAAAGAGTGAAACAATGATGTGGCAATATTTTAAAAAAGCAAACAACATACTCTTTGTGTTCTCTGTATCAGTAACTGCAAAGCCAAAACCATCAGAGATTGATTTGTATATAGTTTGTATATTGTGTAGTTGCCTTGTATATTGATGTCATCCTGCTGAACTCCCAATCATCAGTCATGTTTTACATCTGTGTGTTCAAGAGAAGGCCCAGCCCTCCTGTTGGCACAGTAAAACACACTGTTGTAGTTGTAGGTGAGGCACAATTCCCATTTGCCTCAAATGCAGGTATTTAACTGATCCTGTGCAGGGGATTGTTGAAGATAAGCTATTCCTGGACATCTTTTTGACACACAGTGTACTGCATATACTGAAGACTCAGTGTGCTTTAATCATTCCAGACAATTTCAGTGGCAGTCATCTCTGATTTTTGTAATGTATGGGTGTGGATCCCTGTGGCAAGCTGAAAATTCAACAGAAGTGTTAGTTAATTATAAAATTCCTGAATATATGATTTTTCTAAAAGTATTTTTGAAATGAAAGTGTAGCAATATGTCAGTCTCTAGCTACAAGCTATGGTTGTTATTCATTCTTGGAATGAGTGACACTGTTTGTTTCTTGTACCCTAGGAAAGACTATGTGGTTGCTCAATTTTAGAGAAAACTGATAGGAAAAAAAGGTTGTATTTATAAAGCAGGAAAATTTCTTCTAGTAATGAGGTAATACAATCTGACATATTTGATCTTGTTTTGGGATGAGCTAGGTGACCTTTTGAGATCCTGTTTCCGGTGACTGCATAGCTGCAAAAGAGAACTTGAGAACTAAAAAAAGAAAGATCAATCTAAGGAAGTGAAACTAAAGGACTTGGCTGCTGAATGAGGCTGATCCTGCCTTTCTGTAGACATGGAGCGGGTGGAGACTAGCTAGCTGCTGCAGATACTGGTAATGATCTAGTCAAGGCCGTGTGGAACTTTGTGGAGAGGAATTTATCAAGGTACAAAGTAAAATAAACCTAAGATCTGATTAGGCTTTTAGGAAAGCAAACACTTCTGAAAACTAAGGAAGTTTTGTAGGGGAAAACAATGCTATGAAGCTACAGGTCAATTTCTAATAAAATGTATACAAGTTTGCACACATCTGGTAGAATTAATTGCATCATAGTAGCTGTGATAGTCTAGGACTGTCATAATAGACAATTTTAAAGAGAAGGATAGCTATCTTTTATTATTTGGTTACTTTAGCTAATACATTTGGAAAACAGACAAATCTTTGAAAACCAAAGCTCCTCTTTGATTCAGAATTGAAACGTTCTCTTTCACAAGTTAAAGGAAGCAGCTCTGGTCGGAAACCATGAGAATTTTAAGCATGGTGCAATGGTGCCCCCGAGTCCATCTCCACATAATACTAAAGTTACTTACAGTCATTGAGATCTGTTGGTGATTTAATGTTTGTGTTTTGGTAGTGCCTAAGCCAATTTAGGACTTAGGGAAAAGTTCCTCAAATATGGTAAATAAATGTCCTCTTTCCTAGTTTGCACTCCAGGGATGTTGGCTGGAACTGTGACTCTTTGGGGATTGATCTTTAAGTGGGCTGGTCCTTTCAGTTGCAGCAATGGATGAGCATTTCTTACATCCAATATTTCCGACGGGAATTTAGAGATTCAAAAGCGAAATGTATCCCAGCACCTATACATGTTTGTATGAGTGGCATAGCTTGTTTCCTGATAGCTGTATTACTGGTTGGCCCTCAGATGTACATGTCCAAAGAGACTGGCAAACTCTACACATGATAGTCAGTATTTAAAGACTGATCCTTTATTCTTTAGACAAATAGAGAAGACAAGTAGTTTGAGGTGGTGAGGAGAGACAGAAGACAAGATGGTAGTTGACCCTGTTGAATATGTGAAAGAAAGAAGGATTTCTGCAACAGGCAGAAGGAGCTGCAGAACAAGTGAAGTAGCTGTTACCTGAGATAATGGATCCTGTGCCCAAACTCTGATAGCAGGTAAATGTGCCTGTTTACATTGTTGATTTAGCATAGCAGTCTATTAGTGATGAGAACTTCCATGCATAGGGTTGTTGTGCTCATTATAAGCAACTCTGTGTCAAAATTGGGTCAAAACTGAGTTGCTTTAGACAATCAAATTGCTGTCATCTGCATATGTAAATACCGCATAAGTTTTTTCCCTGGTTGTGCAATTTGTTGCATTTTGATTGGTTTCAGGAGGCTGCTTGTCTTTTTAAGACTGCAGCTGTTGCTGACTAACAATGCAGGAAAAGGAAATCCTTGCATTTTTATCCCAATCAGAGTAGCAGGTATTTACATGTTCGTATTTAAATATTTCAGACAATTTCACTAGAAATAGAGAAATCCGTGTATCTTATTGGTTGTCACTAACACTCTCCAGTGACCGGTTCCCTTATTCAGACATCCAAAGCTGTGCCACAAGAAAGCTCACCTCTGCTTCCGATGCTCTTCAACTGCCTCTGGCTTCAGAAATGTGGCAGGTGTGACCGGGGCATGTATTCTAGGTGGAATACTCTGGAAGTTTCAGGCAAAACTCCCAGGCAGTTTTGCTAGTGACTTCAATTCTACCAGGATTTCGTCACCAGAATCCAGCGTCTTTTAAACATTTTGCTTATGATGGTTACTCTGAAAAGAACATCCCCACTAGTTCACATTAGGATCACAGGGCAAGTTCAGCTTCCGCAGCATCAGTATCAGATGCAAAGAGTGTTAACACAGTGGAAGGACTTCCATTGCCGTCTCTAAATTTTGGTAAATAAAGTATAGAGGCCCCCCAAAATTGGTAGCAGTTAGAATGATATTAATTTAATGGGCCTAATATTCTTACAGAACTAAATCAATTTTTCAACACTTTAATTCATACTTTGAGATGATAGAACAAAATATTTGATACAGTAGACAAACTTGTAGACTGTGTTAGACATTTTTCCTTGCATATATTCTGTTTCTTTCACATACTTTCTTTCATATACTTCCTTGCTGATATTCTCCTCTTCCTTTCTTTTTCTGATGGTATTGAATTTTTCCATTTTACAGGGTGGCTTAAAGATACCTGTAATCCCATTTTTGGTTCTTTGTGCCTGGTGCTGTGGCCACTGGCTATTAGGAAGACTTGTGAGACCTACAGATCAGGTCTTTCAATCAGTTCTTTCGCACAGATGTGTTGGAAATACATTATTATTTTCCATGTATCTGTTTTCCTTTCTCAGAAGAACTACCATTTGCAAAAAGCAGTTGTGTTTCTGTTATGCAGTGATGCTTGTTGAAAAATAAAAAGACCTGAAGAAAGACCATATGAAGCTATTAAAAAGTAGGTCTTCTTTCTGCCCTGTGTGATGCAATAGCTGTTGCTGAGCTGACATAAGGATAGCAGGGCAAAATCCAGCCCTTTGACCTTGTTGTGATTGCCTTCCCATCAGCACTTTGCAGTATGGGAGACAGACTGATCAGCAGAATCAGGGCTTCATCTTCTGAGCAGCACATTGTCCTTGAACCTCCTGGGGCTGGAGAAGATTCCAGGACAGCAGTCAGGTCATACTGCAGCTGAGAGTGATGATCACTCTGTCCCAGCCCATGCAAGGAGTGTTTTGGCATCTGCTTCTGATGAAGCCCTTCACCTTCTCCCCTGCTATGAGCAGAGGTGTTGCTGTGACAGATGCCTGAGGTCAAGGAGCACATAAAATGTGAGAGAAAGGGCTTCAGGAGAGAAACCAGCTTTAAGCAGTGGATGATTTGCTTGGCTCCCATTTAAAAAAAAGCCCATACCAGCAAGCCCAGTGCTTTAGCACAACAATAAAGATAACAACTGTAATTGGAACAAATGTCTGCACTTTCGTAATTAATTAATCATTAATTGCAGTGAACATTTTATAGGTCACAAATTGTTTAAAGTTAAATCTTCTCATTATGTGAAACAGGTATATCCAAGTCGTATATCCTATCAGTTTTCTATATTGATTTTAACCATTAGTCAGTATTTTGAGAGGAAATGCACCTTAGTAGATATGTCTTGGAAATGATCAGTGTTGGCTATAACTAAGTATAGTGCAGGTGGGAGTGTGCAATCTCTCAACCAGTACTGCTCATGCCCTGTAGTGCTGGCAAGGCAGTTCCTCTAATATGCCACTGTTGAATAGCAGCTATAAATTTGCTGCAAGATGAGTAGTGCTTCTGTGACAGAGATAAAGCCAAACACTATAAGTGAGATCTTTGCATTCAGCTATGCCTTTTATCCTAAACTGGACAGGGACCAAATGCATAGAGGTGAAATACCAATCCATTAAAACGCTGCACCACTTTGATTTCAGAACCTGCAAGAACATGCTGTTGCACCTCAGTATAAAGTTTTCCATCCTCAGACATGCTGAACTAAAGCTTGATTTTAAAGAAGTGCTGAAGATGGAGGTAACAGTCAGCTCCAGCAGCAAAGGGCAGCTCTGAATGCAAAGTAATTTTGTATCTGAAAGCAGGACTGCTAATAGAACTACTTTGGGAAGTCCAGATTCTAAAACTTTGCACAGACCTTTATTCTCACAGAAATCTTCCTTTAAGTCTCAGATAGGGTGGTAGGAACAGAGTCCACAGAAGCCTTCTTGAATCAGGCTTTCTAGCATGTATCTGAGGATTCCAACTCTTGTGTGTTTTCCACCAAGGGTCCAGCAAAAGCTATTAGACTTGGAAGGAGGCCACGATAGGCTCAATGAATATTTTATTTGGTTTAATCCTGCGCTGGGTAGAATTTGGCAGTCTTGTAGCGAGAGGCTGCTGGCCTCGGTCGTCTTGCAAAGTCTCTTCTTGTCTCATTGGTTCCTTCTTTCACTGTGTGTAAAAGCTGTGTTTTCATACTGTCTGATGGTGACAGAATTCCCTTAATTATCTCCAAGACTGTCACTCAGCCAAAGGGATTAATTCTTCGTTCTTGTGGGATGCGTTGTTCACTGTTATCCCCCATCAATCTACATCTGATTGCATTGACTCCGAAAGCAAGTTTACCCATTTTCAAGGGGAAGAGGAAGGGTTATGACTGATTATCCAAAGGAGATACCATGTCTGAACTTTGTTTCCAGGAGTGCTCAATTCATAGTGCAGATCTTCACCTACATTCTTTACACATGAAATGGAATTTACCCACAAGTCTTCAACTATTTCCTCTAGTTTAGAGATTTTAAGGCAAGACGGGACTGTGAGGTCCTAGGTCTGGTCTCCTGTATAGTACACAACAGAGGTCCTCACTTAATATTTTATGCTTTGAGCCTAGCAAGTTCCAGCTGCTTACTTTTAACTGGCTTTCCTGAGTTGTCATGTTCTACTGAAGATGCCAGATACTATGAAGTGGATATTTAATGGGTATCTAATGGATAGTCACTGGATAAATGGTTGCATTTAATTTAATAACTCAGAATTCACAGAATCATGGAATCAATTAGGTTGGAAAAGACCTTTGAGATCATGGAGTCCAACCTGTGACCGAACACCTCCATGTCAACTAGATCATGGCACTGAGTGCCACGTCCCATCTTTCCTTAAACACCTCCAGGGATGGTGACTCCACTACCTCCCTGGGCAACCCATTGCAATATCTAATCACCCTTTCTATGAAGAACTTCTTCCTAATGTCAACCTGAACCTTCCCTGGCGCATCTTGGAGCTTTGTCCTCGAGTTGCCTGGGAGAAGAGGCCAACCCCCACTTGGCTACAACCTCCTTTCAGGCAACTGTAGAGAATGATAAGGTCTCCCCTGAGCCTTCTCCAGGCTAAAAAACTCCAGCTCCCTCAGCTACTCCTCACAGGACTTACTCTTCAGATCCTTCACCAGCTTCGTTGCCCTTCTCTGGACATGCTCCAGCACCTCAATGTCCTTCCTGAATTTAGGGGCCCAGAACTGAACACAGGATTTGAGGTGCAGCCTCACCAGTGCCGAGTACAGGGGACAATCACCTCCCTAGTTCTGCGGCCACACTGGTTCTGATCCAGGCCAGGATGCCTTTTGCCTTCTTGGCCACCTGAGCACACTGCTGGCTCATGTTCAACTGCTGCCTACCAGCAGCCCCAGGTTCTTTTCCACTGGACCACTTTCCATTTATGTTGTGCTTATTCCTTCACGTGACCTGTTCATACTTCTTGGAGCAGCACACGTATACGAGTTTATATTTGTGGTGAATTTGTCACTTCAGGTGCTGTAGTGAGTTTTTCTAGATTCTGTGACCTTTTGTCAATGAGGCAGGGATCTTCTGCAGAGTGATCTGGGGCAATTTACCTTTCTCAACTGCCCATCTGAACACATCAAACTGTTTGTCTTCCTTGGAAGAAACAAAGATGTATTAGTAGTATGAGATACAAACTACTGTACTACGCAAATATTAAGGTCTTTTTTTCCTAATCTTTTTAAGTGATAAACATGATTATGAATGCTAATGCTATACTAGTGTATGTGAGCAGGTTAGTGATGTAATCATTTAGCTTTCAATGCATTACATGAGCAGGAGCACATGCAGAACTCCAGAAAGTAGTGACTGGGAAACTAGAGGCCACTTATTTTTCCTGTTCCTTTCTTTTCCATTGAGTAAATCTGAACCTGAGCTGATAATTTTAACAGCAAAGTAACTTTGCACTGGAAAAAGATGCTACTTCTCTTCCATATTACTCAGTGTTTTCAAAGAAAGAGGTATCCAAACAGTTCAACTGCCAATGAAGGAGCCATCAAAGGAAATTTTCAGGATTCTTTTTATAAAAAGCACACATTATTCAGATGCATGTTCTTAACTCCTCAGGCAACTATGAGGTTAATTCAGGAACCTTAGCTATTTCACTGAGGACTCATCCTGTTCAATGGGGAATGAATTATCTTAATTTACAATTGCCATAAAATAAAATTTCACATTCATGCAATTGCAGTGGATCAAGTTAACTTCTTATTCCAAAGCAACTTGTTCATGCACATGACTATGTAGATTTTAAATCCTTAATTTTTCAAAATGTTATAATAGTTAAGAAAGACTTTTTCAGGCATTTTCTGTGGTCTTTGATGTGTATCTAAGACCTACAATGAAGATGGAGGATTTTAAATATAGTACTGGTAAAATTATCAGTTGGTATCTGTCTATAGAAAAACATTGTGTTTTTCTGTGGACAGTTTGGAGGACAATTTTGGAATAGGATAAAATTCTGAAAAGCATTTAAAAATTATTAGCAGATAATTTATATTAGATATCCTATAGCCAAAATGTGCACCTCATCCTTGGATCTCATTTGAGATACACTGGTCTGAAATTAGTAACTTTACAAGTATTTCTGGTCAAGACTTGATTACGTTTCTTTCTTACATACTAAATGCAGCACTAAGAATGATACCATTGAAACTGTTGAAATGAAAAGGAGTCAAGGGATACATGCTTAATCTGGTATGTTTTAGTATTTTTTCTGGCTTTTTACATGGCTATAAATAGGCATAGTTATACATAACCAATCTTCTTGATAAAAAGTTCAAAGCAGTTTTGTAATTAGTGCAGAATATGTGTTACTACTGTGGAAAAAACAGAATCACCTGGTCTCGTAGAGACCATAGAGCAAAATGCACTTGAATCTCTTCAAATGCAGGTTAACATATCTATATGAGCAGCTGAAAGCAGTCTTGAGATAATCTTTCCAGAATATGTTCTTTGGCTTGTGTAGATACTGTGACTTATGTGAAAGGTAATAATGGACTAGTGTGTAGAACAGGGAACCTAAATGTTTTTGTTCATGTTCTTGGATCAGAACTGGATGTCAGCATCACATCCCACATGCTCAAGTTATTGTAACTTTGCAATATCATGCCCCAGGACTCGGTGCAATTAGCCAGCCCTTTGTATGGACAGCACCCTCAGGCACATGGAGTGAGTTTTGGGGTTTTCCTGTACAGGGCCAGGAGTTGGACTTTGGTGATTCTTGTGGGTCCCTTCCAACTTAGGATACTCTGTGATTCCATGATTTTTATTTTGTGTTTTTTGTAATTCATTAACACAGACACTTTTTGAAATACCCCTCAGATATCCATGATTGGGCACAGTTAAACACAAGATGCTGAACAGGACAGAGCAATGTTCTAATGTACAACACAATTTATTCTTTGATACAGTAGTTGCTTTAGGTTATAATATTATTGAAACCTTTTGGCAGCTTGGATGCTAATAATGAACAGTCTCTTGCTTGGCCCAGTATTTTTGTTTTGGTTCATTGAGAGTACTCGAAAGACCTCATAATTAGCTTTTTTTCCCACAAAAACATTGAACTTCACATTCACACATAGACGTGCAGTCAATAAAGGCAGAAATGCCCCTGTAGGTATTGAAGAAGTTGATAAATTTTCTGATGAACAGAAAAATTATTACTTGTATTTCACAGTACTGTTAAAAACAAGGTCGTCATAATAAGAAGAGTTTATGTTGAACTTACCAAAGATTAGCAGTATTGGTAGAAAACAAGAATCTGCTGTGACTTTAAATGTTTACATTTGGTGTCTGGTGGCAGGCACTGAAGTGATCGCCTCGTGTTGGGAGTCCACAGCGAGCGCCAAGTTCTAAGGGAATTTAGAGGGAGGAACACTCCTGGAGTGTTTGTAGAGTGCACCGAGGGATAAGTATTTGACCTTTGGATATGGATGATAGGGCAGACAGTGGCCTCTAGAGGACGTTTTTGGGTACAGACGATCGTTCTCGCTGGTCCTGAGAGGCCAGAGACTCCTGTGCTATTTTGTACCTTCTTATAAGTGACCTAGTTAGATTTGTCGAAGCAGCTGAGGACGATGAGAAAGTTTAGTGGCACACGAACAGTAGAGGGCATGACTACAAGGGAGCAGTGATTGTTTGGAAAGAGATGTGATCAGTACTCCTTGGTAGCCTGCAAAGAGAACAGTAACTAACAATGCCTTTGGGGTCAGGCTGGTCTAAAGCAGCAATGAGCTAATCTACACTATGTCAAATAGAAAATATGCCATTAAATTAAGTTAATTTTCAAGACATGCACTCAAAGTTTAACCTGATAGTTGATGTCTTCACAAGCATTCACATACATAGCATGTCTACTGTGTATGGAAATTGGATTTGTCAAGTAAGTAAAAGAAGAAAAAATCTTTTCATATTGTTTGAAAGATAAGCTTGTTTGTATTTAATGCGGTTTTCTTTATTAAATTGGGGTTCAGTCTTTAAAATGTGTTTATTACTGCTTTTCTGTTTATTTGACATTTGACGATGTAGTTGCCAAAGAAAAAACTATCTATTGTCCTGGTATAGCATTTTAACATGTCCTTAATCTGAAAAATATTAATAGTCCCATTGAACGGAGAGACGGTATTAATGGTCTACAACTGAGTATTTTGGTCTTTGAAAGATTTAAGACTCTCTGTCTTTACCTTAATAGACTTAGACTGGCTGTCCAATAAATTCCATCATGTGCTCCAAGTAAGAAATTTGAAAAAAATGAAAGAAATATTTTATTAGGGTTTTTTTAATAGTCACAGTAATTTTATGGGCTTCTTGTAATATAATGATTGTAAAATTTTTGAACAGAAGTGTAATTTTCAAGCTGTTGGTAGTCATTTAATGTGCAAAATGTTTATTCCTCTCTTAAGAAACTGAGCTAAGATTTAGTAGGTGATTTCTTTTCTCTTCCAACCCTGTGCTGTTAAACCAGGGCAATGCTATGTGCTTCTGTTTCACCAAGGGCTATTTGATGCATTCTGAGGTGGTCCAGAGGGCTTGTTTACAAGTTACACATGCACTTTGCTCTGCATGTTTGTGCCCTAACATTATTTTAACAATAAAGCTGACTGGCTATGAAAAAAAAAGAGCAAGATTGGAACCGATGCAGCTAAATTGCGTGTAAATGTCACTTCAAATTGAAAGCATTTGCTAATCATATGCTGAGAATTAGTGAAGCCCTGTGTTCTGGCTCTAGTGTTTGCAGCAATTCCAATCCCAGCAGGGTGAACAGCCTGCGTGATCTGTCTCTGCTGACTTCTGTCCCCTGCTGCTCTCCTTGCAGACCCCCTGCACTATTGTTGTTTCCCCCTTTTCAAAATGTAAGTGTATCAGAACCACATCAATACTAGGAAGAACTAGAGAGAAGGCTGTGTGGTTATTCTGATGTGGATGTTGCAATGAATTCATATGAAGTTTGAACAGTACACCTAACTGTTGGTCAGCAGTATTGCTTTCTCCATGGGACAGATGTCTCCAAGTGAGATTAATGTCCTAATTTTCCAGCGCAACTATACTCTTACCAAAATCTAAAGGGTGCTAGAATGTAAATTTTTTAGGTATTCCTGCTCTCACCTTTAATTCAGCCTATGCATGTGCCCATCCATACACGTATGCCTTCTCACATGTGATCTATTTGTATTCAGTGTAATCCCATTACTATGGTTCCCATGGATTTGGCAATCTTTAATATGTTTATCTTCATTACAGTCTATCCAGATAGACATGTATTTTAATCCTGTGTTACAGAGAGGAATCTCTGTGCCTTTTTCCAAAGTCATACAGGAAGACTGTGGCAGAGTTGGCATAGGTATTGACATGGCATTCACTTGCTTATCCTTCTTCCTTTTAGCAGCAATTTTGTAATCTGGGAGGGGATATGGGTACCTTTAGCTTCTGAGCCTTTGAATTTTGAATCCCTGTGTCTGTCTGCAGAGGAAGCAGCCATTTTACTGGCACTTGTGACAATGTCACACACTCAGTGAGAAGATTTCTCTGAGCTTTTATTCTATGTTTAACAGTTCTGTGATTTCATTCTAAACTATCTGAAAGAAAAAAAGGACAACTAAAATAAGTGTCCGTGGAAAAATGAGTTTTTCAGATGGAGATGTGACCGTGCTTATGAGAAAACATGGCATGATAAAGGAAGGGATGACATTGGGTAAACCAGGCAAGAGGGTAGGGAGTGCAAGGGAGATTTAAACAGGATAAGTAAGATAATGAGGACAGCTGGGATATCTATGCATAGCAAACAATTTGCTTGGCAAATTTGTCCTTGTTCCCTCTTTGTGAATTGTGTATGAACAGATTTTTCTCAATTTTTTAGTTATTCAAAACTGTTTGACAAATGTGTCTTGTGAACAGATTTAACATATGCATTGCTGGTGGACTTCCTTTGTACCATGTTGTCATTACTATGGTCAGATGGCTGATGGCCGTAGCTGTATGGTATTGGTTCTGTGCCTTCTTTAGTCAGGGCTCTGAGCTGCTGCCGTGTGACCTGGGTGACCACTCTCAGCTGCTTATTTCTTGCAGTGTGCATTTTAAGAACAATTTGGGGATAAAATCGCTTTTAAGAATCTCTCTGAGAAGATATAGGAATGCTGGACACTATCGGTAAGGTCAAGGTCAGTTTACACGGCAGAAAAAAAGGGCTATTTTTCCACACAGAGTATATTTGCAGTGAATAACTTAGCCAACTGTAGACACTGTAAATCCATGTTGGCAGATGGTTAAGTCTATGCTGTGACCCTGTTTTCCACCCCAGGGATTGTTTCCTGAGTATGGCCTCATTGGGGTTGGCATTTTAATCTGAAAATATTTGTTGGGATGTTACAAAGCTGTTGAGATGAAGTTACAAATTTCAGTGAATAAGAAATGTAATGATTACTGGAATCTTAACATAAACCTCACTTGTTTTAATTTTTTATACCTCTCCCAACCTGCATAACAGTGATTATTACAGTATAAACACTGTTTATGTAGGGAACCTTATATGTTTTATATGGGACTCAATAGCTTTATGTGATGATCCATCTAATCTATGGTTAAAAGACTAACAAACAAGTGTGTGAACTAACAAGTTTAACACATCTGTCTAATTCCAATAAAATGTTAAGCAAGAGTCAATTTTTTTTGGCAGAAGTGTAGAACACTTCACATGTCACAGCAAACACTGTTTTTGTTATTTAAGAAATGGGAATAATGTAGTAGAAACTCTACTGAAGAACTACAAGCTTTGGTGATCTGGCATTCTTTTTTTTGCTTACAGAATGTATTTTGTTAAGAAGGCCAGAATACAATGTTTAATCTCTTTTGCCCTTAGCTCACAGATGCTACTGTAGGAGTATTGCAGAGGCTGACGTAGTTTTTAGCAGTTATGTTGGTGTAACTTTGAATAAAAGGCATGGGGAGGAAGATCTGTTAAAAGACAACAAATAAGGAGAAAAATACTGTATAGATTTCATCAGCTTTATTGTTAGCCAGGTCGTTGGTATCAAGAAAGGAACAATTCTTTTAAGTAAAGTCCATAACATTACTCAGCTAGGTTTTATTGTGATGATGGTGGAGACTCCACCAAGTCTCACCGACTATGCCAAGTGTTACAGTCTGTGCTGGGGGGTAAATATGACAGGTCTTTTTTTCTAAACTCAAGGCAAGGCTTCATAATGCAGTCCATGTCAAGTATCTCTCCCTTAAGCCTGTAAAGCACAACCAACGTCTTTAGCAGCGTGTATTTGGTGTAGGTGGAAAGGCATTGGGGGGCGGGGCTGCAGAGGTGGTCGCTGTGAGAAGTGTTCAGGGGCTGCTGTGCCAGTTCCAGGTGGCTCCACAGTGGACCCACTGCAGGACACAGCTGAGCCCATCAGCCAAGACAGTGGCATCTCTGTGATAACATAAGAAAGGGCAAAGTGCTTCACAGGCAAAAGGGAGTGAGGTGAAAAAGTGTGAGAAACAACCTTGTAAACACCAAGGGAAGAGAAAGATGAGGGGGAGGAAATGCTTCCAAGAACCAGGGCAGCCCATGAAGGAGATGATGGTGGAGCAAGTATTTTCCTGAAGCCCTGTGGAGAGGACCATGGTGAAGCAGATATCCATACTGCAGCCTGTGGGGGATACCATGCCAGAGCTGGTGGATATTTCCAGAAAGATCTGTAGTCTGTGGAGAGCCCATGGAGGAGCAGATTTATCATGAAGGACTGCAGTCCATGGAAAGACCCACACTAGGACAGGGGAAAACCATGAGGAATTGTGACAGAAAGGAGCTGTTATGGACTGACCCCACCCCTGCTTCCCCATGCCCCTGTGCTGCTTGGGATGGGGGAGGCAGGAGGTGGAGGAATAGGAAATGAAGAAGTGAAATTGAGCCTGGAAAGAATGGGGAGCTGAAGGGAAGGTACTTTAGCTTTTGTTTCTCACCATCCGACTGTAATTGGCAAAAAATGAAATTAATATTCCCAAAATTATGTCTGTTTTCCCCTTGATGGCAATTGTTAAGTGTTCTCAATGTCCTTATCTTGACTCATGATCCTTTTCATCTCATTCCCCCTCAGTGTTTTGAAGAGGGGCAGAGTAAGAGCATCTGGGTGGGTGTTGTCAACCTACCACACAATCATATTACCGAAGGTTACAATTTCACATTTCTAAAAGCAATGTATCAGTTATTGGTATCTGTTATTTGTTCTGAAGATCAGTGTTAACAGTATATACATATTAACAATAAAACGGCATTGAGGGATAGGTATAATGTTGCTGCAGGCAATTGGAAATACAGGTTGAGTTCTCAGGGTTTGCACCCTGAAACCTTCAATGATACTTTCTGTGCTTTAACTTTCATGATAATGTTGCCCTTTGAGTTGAGAGAGTGAGATGAAGAAGGAAGCTTTACTACAGAAACTTCGTAACAGCAAAGGAGAAAGAAATAGAGCACAGAAAACATGATTAAAATTGAAAATGAGTTGTGTTTATGGGTTGGTTTTGTCCCCTTTCAATTTGGCACTATTGAACTCTAGTTCTTACAGGTTGAATGAGGTTAAGAACTAACAAGTTTGGGTAACTGATGTTAATTAGAGATGCAACCTGCTTTATCCTGTAAATCACTTTCAAGACCAACTGTTGAAATACACGGTCACAAACATCTTAGACTGTTCTGAGGCTGGTTTGATAGGTAGACAGACAGACAGATGGACATTGCCCAGAGAAGCTGTGGATGCCTCACCCTGGGAAGTGTTCAAGGCCAGGTTGGATGGAACCCTGAGCAACCTGATCTAGTGGGTGACAACCCTGTCAATGGCAGGGCTATTGGAACTGGATGATCTTTAAGGTCCCTTCAAACCCAAACCATTCTAGGATTCTGTGATTCTATGATTCTATGATAGTCAGACAGACAGACAGGCAGACATATGTGTGTATAAAAAAAAATTTTTGAAAAGTTCTATTTCTCTTTTTTTTTTTTTTTTAAAAGAAATCAAATCTGAACACACACATAAATACACTGGGACTGCTTTCTCCTTGGTTCATCTTTTCCAACTACCTGAGAAAAAAAATTTGCCTTGTGCAATTTCTTGCATAATTTTGCTGACCAAGAGGCTTGACCATTTTACTCACATGAAAACCTTCTATTTATCATGCTGCAGGTACTGCTTAAAAAGAAAAAAAAGATTGGTACAGGTTTATGATGTTTTCTGTAGCCTTTTGTAACCACAGGGGTTTTTAAGTGTATTTGCCAAAACTATACTATATAGCCTTTCATAGACAACTCTTTTAATTCTTCTATTTTTTTTAAATAAAGGCAGATATATTGGTTTATAAAATAATATTTCATAAGCTGAAACCAAACTACAGACCTTCTGAAGGTGTCTGTCCATGCCTAAACTGAAGTCAGGCTTTTTCTGTTTAAAAGTGCCACTAAGAGTTATCATTTGACAGCTGTTTCATGTCGAAAAGAGTGGATGATGTCAGTCCAGTTTCTAGTAAAGGGTTCCATATCACAAAATCCACTACCTAAATTAGTGCTAATTGGCATCCTTGTTGGAAGGATCAGTAGAAAGGCCAAGGACTGAATAAGCATGAAGAATGAATTAGCCTCTTGCTTCTGGGGGTGTACCCTCCAGAACACACACAAGGCACCCAGGCTTCCTTGAATGTGGACTGAATATTGAGTTGAAAGTGCTGCCAACCTTTTACTTTTCAGGGAAAGTACATTTATGCATGAAAACAAAATTACTGGAAAGGTTCTAAAAAGATAACTGAAAACCTATTATTAGGTTTTATTAGATTAACAAAATAATATTTTAATCCTTAAAATATATTAGAAAATAGCATGAGAGTTTAATGTCCAGGAAAGAACAGAAAAATGAAATAAAACTGTAAGATTAATCTGAATGAGTAAAACATGTAATACAAATAGCCACATGGATGAAGGACTTGTTTTTAAAAAGAGGAGGACTTATATACTTGATCCCTGCCTATGCAGTAGTACACATGTGCAAAAAAAAGTGTGAAAACAAGTCAAAGTGTATTTTTTATAATTAAACTTTTTTATTATTAGTTTTGCCTTTCTTTCTATAAAAGGACCCTATCAAACTGTGTTGTGGTGTCGGTATATGATAAAACATAGTAGCGGATATGTGGAAACTGAGGAGATAAAATAAATCCACCAGCAAAACATGTAGCAGTGTCAGTGCTGTGATTCCTGATACTGCGTCTGCTGTCTAAGATATCTGTGAGACCTTCTTGTGTTTATTAGGTTTCAGTGTTGTTGAGCTCTAAAATTTCAGCAATTTGGATTTGATCTTTCATTGATGCTGTGTTCAGTGGCCATACTGGCTTGGAGTGATCTCATTGCTACTTTAGAAGTTCCTTGAAAAATCAGCTGACTGCTTATGTGGCAAAGTGGGAGAAGATACATTTCTTCCAACAACAGCTGACTTTAAAGCATTGCCAATTGAATATTTGTGGGGTGCAGCTTTTTTGTGCATTTGAGGGACTGCATAACAATCCCCCTCATGAGATGTGTGCTGCATTTCATTCCTATAATTGACTGAGTGTGATTAGAAAGGTTTATTTCTTGTGTTTAATTAAGAAATCTCCTTCCAGATCTCTGACTGCATAGGTGGTAGCAGTCAAATGCCATTACAAATCAGAGGGAAAGTCTGCCTAGATCCTTCTTGAAATTTAGATCTCTCTCTCAATCTCCCATTTGTTCTTCCTTCACCCAAGAGAAAGTCAGGAAGAATAAAAGGGTTTTGTGGCATGACTTAGAGATTAATGAACTAAACTAGCAAAACCATTCTAATTTAACAACACCTTCTCATTCAAAGTTCCCTGCCTTCCACTATCTCGTGTTGTGTATCAGAGAAACTGCTAACTTGAGTGTATCAGCTCCCAGGGAACAGATCAGCTCTCAAACATGGTCTCAGAGGACTTGGTTTCTCACACCTTTGAAACTGTGTGCCATATACCCCTACTGACATGTTGAACTGGAAGAAGAAAAAGAGGTTGTCACGGTTCTGACATCCCTATCTGGAACCTGCAAAGACCAGACCTATTTGCACAGCTGTTGGTGCTTGGCAGTGCGTTTGCTTCGGCGAATACACTGGAATGTAGAGAGACACAGGCAGCAGGGAGAAGAGCTATTTAAGCTAAAGGGCAGTGCTAGCAAAAGAATTAATTGGAAGTGAGTAGAGGACTTAAGACCAGCAGATCTTTAAGTGCCTGGATCAGCTTCTTAGAAGAAGTTTTATGGGCTACTTGTGGGTTAATTTGTATTTATATGCTGTCTTCACAATAGGAAGGGCCTCTGATTTATATCTACCCTTTAGAGTAGCCAAAAAGTAGGAATGCTGTCTCCCTTGGCCGCAACAACCTCACACTGAAGAAGGGCTAAAGGTTTCTATATTAAGCTCTAAGGCAATGTATGTCTTTTGATTACTTCTGTCTGATTGAAAGCTTAATTATTAATTCAGCTGCCTATTTGAACACTGTCTAGGTTTTCAGACTGCTGTGGCAAGACTATTGTCTTGTTCCAGGAGACAAGAGCGTATCACCACATCCTGTGTCACCTTCACTGGCTAATTCACCTGATCTCTCCCAGATCCAGCTCTGCTTCTGTTTTTTTTCCCAGCCTGTCTCTGCTAGTGTTTTCTGTTCTTCTCTAACCTTCTCTCCATTTTTTTTCCTGACAGATTACTTGAGTTTTTTTTTTACTCTGGGGTATTGTCCCTGTCCTCTTCTAATGATAACTAGGGATAAGTCACAGGTGCTGTCTTTTTTATGCCTAAATATTTCCCCAGCTCCAGTTATACATCTAATTTCTACATTAAACCTTCCCATTTATCACTTTAGGTTGTTATGAACTTTAAAAGTTGTTCATTTAACTTCATCACTGGAGCTGTCTTTATCTCCTACAGTGAGTGGTCTACTGCTTTTTATTTCAGCTTTTTTTTTCTCCTCAGTCTTGCTACTATATTTTCACAAATCTGTAATCTTTTTAAGTCTTCTAGAATTGTTAAATGTGTTTGACTGTCTCTGAAGGGTTGCCTTTTTTTACCTTGTTTGAAGGAGCCTGCATAAGGCACATGTGCACAAGAATTACATATATTAGAGAGATGTTATATGTTTTATCATTATTCTGTGTGGAGATAGGAGAAACAGAAATTGGTATATGCAGACATATACCTACACTTGATCAACTGAGCTTTGGGGAAGATTAATAATCTAATCGTATTTGGAGCCACATAATACTAATCAGAGTTCAATAAAAAAATCTAAATATGGGAATTGCATAAGCAACCTAATTCTCATTCTTCAAATGAGGAAGTAGTCTGATTAGGGACCTGGTTACAGGAAGAAATAAGAGCTGTTTCATGTCTATATCTGGGGATTTCAAAATGGTGCAAAGATGATGTAGTAGTTAAGCAGTGAGGAAGGTGTAGTTCTGAGGCCTTGAAGAGCAGCACAAACGCAGTTGCTGTCAGCACCTCTCCGTAAGTCCTGAGCAGTGTTCTGCTCAGCGCTCACACTGAGTCAGTTCCTGAGTGAGTAGCCTTGGACCCAGTAAGGAGTTGTGCACTGTGTAACTACACTGGCTTCAGTTTAATTGTTCTTGATTTCTGCAACTGCTTAGAGCAAACGAGAAACCTCTTGTCAGGCAGATGTGCACAGAGAAATGGCAAGGAATATATTTGAAATGTGTACATATAAATATTTTTCACCCTGTTTACTTAAATGTGTGTTTGGTATCCAGGTGATACCATTATGAGTCATTTCCTCACTCAGTGTCCTTAAGAACTGTAATTCAAACAGGTGCTGTCTGGAAGGGTAAACACAAAAGTCTGGACACTCTCAGGCCTGTATGCATACATTTCTGTTAGCCATTTCCTATTCTCCCTACCAGAAGATGAATTGCTCCCTGAAGGACGCTGAAGTAACCTCTGGCCTGCTTAATTTAATGGGTTTTGTTCACAACTGCAGTGGTCTGTTCTGAAGTGACTATATAAATGTAGTAATGCCTGTGGCATAGACAGCACTCAAGTGGCCATATTCAGTTATCCCAATACCTACGTTCAGATCACAAAACATGGGTTTGAAAACTGGAATATTTGAGTTCTTAATACATCATGCACAATTATTTTGGTAGTTTTATCTATTATGCGGCGTATATAACTTTTCATAAAAGCCAAATATCGTTTATATAAAATGATCATCAGTCACCTTTGGATATTGCTTGGATCAGCAATCATACTGACTTTTGAACTGAAAAAGAAATATAAAAAAGACAGACTAGGAGAAAGAGTGCTGATCCTCCTATAAAAACAGAGTAACTGGTTAATATCTAAATGAGCAATAGAGGTAAGATGATAAAATCAAATTAAGGAAAAGAATTACTTACCAGAAATACTTAAAACAGCAGAAAATAAGAAAAGAGCTGGTGTGTTGCAGTAATTAACACCTTTTTCTACTCATTGTTTCATCTAAGAAATTCCTTATGTCTCTTGTACTAGGCCTTTATTTTCTCTAACACCTGCCTTCTTTCCATTTGTATTGAAAGGAAAACAATTAATAGTTTTCCAGTTAATGCCATATAGGAAAAAAAAAAGACTTTCTGGACTTACAAACTTATATATTTGCTTGGGCCTTATTAGCTCTGCTGGCTGATACCACAGAAGTCAACCTGGAGAATAAGAAATCTTGTTACATTCCCTACCGCCTTCATTCAAATGAAAGGGAAGTTATCTTGGCTAGAACTGATATAAGATGTATTACAATTATGAGATTGAAAACAATAGCAGTTTTATTCTTGGAAATGAATTTCCTAAGCAGACATGTAAAGTTGCATAAACAAGTCTTTTCTAAAACACATTCAGAAAGATTCCTTTGGTCACACTGCAATATATTTAACCCTCAAAATATACAGGAAAAGTTACTGTGTGCTGTAAGGAAAAATAAAATACACAAAAGGAATACAAAATGTTGGTTTGAAACATTTGTACTGGTATTTAAAGGTGTGAAATTAGTTAGAATCAGGATGTTGCTTATAGGTAGAAAAGTGTTATTTGATAACTGAGTGCAACTCTGTCTTTAATCTTTAAGGATTTAGGTTCATAATTCCTTTGTACAGCTTTAAAAGGGTGCCCTGTGTGCCACTCTGCAATTTTAGTTTGGAGATCTGCTCCCTTTGCCTCAGCATAATCTCTCTGAAGAGCAGTACCTTTTATCTGGAACAACAGACTCTGCAAACTGGCTGTGAGA
The DNA here is from genome assembly GCF_001604755.1 of Lepidothrix coronata. NCBI lineage: Eukaryota > Metazoa > Chordata > Aves > Passeriformes > Pipridae > Lepidothrix > Lepidothrix coronata. The sequence continues at coordinate 367,866 of NW_016690402.1, forward strand.
CAGAGGCTAGAAATCACACCATAGTGTGAGCAGGGTTTATGTGTCAATGTGCTGATCCACTGTGTCAGACACCAGCTTAGAACTGAATCTTTCCAAAAAGCACAGGTGAAATATGCTTGATGAGCTGAGCGCTGCCCTGGGTGGATAGAAATTCAGAGCTCAAAACCAGTTAATGCCAGCTGAGAAGAATAAGCAGGAGCAAATTTAGGTTGTAGGGAGGAAACACAGGAGCAAAAAATTGTTACTTTTGCTTGTAAAGAGTTCTGTGAGAACGTCACGTAGGCAAGGAATTACGTAAGAGAGTTTGCTTTTATCTACCCACACAAAATTTTGCCTGTGGGTGCACATGAGGATTTAAGGCTCTGTGAAGTGTTCAGAACTCTTCACTTCTCCAAATTAAATGTAATGCAAGTTTTGAACCAGGTCTCTGTAATGCCATAGCTCCCTTATCTGAGAAACAGGACGCAGTCTTAAGTCAGAGGCTTGTCTTTTTACTCTGTAGTCCCTAGTTCCATTTAAAATCAATCCTTAAATGTGCATGTAAAAGAATTAGTACAAGGACAAAGGGCTTGGAGTGCCTAGCTGGATCCTTTGGAAGTTTGGATAATTCAGGTGATTACTCACATAATGAGTAATTTGTTAGTCGGTAACTAGATTTTGTCTGTATTTTGATTGTGTTGAGGCTATTTTACAGATTCATTTCCATACAGCCTAATGTCTGATGAGGCTGATTTGTATGAGGTACAACTGTCTTTATATTATATATATATATGTATTCCTATCTATCTATCTATCTAAAATCATAGAATCATTAAAGTTGCATAAGACCTCTAAGATCATCAAGTCCATCCATTAACCTACCACTCTCAGGTCCACCACTAATAATGGCCAGTCTTCGCGAGCGAAGATTTGGGAAAGGTCATTACCCTTCGAGCCTGCGCAGTGGATTTTTTAGGTGAGACACAGCGTGCGCTGAACTGAGCCCACCCTTTAATCCTGAGGTTCACCTGCCGGGGCCAAGTGAAACTCGGACAGTGGCAGTGAGGGTCTCAGGACGTAGGTTTGTTTAGAGTGACCTTCTCTTAGATGGATGGCCTTACAGGGCTAACGAGCTCCATCTACCCGGGGGGCAGGTGGTCCACCACTAAACCCTGTCCTAACCACCACATCTACACATTTTTTGAGCACTTCCAGTGATGATGATTCTACCACTTTCCTTGACAGCCTGTTCCAATGCTTGATATCCCTTTCAGATGAAGAAATTTTTCCTGATATACTAGCTAAACCTTCCCTGGCACAACCTGAGGCTGTTTCCTCTTGTCCTGTTGCATGTTACCTGGGAGGACGAGCCCTACCCGTCTACAACCTCCTTTCAGGCAGTTGTAGAGACCAATAAATTCCCCCTTGAGCCTACTTTTCTCCAGGCTAAACAAACCCAGCTCCCTCAGCCATTTCTCATTAGACCTGTATTCCAGATCCTTCTCCTGCTTCGTTGCCCTTTTCTGGACATGCTCCAGCACCTCAATGTCTTTGTCATAGTGAGGGGCCCAAGCTATGAGTACTTTATGGTGTCCTGCTGAGGAAAGGACTGGCATATGTGTTAACACATCATAGCAATGGCAATAATAAGCTTTAGATTTTCATCCGGTACCCAAACTTGCTCTTTAAGGCTGCATCCTTGGCCGTATCATCTGCTGGGAGCCCAGCAAGCTAGAAGATTAAAACCAGCATGACCAACTTGATCCTGCAAAAGAGGCCTTTCCTTGGCCTTCCAGCAGATACTGTCCTGGCAGGTGCGAAGGCACACCAAAAACCTCTGCTGATATTCTGGGGTCAGACAGACCCTGACAAGAGTGAAGAGAACAATCTTCCACTACACAGTTTCCTGTCACTGCCATTTGATTGCCAAGCCTGTCTCCCAAGATTGTTTTTTTTGGACTCAGGACCTACTCTAAATCATTACGCTGATCTGCACAATTTGATGCTAAATGCATGTGTTGTTTTATCTAGCCACTTCTACGGGTGAGATTTTTCCCTCTCTTCCAGAGCCAAGGCTTCCAAAGACCTCCTCCCATTGCTTACTTGGAATACCACTGAGTCTGGAAGCTTTTGTTCACCTTTCCACTCTACAGTGTGAGAAAACTCTGTGCTTGTATATATGTGTATGTACATATATTTTCTTCAAAATACGATTCCTGTTTTAGGTCTGAGAAACTCATACAATAAGCAGATTCTATAGGTAACTTTTCTTCTTGTTTCTCTTCCCCTTAAAGGCACTCTAGCCCTGGTTTTGAAAGTTGATGTGTGCTGACAGAAACTCTGACTAGATTAGGAATCCCTGAAAGTCACACAACTGGAAACATACTTCCCAAAGACTTAGATCCCATACTAAAGTGACTTCAATATTTAGATATTGAGTATTTAGACTCATAAATTAATTAAAGTTTTTTGGTTTTTTACTGCCTAGTAAAATGCCACGTTTTTTATGGTCATTTCTTAGTTGTTAATTAACTGTATTTCATGCTACCTTGATTGAATTATGAAACAGTAATAAAATTTTTGCAATATCTTGCCATAAAAAGGTATTTTGAATATTCATTCACTGTAAATTTACTACTTATCTTTCAGTAGAGTTGCTTAACTTCAAACAATTCTGAAATCTCTAATGAGGTTAACTTTAAAAAACTTGAATTCTGCTAAGGGTAACCTTGCAGGAAGTATGACAATGAGGTGAAACTACAGGGATGGAATATAAGCCTGGTGGAGTGGTTTTAAGGGAGGTGCTACAGTAATAATATTCCTCATGAGGTTTGGATGGCAGTCTGGTGGTAGCTTTATAATAGATACTTTAGTATGTGGTTTTGTTTTAATAGAGTGCTTTTGCGTCTGTAGCTATTGGTATGTCTCAACTACTAGATCACAGCCACAATGTACATGCTAGTAACAATCCTAATGTTTTAAAAGTAGTGTAAAACATTGCAGAACCAAGCAAGAAGATCGTGTAACTCAGAGATGTGTGTGCTATTCAGAAGCATACAGAGGTGTATGGAATGCCCACATAATAGAAAACCTGATCAGTATGTGTGTGTGCACACAGTGTACACGTCTCTCAAACTGGAAGAATTAAGCCCTGCACATTAGTTATTCAAACACTTTGCAAACCATTGGAGCTGTTCCACATTTCATGATTGCAACTGTTTCATGCACTCATGGAATAAACAATGTGCCTTCGTGGGGGCACAGACAATAGGAGCTTCTGCCTACTCATGATTTTACATAGGTTTAAGCTAACTCAGAGAGCTGAATATAAAATCTAGTATTTGGCGATTCTGTAGATTTGTGACAATGGAGAATCTGTTAAAGTGGATGGATTATTATCTTTTATATATTTTTTTTTTCAAAATTCAATGTAGTATTAGAATAAGTCAGATCGGGATGATTCAAAGCGAGTTATCAATATAAGTTGCAATTATTAGTCACTTCATATAACTGGCATGGAATATGCTTTTAGAGATCAAAATTGAACTAGAACAACTTATTTGTGCCAGGGAATAATTTACAGTAAATACTTTATTTAGTGAATTATTTCTTACTATTTCTGTGGCCAGCTGATGGTTTGCCTTCGAAATTTTTGTTGTTTGATGGCAAACAACAAAACTGGCAAACATTTCTTGGCCAGTAGCACTTATGCAAGTAAGATATACCATTTATTCATGAGAATATCTGACTGCCTACAGGGTTTTTTCAGTATTAGCAGCTCTGAACTGTTTATAAAATCAGGCTAAGAAAGATGAAATACATCCTGTGTTTGGGGAATCCCTTGTAGATGCATAATTCGCATAACATGTATCTCTTAACAGATGCAGCAAAGTATAGTTGTCCTAATTGCAGTCACTCAAATTTATTAATTTAAAATGCATTTTGTGTACTGACTTGTGTCCATGGTAAGAACCATGTACTTGTGCACTCCATTACAAATTCTTGTGGTAGACATGCCCTAAAGGAAAACGAACACATAAACAGAAAATAGATTTAGAAATAGCAATAAAAAATAACAATATTTTACTATTTGATCAGTATTATTGCTTAATAAAATGTGTGGAAGGAGTGAAATGTTACAATATTGGAAAAGTCCTTGAAAAGTGAATGGTCATGTTGTCTTTTGAATTGTCTGCTGAAGCATCATGCTGCCAAAACAATCCATTTACAGTATAAGTTCAGTTTCACTCAGAATCAAAGCACACCCTTAAAAATGTGCTAAACCAGGATGCAAAGTTTGAAGTACATTGTGTTGCTCAGCTCTGAGCAGTTTGTGGTGAGTAGAGTTCACAAATGCTTGAGAAGAAATTATTTCAGTTTGAAGAGACTTTTGTGAAAGAATGTGGAACCTGCAGTGGCAGTCACTGGCTTCTTTGTCATACAACAGTAATCTTAGTATGTCATGCCAGGGGAAAAGAAAAAGATGTGTATCCTATTTTTGCCAGGCAAAATATGGAACACAGGTCAGATTTTTGAGTTTTTCAGTGCTTTTTCAGTGCTTTACGAAATGCCTGAGTTCACAAGAGAACACCACTGCAGTCATATATTGTGTCTGTATGGGATACCACAGTGATCTTGTTTGATCTACAGTGAGTAAAGGGGTTTCTGCCTATAACTCCATGGACTACAGGCAGAGGAAGCCAAATAAAATCAGTACCATGACCCAGAATTGTGCAAACTGCCAGGTATTACTGCTCTCATCTTCTGTACTGATACATCCAGTTGCCATTTTCAGTGCTCCATTTTGATGAATTGGTAGAAGTGCCTCTAAAGGTCTATTTTCCTCTGTATCAGAGGAAGTATATAATTTACTGAGACCGTAAGGTGAACAATATTCTCTCAATCCCAGCAAATTCAGAAGTTTTCATGGGCTGTACCTACTAGAATGTGTACTTGCTTTTTCATTATAACTAGTCCTGATTGATAATGAATTGTGCTTCATAGACTTATTAGGAAGGATTTGATCACAAGAACCTAAGCTGGCATTATGTGCCCAGGAGTTGATTAAATATTAAATTAGGTAGAGTTAGAGATGCCAAAACATGCAACTGCTTGTAAAGACTGGTATATAATCAGAAAAGCAAAACTCCTATGCTCCTAAATAAGTCTTCATATTAAGATATTTAGCAGAAGCTTAAGAACTGGGATTAGGTGTTCACCTCAACTGATAGACTATTAGCCTATTAACCATATATATATATTTGTGTGTGTGTGTATGTCTAAATAGCATTTGGACATTTTTTCTCTCTCTCCTGCCCTCTGATTTTTCTGTCTTTCCACCATTTTTCTACCTGGATTACTTTTGAATTAGAATTGTTTTGTCCCTGTCTCTCCGAAGTAGATGTATAATTTAGAAGTTGCTCTTTCTCTGCACCTGATCTCATAGACCCACAGAACACCAGGAAAGAAGGGAATGATGGAAACAGCTTTGATGCTGTATTTTGGTAAATGTACAGTGCCAGGGTGGGAGGAGAAAATCCATTCCAGCATGCCTGTTTGGGTGTGAGAAATGGGAGGAGGCTGGAGAAGAGGGGTTTTTTGCACTCTGGCTTCAGAAAATTGTTGCGAACACACTAAAGGGACTTAAGAAAAGGGGAAAAACATCTGTAATCCTAGATTTTGCTCTTTTTAGCCTTATGAAGTTGCAAATGAAGAGTGGATCCTTTTGTAAATTCCAGGAGGGACTCTAGTACCCTGATCCTTTTCCTTAACCCAACTTACTTGGAGCAGGGTTGTCGAGCTTGTTCTTTTAGGGGACCTAGAGGCTCTACCCATCTGACACTGCTTGCCTTATGTGTCTTTAGGTGTTACATAGTACAAAAAGTATAAAAAAAGATGGAGTCTGGGAAAAAATATTCTAAACAAACCCATGTTCTACCTTCATCACAGTGCATTTCAATGTTGCATTTAAATTCAAAGTGAACATAGAGAAAATTGCCTTTGTGGATTGACACTGTTGTCTTGAATAAGGACTGTAGTTTTAAAGCCATATGTAAGGAATCATTGATTACAGTTTATGCTTTCTAACATCCTTGGGGTCAAATTCTGCCCTAATTTAACCATCGCTTAACCCTTCTAACTCTCTTGGTATAACCCAGATTGAAAATGAGAGCAGAGTGTCTGTTCCCATTTCACTACCTGCCCTACTTACCAAATATCAAGCATGTATTCAGTGATATTCTCTGTCTTACACACATACACATATCAACAACTTCAGTAAACGCTGACATTCTAACAGAAATGACATTGACCTTTTGGTTACCATGCACATAAACACATTGGCTTTGTTTCTGGCTTTATTTTTGTTATTGACTGAAAGAGTAAGAAAATTGTTAAGTATAGAATAAGTCAGAATGGGAGAGCTGAGCTGAATCTAAAAGAATCCAGCACATTGGATATACTGAGCTTTTGTTGGCCAATAATTTATTTAGTTCTTATGAAGGAAAGTCAGGTTTGTCCATACTTGTTATACAACTCATAGGTAACTGAATTCAGTTCTGACTATGGACTTTCCAGGAACATAAACGGTCCAGTAAGAAGGACAAAATTTCCTAAATCACCGATGTCTGCCACTCATGCTGATTCTCCGAAGCACATCATTCATTCTGAAGATCAAATGTGAAATCTGTACAGAGAAAAAAAAAATGTTCTTTTTCTTCTTTTTTTTTTTTTAATGTATCTTCAGTTTTCACAGTTTTATTTGTGAATGTCTTGCAAGTTTGGAAATTCAAAACTTCAGGTATCAAATGAATTCTTGGGTGTAAAAACTCCTAATTATTTGTTAGAAAACATGAATCACAGAGTATTGAAGAGAATTAATAAGGAGATAGAGATCTGTATCCCTCAGGTACTGAAACTGAGCTTGCTTTTTCTATAGAATTGTTTTACCTTATTTATAAATATATCTTCAACATTAAGGAACAATGATATTTTGAAAACATGGTGTTTCAGTGAGAATGACATAAATTCTTTACTTTCCCTGTTTGAGAGCCATCATAGCTTTACACTTTAGCAAGAAAACGTAAAATCATAAAGGTCCTTAATTTTACACATTGTTTACTTAAGTAGATCTTATCAGTGTTTTCACCCTTACCCAGCAGTGGGGTGTAATAGAAGCATTACATGTATCCTTCTGTTGTTGAAAAAGCTCCTTGCTTTGAAAGCCTTGTGGAAATTTTGTTGCAGCATGAGGCAGTTCTTGCATATATGGCATATATGACTTACTTCTGAGCATTTTTTGGTACTAGTGTGGCATGGCATGGCATGAATCACTGGTTACAGAACAAAACAATATTCTGTGGGAGTTAGTCGAATGGTTAATTGTGTTTACATCCTTTTAAATAGAACCCTGTGTAAAAAGTGTGAAATAAGATAAATTCTGTTTGTACAGTTATTTCCTGGCCTTAAATGTTGTTCTTAACAATATTTATTGTGTTTGGACCAGTGTTTTCTCCTCAGTGCTGCAACATACTGAAAGTGAAACTTTTTCAAGCTCCCTAATTATAATATCGTACCAAATAACATTACTTTTCGTAATCATAACAGTGTTTAGTAATGAATTAAAGCCTTACTTCAGGAAAAATCTGTAGCTAAGTAGCTCTCAGAAGGCCTTAATGAGAGAAAGTCTGTCCAAATAAATAGAAACAAAAATGCTGTTTAATGCCGAGAATTTTAAACACCACTGCTCATTCATACAGAATGATAAGGAAAAGAAGTTTCTTAGGATGTAGGTTGCTAAATGAATGGAGCAATAGGAAGAGTAACTACTGAAAAAAAACTCCAACCAAAACCCCAATCTCTTTCTGGATTCAAGTGTCAAAGGAGAGGAAATGCTCGAGTGGAGGAAAGTTGTGTGGACACATGCACACTTAAACACACACTTGTGCTCCAGAGAGGGACAAGGAATTGTGTCTTTGTTACAAGAAAGTGTCTATTACAGTGATCTTTTCTAAACTCAAGTACTCTTTTAATAGTTCAGTCACTATCACACTTCCCCATCTGTGTAAAAAGAAATCTTCAGTATACAAATGCCAGAGTGTAAGATTTATCTTTGAGCCCACCTGTGAAATGCCAGCCACCATATACGAGTTGAGGGGAATATCCTCAGAGGAGATCAACCAAAATGTTGAAAAGCTTATAGCTAGACTGGGAGATCCAGATAGAGACACAACTGGGCTATATCTGTACTGCAGTTGCAGTGATGAGGCACGCTGTAGGGAAATATAGAGATATTTTCTCTTTAAAATATAGCTAGACTAGTTCAGATACTGATAGAAACATACCATGCTGCTCTAAAGTGTTGTTAACATACTTTGGGTGGCAGGCAAGCACACAGTCACAACATTTATTTATTTATTATTGCTTCCTTAGAAGCAAACCTTGTGTAGGAAATCACAAGAAAGTTTCAGTGCAATACAGTAAATTAGAAAGGAGTCAGGTCCCGAGAATCATCACGTGACAATCACCAACAGATATTAATAAAGGGATGTGTGTGTTTGAGTTTGTATGCATACAAATTCATCACACGTTGTCTTTGTAGCTAAGCTGCACTATTATTTTATTCCCAAGCAAATGCAGAAGATATATTAAATATCTTAGATAAATTATATAATTAAAGGCAAAAAGTCAAGTATTCAATGATGACCATCCTTTTGCATGTGGACATATATATCTCTCAGATGTTTAGAAAAGAGCCTGACTTTTGTTTTCCTAGCAGCATTAGCTCAAACCAAGTGTCAGTTAAAATTAACCTGTTGTGTTAAATCTTAGAGTCTCTGTGCTCCTGTGGGGAAGCTATGCCATTGGGCCATGATAGTTCTTCCTCAGGCAGGATCCTGAAGTCCTTAGTGTTATCTGTGCTGCAGATGTCTCTTCTCTTTGGTACTTGTCTTAATGAGTCTCTCTGTACATCATTTCCCCATTATTTAATCCCTATTTTGAAGTGGAGGGTTGCTGGAACACCATCTTACCCAGTCTATTTGCTGTCTTCCTTCATTGGACTTCTGCTTCTTTCATCTCCATCAGAACGGATGCACTCTGTGGAAGCCTCTTTTATGGTCTTTCTTTCCCAGATTTGAATTTGAAAATGTCTCTTTTTTACTGTGTTACACTGCTTGTACTTAATTCAATATTTTACTCTAAGAAATGGGAATAAGAGGGTTCAAGTGAGCATCAAAACTTTCTCTGACCACTTTAGCTTCAGTTAACAGTCACCTGCCTTTTTCCTTTTGTCCTCTAGCCTTTTCTCTACCACATCCCCATGCATTGCTCTACTTTCAAGGCCTTTCATAAGATACACTCTTCTTCTCTGTCATCTCATGTTTATTAGTGAGCTGATTCTTTCCTCCAAACTCACCGTGAGTCAGCCTACATGGAAGCATATAGGTGCTTTCTTCTGTGCTTTCTCTTCATTTTGGAAGCACCATCCTAATATTATCTCAGTTTTCTCTACTATTCCCCTTCAAATCCTCTTTAAAACTCTGCTATGACACCTGCAGAATCTTCTCCCATTTCAGCCTTCTGAGAGAGATGGATGCGGTTCACTTTTTGTTTTCTTTGCTAGAGTGCTTCAAAATCAATCTTAAGGTATTTCTGGAGAGCTTCTGATTCTTGTTTGGAAACCTGACATATCTTATAATTAAGTGTTTTATGCACTGAGGTGAAAATCAGTCCCACACAGAGAGCAGGCTAAATGTGCATCATTTAGATCCCAGAAATGCATTAAAATAGGCTGAATGACCAATGCTAGAACAAATGTAAAATTCCTTTTTTTTTAAATGCATGTAGGTGTAATAAGCTGCTTCGGCTACTGACCCAAGAGATTTTGACTATGGACAGGTCATTTCAGTACTGTAGGTGGATTTTAGGAAACTCTCAGGTTTTGTTACTTTTAAATTGTCAGGTCCTTTGAATAGTAATAGCAATAGAAGTAGTAATAGTTAGAAGATTCCATTTTTTTTTTAAGAATCTCTCCATATCATGGATTTACATCTGTCTGATGTGCAGAGACCAAGGATTCATTCCACACTGATGCAGCAGGAAGCTTGCTGAATGCAGTGAATGACACCTGGGCCCCACTCCTGGAGTTTCATAAACCATTGCTGTTGTAAATCATAGAGTGGTTTGGGTTGAAAGGGGCCTTAAAGATCATCTAGTTCCAATCCCCCTTCCTGGAGCAGGGACATCTCACACTAGACCAGGTTGCTCAGTGCCCCATCTAACCTGGCCTTGAACACTTCCAGGGTTGGGGCATCCACAACTTCTCTGGGCAGCCAGTAAAGAATTTATTCCATGTATCTAACCTAAATTTCCCATCTTTCAGTTTGAAACCATCACTCCTTGTCCTATCACTACAGAGAGTTCCTCTCTGGCTTCCCTGTAGGCTCCCTTCAGATACTGGAAGGTTGTTATGAGGTCTCCATACAACGTTCTCTTCTCCAGGCTGAACAGCCCCAACTTTCTCAGCCTGTCTTCGTAGGGGAGGTGCTTCAGTCCTCTTATCAACTTTATGCCCTTCCTTTGGACTCACTCCAACAGTTCCATGTCTTTCTCATTTTGGGGGCACCAGAACTGTGTACAGTACTCCAATTGGGCTCTCACCAGAGCAGAGGGGGAGAATCACCTCCTTTGACCTACTGGTCATGGTGCTTTTGATCAGCCCAACACATGAAGACAGATGGTTGCAATTTTGTTTTTCAAACTGAACTTTTACTTGTTTGTTTCTTTGTTTTTGAATCCCTTAAAAATTTTTGCAATCTGAAACAATAATTTGAATTAAAGCATGCCACAGGAGGAATGCTTGTGTGATGGTCATGTTCCCAAAACAGTGGCAAGGGCAGCTTCTTGCTTTCCTGTTGCCTCACAGAGAAAACTGGAAACCTAGTGATTCTTCTTATGTGGTAACAAATGTGTAAGAACATGCAAAAATTACGCTAAAGGCGTTATTAATTGAGTTGTAAAAAAGTATTTCCATATTCTAACAAAGTAGCAAAATAACCTCCAACTGCAAAACTAAGGCATTACTGGAGCCTGACAGTTTGGTTTGAACTGACTCTTAAAACGAATGGTTTTGAATGTGAAAAGAGGTAAAACTTAGCTGGTGTAGTAGCATACAGAGGGTGCATGTGTGAGCAGGATGTTGTATTGTATTTACCTGCTAGTTTCTGTCTTTAAAGATTTGAGGTAGCTTTTTCTAGATATAAGCAGGCCCAGTTCTATAAATGTCTCATTTATTCAGTCACCATGCAGACTCTAGAATGGATCCTAGCCAAATTGGCAAGGTACAAAGCAGTGAATGCCCATATTTTCAAAAATAGGACTGAGACCCAAGGTTGTAAAATAAACCACAAACATACACCCAAATAGAAACAGAAAAAAAAAGAGGGACATTTTGCGTACCCTCAGCACAATCAGGATTTGTGGCAGTTTAAAGTATTAACATTTCTTGTATCTTGTATCTTTCATCTTCAAATTGGCCATTTAAGTTTCCACAGCATCATCAAGGTTGAAAGAGACCTTCAAGATCATCTAGTCCAACTGTCAACACAGCACCATCATCATCACCCCTGAACCATATCTGCAACTGCCACATCGAGACACCTCTTGAACGCTTCCAGAGGCAGGGACTCCACCACCTCTCTGCGCAACTTATTTCAATTCCTAATTCCTCTTTCAGTAAAATTTTTTTTCTAATATCTAATCTGAACCTCCCCTGGGTCAACTTAAGGCCATTTTGTCTTGTCCTGTCACTTGAGACATGACAGAAGAGACCAATCCCCACCTTACTACAACCTCGTTTTACGTAGTTTTAGAGAGCGGTAAGTCTCCCCTGAGCCTCGTTCTCTCCAGGCTAAACAACCCCAGCTCCTTCAGATGCTTCTCATAAGACTTTTGCTACAGACCCTTCACTGGCTTCCTTCTCTGTAGTCTTGTAAGCCAAGGCAAAGCACTTCACTTTTCAGATTGCTCTGAAGAGAGAAAAAAAAATCCAATTTTTGGCCACGGATGTTTCAATACACAGACCAGTTATGAGAATTATTAACAAAGTATTTTTAGAGGACAAGTCTAAATATATACACTGGTGAAAATGTTCTGCCACTGGCTTGTATTTCCAAAGAATTCCCCAGAATATGGGCGTGTTTAGTGTGACTTAACTTCTATACTGAACTAGCCATAACTTGAGTGAGTGTTCTGTGCAGTGTGGCACTGTCCCTTTAGCTTTATTATGTGAATTGTCTCAAAGTGATATTTTTTAGAAAGAATCATATTTTGCACTCATGGTTTCACTTAATTGTCTAAAGTTTTAGATCCCTGTTTTAATAGAGCCCTGTAATGGTGAGTATGTTTCTCCAGTCAGTGTAAAGAAAACTTTTAGATGACTCATCCTGCTGAGCTACCGGAGTGCGAGCTTTGTGACGTGCATGGTCAGAGGACATAAATGAGCCAAGCTTAGTATGAAGAGCTGTCTTGTATTAGGCTACATCTGTAGAGGAATATTCAAGCCCTTCCTTGCATCTGAAGTATAGATACCAATCTGTGTTATGCTTAAAGTACTTTGCCCTGAATATTTGACTTTTAGACACCCATTGCTTTGTTAGAGGCCATGAATAAGGGCTGTAAAGTCTATGCTAAACATGGCAGAGAAAAGAAATACTATCCTGGGAATTAAAACATGTTAAGTGTCTCTGAAAATATGAAAAGTCTTGATCAGATTTAATCCAAATGTATATTAGATTGTCTTGGGAAAGGGCTTAATCTCTTGTTGTAGTTTTACTGAGTAGAAAGTTAAATAGCTGCTGGATGCTGCAGACAGGTGTTTGCAGAGAGTCTGCTTTTGCACATTATTACATACCAATTAACACTCAGATGTGGTAGCACTTTCCATCCTCTCCATACTTCCTGGGTTTTAAGTGTTCTCCACATAATTCAGTTATGCAAGCAAGACGAGCTCCGCTCTGCCTGTTTAGAGGCATAGATTCAAAGAAGCTGAAGGAGGTGACTGTATATAAGAAGACATTCCACAGGCTGAATAAAATGCAAGCAGGGTGGCCCCAGTAAAGGAAAATGTTTGTTTGTACAGAATAGGGATTCAACTGCAATTTAGGATGCTTCTGCAACTATTTCTTTATATCACCTTCTCATCTGGTCAGGAAAACATGTAGGAAAACTTGAGAGGTGTATTTTACCTTTGGCAAAAGGCAGAGAGTCTTTGTGGGAGAAGGAAAAGGCCATTTATGTACAGGGATATTTTCTGATGTAAGTCAAAATGGACTGACTGCTCTTTTTAATTTCAGTCTACTAAAGTGAAATTAGGCTTCCTGTTGTTTCTGTTTGTCTTCTTTGAGCAGAGTCCAGGACTAGAGATGAAAACCCTGCGAACAAATATGGGCAGACTGCAGGGTCAAGCTCCTGTCTTTTTCAATTATTAAAAATGAGTGTTTGTAGGATCTTACAATCATAGTATTTAGGGATTATATTTAGTCTTTAAATTATTTTTAATTAATTGATCCTGAATATATTAATCAGCAACCAGGTTAATGTGTAAATATGGAAGAATATAGGAGTATAGATCTACATCTTCCAAAGCTCAGTATTAGTATGTCCTGAATTTCTCTGCAATTCATATTTAATGAATCTTCCTTTTGCCATTTCCATTGCCTTATAATCTAATTTTGTGTGTAATGTATTTGAAAGCCTGTGGTCTTCAGATTTTTACCAGGTAGGTGTTTGTATGTATACTGGTACTCCCAGTGGTTCTGTTTTACTTGCAGTCCCTTTTCCCCTGCAGCGCTCTGTTGCCGACAGCAGGATCAGCTGGTGGCGCTGGGCTGTCCTGCTATGGCAGGACTCCTCACTCACTGTGTAATTCCTGCACTGAATCTCCTGTGCTGACTCTGCCAAACAGGCAGAATTTTTAAAGCTATACTGATACCTTCCAAGTTCTGCAGAGGCACACGTACAGGATATGTGGGGTTATATCTGTGGCAAAGCTCGCTAGTGAAGGAAGGAGTCCAGCAGTTTTATCTTGAAGGTGGCCTTGCATACAGACTTTGTGCTGGTATGCTACCAAATGGTGCTGTTTGCACCTACACTGGGTCCTTCCTGCAGAGCACCTCATAATGTTTCACAAAAAGCATCAATTAAAACTGAAGATAACAAATGTTTTTAGTGAATGATTTACAGGACTTGACTCAGAGAGATAAAGGGGGAAAGAAATTACAGTTACAGAGAGCAGCAGAAATAAAGGTGCAACTTCTGACTGCAAGGGATGTTTTCATCCTTAGATAGCTAGGGGAGATCCCTATCCAAGAATACAACATAAATTGCTTTTAGGAAAAGTGATTTAGAGATGTCAAGTGCTCTTATGTCCTGCTGCTCATGTGGCATAACATTTTGTACAAATAAATGTTTCTGTTTATGAATATATTATAGTCTCTTGTGTACAAAAAGAACAAGGCTCATAGTCATTGGACATCAGAAAACGTCAAAAACATTAATTTATTTACTGAGAAAATAAGTCAGTCTCCTCTGTATTACATCACCAATCCATACATGCATCTCTCTTGTCTTGAGCTTCCTGACAGTTATTGGCTACAACCAAAAAATTTCTTAAGAATACGGGTATGGCAGATAAGATCTTCCTAGCATGTTTATAGTAGCACTTTAGGATATGAAATGTATCTTCATTTTTTGCCTTCTGCCTTACCTATATATGTGGAAAATGTTTCTCCTGCATGAGGGCAGAAAAGCATTGAAAGATGAGTGTATGCATGCACACACAAGTGGTTTCCCAAAGATTCTAATCAATCCTTGTTGCTGCTTTTCCTGTGCTCCTCCGTGATGATAAGAGCTACCACATACATATCTTTCATCATGCTGGATCACTGCATTAAGACATTCAAGTGCATCATTCTTTTGTCAAATATTAGTAAGTAAAAGTACATCTCAAGTAATAGCACTGCAAATATGAGTAGGAATTCTTCTCCTCTAATGCAGATTTGTTACTAGATGCTATACTGTTGCTTTGATGACAATGAAATTTGTTCCACCATTTCATCATCAAGGTTCGGAGCTTGGTTTTTAGCTTTCTGTCTTTATGCAAGTCAGTCTCCTAATCATACAGATCACAGATAATTGTTGTTCCCACCACCTCTATCTGGCATCTTTGAAATCAATGCTACCTTCTCTCTCATCTAAACATGGGGATTTTTTGTAAGTTAGAGACCACATGTGAATAAAATTGAAATATAATTGATTTAATAAGTAAACTACTGATGTTTTAAGTAGTGTAAAATCATAAAGGAAAGATATTGTCTTTAAACTATCTGTGTTATAGTCCATAAGAGACCCACCAGTTTCAGAAGAAATTGCACAAGTGTCAGAACTTCCCACAAGCAGGAAAGAATGGAAACACCATAAGAATAAATACATTTGTTAACTTTCTTGTAAAGGTTGTTTCCAAGTGTCATCACTTCTGTGAAAGTTCCTGTGTTGGCAGAGGCATAAATGAATATTTTTTTGTTGTTATTTGGACACATGTAACAAAATAAACATTGTGAGGTGAGGGGAGAAGTTATTCAGTTTTTTTTCTTTTTTATGTCCAAATCCACCTGAACCTACAAATACTGCTGCTTGCCCAGGTTCTTAAATACCGGTGTGTTTGTTCAGTGTGAATAAAAGTGGGATATGGCTTAGTGTAAGTGTTCCTCTTGCAATGGTTAACATGGAAAAGAAAAGAAACCAGAGATCAATAGTCAGTCTCCTAGAGAAATGCTTCACTTCTTCACTTCACCATCCTGAAAGGGATAGATATTTCCAGAATGTGTCTTTAGTTACTGTGTAACTTTGCAGAGGTTATTCTGACTGCTGCAGAATCTTCCTGTGGTTTCCTTTGAACTGGATCACCTGTATGCAGTTGGCAATATAGACTTACATATAAAATGTTAATTAATATCTAGAAGTTTCTAGACTTGATGGAAGAAATGGCAGGTTCTTTAGGTAAAATATTTGACCATAGCTGGGAATCTGGTTCCATACAGCATACTAGGTGCTATATCAAATACTTCCATCATATATTTTGCAAGACAGAGTTCAACTGTGATGTTAGTTACGACTTCAGTGAAATAGTGACCCCTTCTGCCATGTCAGACTTTGATTTTATGGAGGTGAAAATATTATAAACCAAGAAGCTGGAATTTCTTTAGGAAATTAGGCTATGTTGTCAGGTATGATGAATTTGGAACTAAGAGAAATGTTAGTAAGGTTTCTTTGTGATGGAGGCTTTTAGCAATGTATGCAGAGACAGAAGACATCGAATTTTTTGCATTGTAGGAAGCCCTTGAGTGTGCTGTTAGCATCAACTGCAAACAGCATTTAGTCATTAGTGACCAGCTCAGCTGCTTGGAGGACAGAGACCTATTACCAACCCACTGAAATAATGTCCTCACTTACAGTGAATCTTCAACTCTGATACATTAAGAAAAATCACTGCCATGTGACCATCAAACTCACACTTCTGCTTATGTGATCCTGTGTCTCAGCTTGGAGAATGAACTATGGGTAAGCTCCCACCAGCTACTGAGAATTCATCTCCTGAGCCTGTCTTGCCTGTTTGCACAGGGGCACAGGCGTCGATGCCCGATGTGAGACAGACCTGCTCAAATGTTACCAATTTTGCAATTGTCTCACCCTCTAGTGGCTTGTCTTGGAAACAAGATGTAAATGATGGTTAAATTTGAGTGTTGGTACTTAAATTCTGGGATGCCTTTCCCTGCATTTTCAGCTGACAGCTATATATGGATGTACTCGCAAACTACAGTGCAGTGACTAATTTCAATCTGCCTAAAACCCTGTGTTGTTGAAATTAGGCCATAAATTTTGTTCTCAGGCCATAAATTTTGTGCACACTGTGTGGTTAAGTGACACAGTCTCCTAGTGAAACAGTGCACTAAGTTTGTTAGATGCTCGCATAAGTTTTTTTTCCTTGATCTCTCTTTCTTCATACTAATAGAAAAATATTCTCCTTAAAAGCTTTCGAGGTCCTGTATATTTATTTGTAAGATCTATGTGGACATCTGAATAGTGATACCTGAACAAAAGAATTAATGAAAGCATCTGAATAGGCAGAGTATTGACTCTTCACTGCTGCAGACTCTTTTGACATTCAAATTTGTATGCCAGAGAATTTTGTACCTACAGTGGATGGAGATACAACTTTTAATACCAGATGGCAGGTGAAAATCAAGTTGCTGATGGGGTTACAGAGATTCGGAAGTATTTTATGCTGATTGTTGTTTTTGCCAGAAACATAGGTTGTTTGACAACTTTGCTGAAAATGCATTGCTTATGGTACAAGCAAAAGTGAGGCTACTGCAGTATAGTCATTAGTTTATGCTATGTTACTTATTTCAGCTTTATTCCGTTACTGCTCTTGCATTATCTATTTAGGTAAACACATAGATCTCCAAGTCCAGAGACAAAATGTGGCAAGGTTGTAAAGCTGGGAGCTCTTGCCAGGTAAAAATCATCATGAGTACTTCTAGCTTCTCTAATCTTTCTTCAACTCTCCATCTCCTTGCAGATAACACTGAGATAGTTTTTGCACTAATCAGCATATACAAACAGGTGTTTCAACTTTCTACAGTAACTGTTTGTGAAAGTCATGGATTTGTTCTTCTTATGCTGAGAATTACTGCAAGGGAGCAAAGAAGAAACAGTCATTAAAATGAGCAGCTATCTGTAGCAACATAAAGCATACGCAAGAGTTACTTGTGTTGCAGAAGGAGTGGTGTTTGCATTTGGCATTCAAAACTTCTGTATCCTGCTGTGTCAGTTGTAAGGAGGTCTAAGGTGCATGAAGCAGCCAGTATGGAATTATTTGCTGGTTTTGTTCATTTTACATAGAGATCTCTCTTCTGAAAGGATTTTGGATAGAACTAGCACAAATTAGGTTGTGAAATGAGTTGCCATGTGTTCTCTTGTTGCTGATCATGATAGTTGTAAATGAGATGTGAATTTTCAAAACCAGTAAGGGATGCTAGAGAGGAAATGTCTTCATCTGAGAGGGTTGCTATTTAGCACAGAATGACTGGCTTCTGTCATGAATTTAAGACTATGAGTGCCCTAAAAGTGCACTATGTGTATTTAGGGGGTTTGTTTGTTTATTTCTTATTAATAGGTGTGTGGTAACCAGAGGTTCCCTGAGTGATTCAGGTGCTTTCCCAGGCTCTGATGATATTCTGTGTCTATTTGCATCACAAATTCAAATGCAGTACA
Source organism: Lepidothrix coronata (assembly GCF_001604755.1). Taxonomy (NCBI): domain Eukaryota; kingdom Metazoa; phylum Chordata; class Aves; order Passeriformes; family Pipridae; genus Lepidothrix; species Lepidothrix coronata. The sequence continues at coordinate 386,178 of NW_016690402.1, forward strand.
AATAGAGTAATTATTCTGTCTCTAAAGAACTTGATTAATCTTCCTGTCTGCACACATCAGAAGGACTGTCCCAGCTCAGCTTTGTTTATATTACACCAGAAGATATATATTGTATTTGGGCATAGGGAAGCCCCCATTATGGAAAATGTACAAGTCGCTGGAATTGGTGGGCCATAAATTTTGGGTGGAAGTTTGTTATTCACAGATAAAATTCCTTGGAAATTATATAATTTTAAGGGTGGCTTTTGGATAAGGATATGTAAAAGGGTGCTGACTGACAGATCTCATTCGCTCCAGCCAGTCTGACTAGGTCAGACAGGCAAGAGGAAAAGGAAAAAAAGCAACCAAAGGAGCAAGTTGCTGGTGAGGGAAACTTGCTCTGGGAAGCAAAAGCGCAGTGACAGAGCTGGTCGAGAGGTGACACAAGAATTTGCAGGCATGGAGGAGCAAGAGAGCTTGTGAGGGAGGGAAAAAGTAGCTACAGAAAAGAAGGAAGAAAACATTCTGTAACCAGCTTCAAGAAAGGTTACTGTAGGGTAAAGAGAGAGATCAAAAGGCACTTCATTTGATGACAGTAGATTTGCTAGATTTATTTGAGATTTTATTCAGTGTTCTTTGACTCAACAACACTGAAAAAACAATCACATACTTGCAAAACTTCTCAAATATTTTTATGATTGGCTTTTTACCACTGATTTCGATACCATACCTTCGGACTCTGACACTTTGTGATGAGAAGTTCTATTACATGATAAAGCTATGGAATCTGTTGTATTTTGTAATTTTTTTTCACTTCTGTAAAATTTTTAGCTATAACTTGCTGTTCCCTAACCTTGAAGTGTAACAGTCTCATCACTGAGTTGATGCCATGTTTTCTCTACTGACACAAAAGAAGTAATAACACAAAAATAAGGCCAAATTTTCAGAAGAGCTTGTGTCTTATTGACTGTTATGCTCTTTTGAAAATTTAACAATGTATGCCAAATCAAACCTTAAGGCATTAGAATCTGGAATCTTGCTCTCCTTTGTTTTCCAAGAAGGACAGAGAAAATTTGAGTATTGCTTGAAAATAATTATAACTGTCCTTTTAAACTTCATTCTAATGTTGCAAGATGGGAAATGCTACATATTTTGATAGCACCATTATATTAGATTTTGTTACTATTAACCTGAAGATTTTTCAAAGTAGCTACTAAATTAATCAGAATGATACAGTATTCAGGAAAATGAATTGCTAGTGAAAATGCTGATATATGCTGACATAAGTTCTTTACTTACCAAGCCAGATTCTTCTTAGACTTACAGGGGACACTGTAGCACAGATAGCTTGTGAGCTTGATTTTTCTTTTTTACACTGTATGTTTGATTCTTGAAAGAGGCTCCACAGTTTCACAGTTCAGCATGTAACCAGTATTTGCAAAGCTGGATTGGGATGCTGCCAATGTTGTAAACCTCAAGTTTAGATCTCAATTTCAACCCCATAGAAAATCTGATTTTGAGTACTTAATACCAAAAAATGAAGTGAACACATACATGACATGACATCATGAATTGGTATCTCTTTTTCTACTGGTCCCAACTTGATCACGTGATTTTGTCCGAAGTAGACTTTATGCTAAATCAGATTATTCTCACCTAAATTTGATCAGATTACATTCATTTCTTTGCAGCTGTCAGAAAGTCAGAAAAAAAAAAAAAGTCCATGAAGTCAATGCAAACAAAGTACTATGTGGGTTACTTAATTAAACAGAATTGCAATTGCAAGTTCTTATCTGGAAGCATTATATTTCTAAGAGATCCAGTAGTAAGGCATGAAATTCGACTTTCTGGGCCAGAGGAGGATTATAGAATGAAATGTCACTTCTGAAAATTGTACTTGATATATAACATGTATTAGTTGTTAAGTTTCAGCTATTGTATAAAAGACAGAAGAAGAGGCTTTTCCTCTCTTTTACTAAGGGCACGTATTTCACAGTAAAATCTGGTATAATAAACTATGTGTAATTTCATTATCATGAATGGTTGGGGGTTTTTTAAACTTTTTTTTTCCTTAGCTTCATTGCTATATAGAGGAAACATTCCTTTTGGCCATGGGACACCAGAGAAAAAACAAGGTTTACAGACTGCTGAACTTCATATGTGTTTAAAAAAAACCCACTTTAAACTGTGTGTAAAATTTTCAGTCCCAGAAGTTTCAGCTGCAACATATGAAAATTTTCAGTTGTGCCTTATAACATGCAGTTACTGCAATCCTGAGGTGATTTAGCCAGGCACTAAGCAATTGTTGACATAAGTATATTGGAGAAATTTAAGCAGGTGGGTCATTCAATAAAATGACTCCCAAATCATCTCTCTCCAAAGATCTGATCCAAATTTTTCATTCTGGACAAATAATATTTAGTCCAAATAAGGAAGCAAGTCAGTCACTGTTATTCCATGTCCCACACCATATGTACAAGCATGAATTTTTACTATGAATGTATTACCTTTCAGCACCCTAACCAAGCAATTAAAATAGGCAAAGCTTTTAAGGGCTCCAAGAACAATAGGCTCCTGCTTTCCTTTGGCTCAGAGTCATGTGGTAGAAAAAGCTAGAGTAGTGTCTGGAAATGCTGCAGTAGGTGTTGAATAAACGTTTTGGAAGCTTGTACAAGGTGAACTCTGCAATTCCCAGTTTGTATTCTGTCTACCAGTGGAAACCTGAGTATTTACATACTCAACAGGATTTATTTTGACACAGGTGTATCATTATCTCTGTGGGGCCAAGTTCTGTGAATCATCCCAACCTTTGCTTTGGAGTCATTAGAAGGGAAGTACTTTGTGGCTTGCAATTAGCCATCAGCTTTAGTTGGAGTTAAATCATTTACAGTTTTGTTAGGTCTGTCCTGGGGCCAACTTCAGTGCTGCTGAGTAGGAGAATCTAGTAAAGTTCTCATTTTGAACCTGTTCTAGAATTTTTAATGGATCCTATAATATCTTATATGCCAAAACAAATCAAGAATCAAGACTGGAGTGCCCTGTTGGACAGTTACAGGCTCTTCAGCAGGAACAGGCAGAGCAGAAGAGGCAGAGGGGTGGCAACCAGAGTTGAAACTCCCAGTTGGCAATGGCACAGTTGAGAGCCTTTAGGTGAGAATCAAGGGGCAAACAAAGTGGATGTCATTGTGGGAGTCTACTATAGACCTCCCAGCCAGGATGATGCCACCAATAAATTATTCTGTGAGAAACTAAGGGACACATCCAAGTCAACTGACCTTGTCCTTATGGGGGCCATCAACTTCCCAGAAATTACCTGGAAGCATCACACAGCAGGTACAACCTGGGCCAGAAGATTACTAAAAAACCTGGATGACAACTTTATGGAACAGGTCCTAAGGGGGACAACTCAGAAAGACACTCTCCTTGATCTGCTGCTTGTCCACAGAGTGGATCTCATGAGTGAAGTGGAGACTGGTGGCCGTCTTGGTCACAGCAACCAGAGTGATCAAGTTTAAAATCTCTGTTGACAGGAGGAAAAGTGCCAGCAAAACCTCAATTCTGGACATGAGGAGAGCAGACTTCAGGCTGCTCAGGGAATTAGTAAGTAAGGTACCCTGGGAAAATTTTTTTGCAGGTACTGGGGTCCATCAGTGAGGGTCACTTTTTGAACATCACCTCCTAAGGGCACAGGAGCAGGCAATTCCCGAGTGTCAGAAGTCATGCAGGCAAGGCACAAGGCCAGCTTGGCTGAGCAGGCATCTTCTCTTGGAAATAAGGCAAAAAAAAGGAAGGTATATGGCCAGTGAAAGCAAGGTCAAGTGATGTTGGAAAAATTCAGAGATGCTATTTGCCACTGTAGGGAGAAAATTCATGCAGACAAAGCTCATCTGGAGTGGAAGCTGACCAGAAATGAGGGAGACAATAAAAAGAGTTTTTTCAAATTCATTAATGGGCAATAGGCAGTATAGAAATATCAGTGGCCTGTTACAGGATGAGGATAGTCACCTCACAAACAGGGACAGAGACAAGGCAGAGGTGTTTACACTTTCTTTGCCTCCCTCTTCAACACAGATGATGGACCAAGGGGGTCTCTGTCCCCTTGGAGCTGGAGGACCATGACTGTGAGAATGATCAACTCCCAGTCGACCCTGAAATTGTGCAGGATCTGCTGCTCTAGATGGATCCTACAATTCTATGGGGCCATATGGGATTCATCCAAGAATCCTCAAAGCACTGGCTGATGTCATTGCAAAACCTCTCTTGATGATTCTTGAGCAGCCTTGTGAATCCAGAGAGATCCCAGCTGACTGGAAGCTGACGAATGTTGCCCTGATTTTCAAGAAGGGCATGGAGGAGAACCCTGGAAACTGCAGGCCTCGGTTCAGTGCTTTGCAAAGTTATGGAGAAGATTATTCTGGGAGGTATTGAAAAACACCTGAAAGATAATGCAGTCATTGGTAACAGCCAGCGTGGCTTCGTGAAAGTCCTGCTTATGAAACCTGATTTCCTTTTATGGCAAGGGTAACCCACCAAGTGGATCAAGGAAGACAGTTGTTGTAGTCTTTTTGGATTTCAGTAAAGCTTTTGATACTATCTCTCACAGGATCCTTCTGGACAAACTGTCCAGCACAGAGCTGGATAAACACATCATGCTCAATTGGCTCACAGGTAGAGTACAGGGGATAATAGTGAATGGGGGAACATCAGACTGGAGACCTGTCACTAGTGGGGTTCCACAGGGCTCCATCTTAGGCCCTGTGCTCTTCAACATCTTCATAAATGACTTGGACACAGGACTGGAAGGGATACTAAGCAAGTTTGCAGATGACACAAAACTGGGAGGAGCTGTTGACTCCCTCGAGGGCAGGGAGGCCCTGCAGAGAGACCTTGACAAATTAGAGGACTGGACAATCACCAACCATAGGAAATTCAACAAGAGAAAATGCTGGATTCTGCACCTGGAACCCTGAATGTTCATACAGACTGGGGAATGAGAGACTGGAAAGCAGTGCCATGGAAAGGGACCTGGGGGTCCTGGTCAATGGTAAGTTGAATATGGGCCAGCAGTGCCCTGGGAGCCAAAAGGGCCAACCGTGTCCTGGGGACCATCAGGCAAAGCATCACCAGCCGGTCAAGGGAGGAGATTGTCCTGCTCTGTTCTGCACTGGGGCAGCATCACCTTGAATATTGTGTGCAGTTTTGGGCACCACAATATAAGAAAGATACTGAGCTATTAGAGAGTGTCCAAAGGAGGGCAACAAAGATGGTGAAGGGCCTTGAGGGAAAGCCGTATGAGGAGTGGCTGAGGTCACTTGATCTATTCAGCCTGGAGGAGACTGAGGGGAGACCTCATTGCAGTTACAACTTCCTTGTGAGGGGAAGAGGAGGGGCAGCCACTGATCTCTTCTCTGTGGTGACCAGTGACAGAATCTGAGGAATGTCTTGAGTTGTGTCAGGGGAGCTTTAAGTTGGATATTAGAAAGAGGTTCTTCACCCAGAGGGTGCTTGGGCACTGGAACAGGTTCCCTAGGGCAGTGGTCACAGCCCCAAGCCTGACAGAGTTCAAGAAGCATTTGGATGATACTCTCAGGGACATGATGTAACTCTTGGGGATGGTCCTGTGCAGGGCTAAGAGTTGGACTTGATGGTCCTCATGGGTCCCTTCCAACTTGGCATATCCTGTGATTCTTTTTTTTTAGAGGTAATTAATTCCAGATTTAAAAATAATTAAATTTTATTTTCTGAGAGAGTTTTTATGTTATATCTTTTGACATTAAAAAAATGAAGGGAAATTTCACAGTCAAAATTATTATAGAGCCTGATAACATTTGGAACTTATGAGTAAACATATTTAGGGGAGAAAAAGAGGGTCACTGCTTCATTGTCATGAAATGCATTATAGTAGAAGATCCTTAGGGACAAGTAACTTTCAGGAAAGAAGTAGGATGTCTAGAAACAACAATACAAATTTTTCTTAAAGGTAATAGGAGCTGCCCCCCACCTAGCAATGAATGGTTTATGGAGGCTAGATGAATTCTTACGAGCTGGGCTTGTCAATAATGCTCCTTGAACTTCATCCATCATCATCTGGTCGCTTCTGTTTTTCCCCCAGTACCTGTTCCTACTGTTCTGTTTAGCTTACAGCTTTCTCTTATTTGCTCTCATCCCTTCCTTCCAAACTCCCAGAGTGCCAGCTCTCTGCCTGCTTGGGATTTGGCTGTGCTGTACACCTTTGCTAATGGGTATGGTAATCAGGGTAGAAGGGAGTAAAGTCAGCCTTCTTAGGAGACTAATACATGAATACATTAATGTGCAGCTTGAAAGGGACCTACAGTCCTACCTTGTGTCATTTATAGGGCTGCTGTTAGATCTTTTGTGATTTCTCGGAGTATCCTGTAGCAATTTGTCCTAACCATGGATGTGTTATATAAGGGATGAGAAAGGTTGTCTCATGACAACATCACAAGTAATGCACATCGTGACTCCCTTCATGCGGTATCACCTCTTACTTTAAGAATGCACAAACACAGAGGGCTCATAAGAGATTTACAGAGGAACTTTTTCTCAGGCACAAAATGATATGCAAATATTTCGGGATCAAAGGTAAGTCAAAGAAAAATGGTACTGACTAGAATAAGTCAGCTCAGCTATCAGCCTAAGTACATGACAGACCCACAGGCAACTCCAGAGCTGTCAGCTTCACTGCCTGTAGAGCCCACCAAGGGGCCAGATGCTGCTGCTGGATGACTGTTTTCAGGAGCTTGGCATCTGGGCTCTGTGATGGCCTGTGTGTCAGGTTGGAGTGGGAGCTTTCACCATGCTGTGAGGGATGGACACAAAGGAAAACAGATTTTCTGAGGTTAATGGTAATTAAAAATAAATTGTTGTGGCTGGTTTTAAGCCAAGTTCTGCCTGCCAGTTATTAAAGAGTAAATCCACCTCAAAAAAGAAACCTGAAGCTTTGCTTTATTTAAAAGCGCACATTTAAATTACACACAATTGCTGTTTATTTCTAGATTTTGAGCAAAAGTAGGAAGCATATCCATATAGCTGTACACACATGTAGAAACTGGCTGGCCTGAAATAAGACGTGCTTTAAAAAGAAAACAAGAAGTATTTGACTTTGTTTTATTGGGCTTGGAGGTAAAAAATGTTTGTTTGGTTTTTTTAACACATTAAATACCCACCGAAGTTGCTACAGTCCACAGTCCAGGGACAGATGCCAGATTTTTATCCTTTCTGAGTATGGTAGTGGCAGGTGCAGATAAGAACTGCATTGGGTGGGCTTTGATTAGAGTTGAGGAAGTTTCTTCTTTAGCAGTCAGGGGCATTGTTTTGTCTGAATTCATGTTCCACAAGTGGATAAGTTCAGCCCTAGGCAGGGGATTAACACATAACCAGTAAATCACTTGGATCCTGTTTAACTCTAAAATTTGCACATGCACATGCCATTTGGACAAAAAAGTCTGTAATTTGGGTAAGAGCATTTGATACCTGCAATTGCAAATTACTGTGTTGAGGTGTTCCTCAAACATAAGGGTCTTAATTTTCAATTTGATTAATAAATTTTTTTTACCAAATCTGGCTTTGTAAATTTTTTTGCCTATGAAAACGAACTAGAATTATTTTGGTTGACTCGTGAATGGTTGGAGAAGCACTTCACAACATTTCAGAATGCATTCAGAAGCTACTTGAGATGAAGAAAAATCAAATGCTCATAAAAGCCTTTAAATGTGGGCCAGCTGTTTGCTCTAATCCTCCTCTCCAACCCAACAGCCCTGTGCCCCAGTGAATTATTCTAAAGCATATTCTAGACAGGAGATGTAATGGCCAAAACAAGAGTATAACAGACTTTCCAGAATGTTTATGACTACTCCCCAGAAAGCAATTTATATTTTCATAAATGTTAGTTTTTCTAGATTACTAACAACAGCTGAAAACTTAAATCTAGCTGAGGTTTACCCATGCAGGGATTGTCTAGTGAAAGAAAAAATCATGAAAGCACACTAAAACATTTGATAGGGACTGAGGTGGAGTTAGTGTGTTTGTTACATTTATTTAGCAGACAATAAAAAAGTGTAGCCTGGAAAATTATTTTTGGGGGAATTCTGGCTCTGCTATGATGGACTTCATTTAGTTTGCAGTCTAGAGTAAGATTTTCTCCTACATTAGTGTCTGTTGTAGTTTCTGAGTTATCTTTCATGATATCTTTTCACTGACTGTAAAAGAAGCTGAATCAGATTAATGAGCTGACCCTTTTGTAATTTCTGAACAAATGATTCCACTGATAAATATATAATAGTCATAATATGACTATCAGTTTTGATACTGCAGGCAATAAAACAATATTGCACCCTGTCAGGACACCTTTTGAAATTCTAATAGTAATAATAATCACCTAGTTAGAGCCATTTCAGTGTTTTTCCAGTACTAATATGTGCTTTCCTTCTGTTAAATCAAGTCAGAAGCAAACAAAAAAGTTTAATAAAATTGGCATAAATTAAGTTACTTCTTTCCCTTACTCTGGAATTTGTTGTTTAGCTTGTTCAGGAAGTTCCAGTTACTTTTATTTCTCAGAATATCATAGAGTCATAGAACCATTTGGATCGGAAAAGACCTCTACCAACAAAGAAAGCTAATATATAGTGACAGCTGTGTATCACAACTGTGTTGTCTCATGAAATCCTGATTTGGATGGAAAATTAGTGGTTCAGATAATTTTTTAGATATTAAAAAAACCCAAACCTGAACATGAGCTGGTTTATCTGATGCATGTCTTTGCTTTGTGTGTGCAAAATGTTAGAAGAATGGAAAGGGGAAAACCCACACTGGTACAGGTTGCCTGTAGAAGCTGTAGATCTTCATCCTTGAAGGTTTTCAAAACTCAGCTGAAAAAAATCCCTGAGCAACCTGGTCTGTATTCAGTACTGACCCTGCATGGAGCAGGAAGGTCCCTTTCAGCCTGAATGACTGATTTTCTGATTCTGTAAAAATGTGAGCTTGTAAAAAGAAGTAAATATTAAAGGAAATGTTGGGATTAGAGAATTTCATAAAGATTAAATGACAACCTGTCTTTGCTTAGGGAAAAAAACCCACGATTCCCTGTGCCCTGCAGGGAGTCACAGAGGGTTGAGATTGTTCCGAGAGGTTTCACATCTTAAAGTTCCTGTTGTAGGGATTGATATTAGAACATTGAAGATGACTCTGACACATCGTTCCCAGCAGGTAACGACATCCAAAGTTAACAGCGTGCTGAATGATGTCATATCCCAGTGGGCAAAGAAGTACTAAGTTATTACGTCTGATTTAGCCAGAGGAACACTGAATTGATGAAATTATTGGATAGGAACTTTGGAAAGAGTAAATGACCAAACACATTTATTTTAATACAGTTTTTTTGTACAGCTGTGAGTTGTAAACTCCTGACATAGGCTAAAATGTTTGGCACATAGGTGATATTTCTAACACCCACTGCTGTAATTCCTGAGGCTTCACGGTTTTGCTTGTTTTATTTTAAATCTCTCCTGGTGTCTTTAGAAGACTTCCTGCACTAATATCCACTGTCCACAAGGATAGGCGTATCTGATTTTTGCATAGATGCTACTTAGTATCACTAAAATAACTTACAAGTAGAACTGCTCTGGAAACTTCTAAGGTTTATGACAGAAAAATTACTGTTTATGTTGACCAAGCCAAGGAAAAATGACTCGTCAAATGAAAATACTTGCTTAGAATTGGTCAGAGGCTGATCTGCCTCAGCTAGCAAGCTTTTCCATAGAAATTTGTAGTTCAGTAGTTTATGTCTTTGCTTTCCATTGTATATCAAACTTCTATACCAGTCTTCTTGGCAGGAAAACGTGTTTTGGTATTTGGTGGTACCTCCTCTGGCAAGAACCATCAGAATACCTCCAGAAAACCCACTGCTCAGTGTACACTATGGAGGACTTTCTCATTCTTCAGTTCTGATAGCAAGAGTTGAGCAATTGGATGAAGAACAATAAAGTTAAATTTACCATGGTAAAGTCAGAGAGAATTCCCCTGTGCAGACAGATGTACTCATAATTCCCTTCCTCAAAACAATCTAATTGTATTCTATTTTCACAAAAATTATGTTCTTTAAGTAATGAAAATGTGTTTCTCTACTTCCTGATGATTAGAAAATATTCATCCTTTTGACATTTCTTTTTGGATAGAGATTAGACCAGTTGTGTCTGTCATCCTAATAATGTCTTTGAGGATTACTGTATGAGTAATTGAAAGACTACACTGTATGGAGAGAGTAGCACCTTTCTGGTGAGGCCTGCTATAAGCACACTTCCTAGTGTCCCATTGCCTTTTACTCTGTGAAAGTCCACTTGTGCTGCCAATTCCTGACTGTACTGCTGATAGGTAATTTGATCTGGGTGTCATCTCTCCTGTCTCCATCACATGCTGTCAAAACTGTCATTGTTTTGGAATAGTGCTGCTTGATGAAGCCAGGAATCAAACGGGAAGATCAAGGAAAAAGAAGCTTTCGGAGATGAGAGGACCAGAAATTCCTAAATACATTGGGTTTATCACAAGTTTGAATCTTTTCAAAATAGACTGTGGAATTTTTTATATTCAAGAAATAATGCTGTAACCATAGTGATGACAAAACCAATTATATTTTTATAACTTTTTCCATCCAGATCTTTCTGTACTGTGTAGAGGCTAAAGAATAAAAGGTTAAACAATAGTAAGGATGGACTCTGTTGTAAGAGGTAGCTTACACCGAAAATGCTTTTACAATTAGCAGCATGCCACTTTATATAGGAAAAAAAAATAATCCAAGAATGGGTATTCCTGAAATAAAACAATGGCAAAAGAAGTTATTATTTTTCCAGAAGTACACATGTAAAAGTGCATGTGTATAGCTGGAATTAACATGAAATTGTATGCATTGGATTAGAATAACAGTGGTTCTACCTCCAAATTGGAAGTCTGAGAAGGACACTCCCTTCAGAAACAAAGCCTGAAACTTACCCATGTTTTGTTATTTGATAGTGTAAAATAACAATAAATGTCAACCTCTGTGTTGCACTTTACATAAGCTCATATGCTTTTTTTTCTGTGCAGCTCTGTTCGTGCAGATCTCTGAGTCAAGAGAATGATTTAATAAAGTAGAAAGATATATGGAACGTCAATAGACGGTAGTAAACTGTGAAGTAACAGATTTGGAAAGCTGGGAAATTAGCCAGTATTGATTTCAGACAATACAAGGGAAAATAATTACTTATGTACGTATAAAGTTATAGATAAGTATTCAATTTGCATTATCTTCCACTATTAAAGCTCACAAATAATTATATTTGAGAGTTTCAGCCTTTGCAGGTTTTCAGATTCTTGTTGTCTGGCTATAAAAGTTTGAAATCAAAGATGTCATGAGATGAGAGAAAAGACTGCAGGAAAAAGAGCTTATGTAGTTCCATTCACATCTGGCTGTGTTCTCTGGGACATTGGTTTTACTTGGTCCCACTGAACCTATCGAAGTTTATCTGGTACCACCTGCTCAGAAGGGATATCACCATTGCTTGTCTTGGTCTGCAGCTGTTTATTATCAGTTTTGAAATAACTGAGTATGTTAAATTACTGTGTTGTGATATTCAAATCAGAGAAAGACCTAACATGCTGTCTTATTTTAAGATATACTCAGTTGTCCATCCTGAATTTGCACCATTTAAGAGTGAGAGTAGAGGTAAAGGTGCAGAGGTATTTTACTTTACCTATCAGGCTTTTTATAAAGAGAAATCCAAATCTTGTATGTACTGAGATAAATGTTAAAGCTTTTATCAGCTACTGCAAAATAAGAAATTGGTCAAGAAAAAAATGAGAAGAAATAACCTTGACCAGTCCAAGATTTATATACAAACCTGTGTACGATAGGCACCTTTCTGGTCCATGCAGCAATTACACACTAAAATTGTGACTTTTGGAATTAGAACTCACTTTTGAGTTCTGTTGTGTAAAGATGTAGTTTTGCCATAAAATCCTTATAAAAATTTCTGAAAGAAGTTTGACTGAATGAGTCTGGTGGATAATTTAGGAAGTTGAGTATCTGAGTTATTTTGCTGAATTTGTACCTCAGCATTTCTCTGAAGTGAGAGCATTGCCCCATCTCTGTGATGCCATTCACTAAGTGATCGCATCAGGATCTTCTCCAGAGGATGAATTTTTGCTGTCCCTTTGTCTAACAAGAGAGTACAGAATGCCCAAGGCTGTCCAAAGTGTTGGGTAACCTTTGCTGTCCACCATAAGAAATCATAAAAGTATCTGTCCTCTAAATGGTAGCAGCCCATGGTCATCACAGGAACTCAATAACATCTGTGTCTGAATATGCAAAACTGAAGCACTCAGTCACAAGCTGTGTACAATAATCACAAGCTTTTAGAAGTACATCCGTGTTAAGGCCTTCAAACAATTAAAAGTAACACATTTATAGTTTTGTCCATTTTCTCTTTTCTTTCTGAGTCCATCTTTGTGAACTCCAGTTATCTTGTAGACTCTTGAAAACTTCTAGAAACAAGTACGGGTAAACATTAATACTTTTTTTTTGTGACTTTCTGTGTACATTTAACAACTAAAAAGTTTTCCTTTATTCTTGTACATGTTAGTTGACAAAATTCAAGTTTAGAAATGTCAGTAGCTCATTTGAGTTTGTGCAGCCTTTTGCTCATGAGAGGTGTTGGCTTACAGTTTCTCTGTATTCAGTATGATTTCCTGCTGCCTGCCAAGTGAATATTGGTGCAGTCCTAACTGTAGGAATACACTGTTGCAATAATTATAAACAACACTTTCACAAAAATTATTTTTAGAACATCAACTTGTCCTTTGCAATGTAAACATTTTTTTCCCTGCCATGGTGGCAATTTTAATGTGGGCAAGCAGTATTCCATTTGATTTTTTGTAGGTGGTATCCTCAAATTACACATAGAAGATTTCCCTTTCTCTTCCCACCCCAAGTATGCCTGTTTACTTCCAAGTTTAAAAATAAGTTGATTCATATGAAAGGTACTACATTTTTTAAATGAGGTTGGGTTTGTTTGGTTCGTTTGTTTTCTTTCACTGTACTATGTAGCTGGAGAACTACTTCTGTTTATATACTTTCAAAGGCTGGTAATTCACTTTTTTTACCTGGTAGTATTTAGGTAATACTCTTTGAAAGAATGTCTTGTATGTTGAATGTCAGAGATAACTGCTATTGTAGTGGCAGAGTTTGGAAGGTAATGGTTAGGGTCTTGCACTTGTTCTGTCCAGCTAGCAAAGTTCTTAGGCACGTGCTTAGCTGGAAATGTATGAAGTGTGTGGAATATAAATACACTTATAAATGAACTGGAAGGAAGCAGTTGTCTCATGTAATTCCCTCAATATGTGCACAGAGCAGGAGTCTGTTACTTCTGAAGAAAATGCTGCTCTTGTTTCTTGAGGATAAAGAGGGAGAAAATGAGGGAATACACCTGTAGAAAAAAGCAAGGCATGTGATAGTAAATATGTGAGACTGCCAGTTATGCCGTTACATTAATTTTTTATGTTACTACTTTTTTTTCTTACTGTCTTCTGCTATTAGTCTATCAAAACAGGAGTATTTCTGAAATCGCAGCAATTCAGTGCAAGGATATATTCTGCCTTGCTCTTTGTAAGACCTTCAGTTCATTTGAAGAAAACAGAGTAGGCTTCTAAGTGATTTGACTACATCTGAAAATTTTATTTCGCGTTTTTAAAGGGTTTACTTTAGAAAAATATTAACTTATTGCTGTGATTAATGTGCATTATTAGGAGAATTGTTTGTTTTGAAAGGACTATCACAAATGGGTTCCAAAGAAGGGTCTGTCACCAGTATCTGTTTTACTTTTCATTTTATTCTTAGACCCTGTTCAATTCTGTGGTATCTGGGTGTCTGAGTTTACAGAGCATATGACACAGCTCTCTTTCCAGCAAATTCTGTTAATGTCTTTCTGCTTAAGTACCTTCTTTCTGCCCTTACAAAACCAAGGACTTAAACTACTGCAGTCTAACCACATCAAGGACATCAAACTATGCCAGTAAACTTCTGATAAGCCATTTATCTACCACTTCCATTTATCTTTGTCTTTAGGCGCCTCAGTGTACTCCACATACCTATCAATGCTTCCTCTAACAATTGCCTAAATATTTTCCAGTTTTAGTAATGCAGCAGTGTTCTGATCTGGTCTTTTTTTTAACAATATATGTGAATGACATTTTTCAGTACTCTTTCTTTTTATGTACTATGGTACTTACTGATAATTAAATCAACATAAATAAATCCTGTTGCTTACTAAATGATGATTTCTCATCTGCTGTTCAATATAAAGACAACTAATCTAATGTGAATAGATAATTGTTGAACAAGGGTTTGTGAATACATGTGCAGTTCACTTAATATCTCTATGTTGGAGGTAAAGACATGCAATTAGATAGAAGGGGACAATGAGAACACTCACAGACATGCATTGCTGTCTGAAAAACAGAATGCATGACCTAAAGAGAGACTTTTTGCAGTGTCTTCTGTGGACACTACAATGGTCTCAACTAAAAAAAGTGTCCTTTTAATTATCAGACGACCCAGATTTGCTATTGAGATAGAAAATATATTTATTGAAAGGTTTTAGGTGAGCTGCTCACTAATTCTTTTACTATCTAAAATTGTATTTTTGAATGTCCTTGTTTTTCCCTGCCAATCACATAATCAGTTATTCCCTGTTTCTTTTCTTGTGGGGCTAAGCTGGCTTCCTCATTTTTGCAGTTCATCAATACAAAACTGATTTGAAGCTGAGCTGTATAATAATAAGCCTTTCAGCAGCCAGGCTTGACACTTGCCTTGTAATTAAGGCCTTGATGGTTGTGTTGATGGCAAATGAAAGAAAATGGCTTTGTTCTCAATTCCAGAGGCTTGATTGCTGGTTCTCGTTCTCACCTGAATTCGACCCATTCTGCATTGTGCACATGATTGCTGGAGTGTGAGTAATTGCAGTGCTGGCAGATGACATTTTCATGAAGCACACTCTGCACTGCTCCAGAGGGAATTTACAGAATTTATAGCTGGAGAAGCTCATCAAACATGGATTTAGGAAATGCCTATGTGAAAAGTGGGAGCCCACAACCAAATATCAGAGCTTTTCTTTTGACATTTGCTTTTACATAAAGGACTGTCTGCAACCTGTCTTACCTTATGGTAGCAGCCGATTCATGACTAGATTTTGTGATTAAGTGCGGTTACTGAAGTTCATTAATGCAATTTTTTGCTTGTTTTCTTGTAATTTTTTGTTTACTGGGAAAAGTAGATGGAAAATAGTTTTCTCATTTCCATTCATATTTTTATATTTCCCTAATCTTTCAACTATTTAAGAATTGTCAGCTTTTTCATGTATTTATTGACGACAGTGTATGCATGTTTTTTATTTAAATTTTCTTATTTTCTCAATCTTTTTTCATTACAACATATTTTGTTTAATTTAAATGAAAACGAATGTACTTTATAAATAGTAACAAAGGCTTCTACAATGGAAATAGACTCCAGAAATTATAAATCAGTTCTTTCAAAAGAAAATATTCATGAATTTTATATTGACGAGTTCACAGATTTCAATGAAGGATGTTTTGTGTTGTAAATAAGAATTCGATATCAAAATTTTGCACTATAGGTGTGATATGCCTTTATATACCTATTCATGTAGGTAACGGGTGCATAATCTTTTCTTCCCTCTGCCTTAGTACTTCTGCTTTTTCCTCTCCATCTGACAGTCTTTGTGCCTGTCTCATATTCACCATGTTGGTGTCTGAGCCCCATGTCCTTCTTCTCGCGCTGGGACGAGTACCTGTAGGTTGCTGCTGTGCTTGTATCTTTCCCAGCACCTGAACCAACAGGAACATTTATGGAATTCTGCTGATCTTTTTCATTCACAACTGCTTAGACTGTCACTGACTTTGCACATGACGATTTGTAGCTGCTGTGACTCAGACATACTGTTACGCTGCTGTCTGTCTGGCAAGCCAAACTATCTGCGCTTGGGTTTTAATATTTCTTGAAGCTTCTCAATCATGGCAAGTAGAGAGCCTTTCCTCCTTGCAACTGGTATTACTGAAAGTCCTGAGCAATTGAACGACTGAGGGTTGCAGGTCTTTTTTTTTAATTAGGCTTATCGATTAGCCCCTAGGAAAAGTTAGTCAAAAAGTCCTTTGAGTTTCCGCAATAAATGTTTGATCCAGAGTAGTGCCGATTATTTAAAACACACAGAAAAAAAATTCTAAGGTCTAAGCTGATGGTGTTGAACTACCTGTTGTTTTAGGGTCTAACTTATCCTCATTTCAGTAATAGAACTCTATATCAATAGTAATAAATGGCTACAAGAGGAGAATGAATCTTAACTGCTGACAGTTGTTTTAATTTACGCTATAGTCCTCAGATAATTGGGTAGCACTTTCTAAGTGTCTTACCTAAATTCATGATTGTTATCCTGCTGTCATTTACAAAAAATAGAGGGTTTTTGTAGACTTGAATGGTAATAAGATGGAACTTGTAAATACATCTTGATTTTAGTCATACATAATAATCTCCTAATATACTTTGACTACCAGTGTTAAATTCTGCTCCCAAACTTAAGTGTTCCTTGGGACTCACCACATTCAGGTTCAAAACCTCAAAAGTACTTAGGCTTTTAAATGTTTTGAAAATTTGAGTCTCAGAGAGTCACTTCTTCTCGTTCAAGCCATGAAAATATTTGCACTCAAGGTGTAAGGCTCAAGAATTGGAGACGGAAGTCTGTAGTTCATCACTGCCTCTCTTACAGTTATTACTGGAAAGCTGAGGTGCAGCTTTCCTGAACACTGGCTAATGCTCCTCTTGCAGAAGTGTTCAGGACCTGTGTCCAGCATGGCAGCCTCCTGAGATGCAGTCCTGCTCTCAGCGTGTTCCTCTTCCAACAATCCCTCTCTTACGTTGTGATTTGAGTATCAACTCAGCCCCAAGAGGGGAACCTGCTGTTACCTTTCACAGTGCCTGCAACAAAACAACCCATACCTGTTGTGACTTTCAGTAGAAAAAGGGCAGGTTGTCAACTTCTGTGTCCATAGTCATGACCTGGACTTAGAAAATTATTTTGTTTGTGGGAATGAGACTTCGATCAAAGAATAACATGGTGAGAAAACCCTGAGGATTTTTAACTGTTTTTCAAATATGTTGCAAAACAATAAACTATGATGAAAGGAATGAAAACAATAGCCAGTGAACTAGAAACGTGGCAGTGAACAGAAGCTTTTGAAACTTGCCAAGGTGACGAGAAAAAGCTGCCTGATAACATTACCTTAATTATGGTGATGATCCGAGTCATACTGGGCAAGGTGATCAAATATTACGTTATGCAGGCTGGGTTTGGATAATACTAGCATCTAACACAGCAACTGTAATGTTAAAAGTCGTCGTAATGCTTTATTGTAGAAATTAAAATATCGCAAGTTATGAAAAACATTCAACTGATACTCCTACAACCTTGCCACTACTTCTGGTACTTAGTTGAAAGCTTCAGCTTATGTTAATAATCTTCTCTTAACCTATTTGTAACCTTCACCTTTTACACACATACCTCATTACCTTTGTCAACCAGAATGTTAATAAGTACTCCTTTAATCTTCTCTAACACCCATTTATGCTTGCTTTTCTGCCATGTTTTCCTCAAACTTCTCCCATTTGCCACAGTGACCCAGCCCTGAGACATTTTGTTCTCTTTCCTTCATCTCTTCCTCTGGCTTGTCTCTCTTCTTTGCGCTGCGTCTTTTGTTTGACAATACAAATGTGGTCTTCAGCATCTCAGCAGTGGCTCTTAATTTTTCTTGTCTCTTCTATTCCCTTCTGTCGTTCACACATAGGTGAGAGGGGGTGCTTATCTCGTGCTGTAGTTTTGGATTCATCATGAGATGACCTTTTGGCATATGGCAGGGAGCTGACTGTGGCTTAGCCATGGCACAGGCTATTGCATGAGACCACTGACTATTTTTAAATTACTTTTTTTCTCATTCTCTCTTTTTTAAGTCTTAAACAGTTTTACAGTAAAGGGAGGAGTTTCTTACCTGACTCTGCCTCTTCTTTGCCCATTTTAAAGGCCATTGTTTTCTCTGGCACCACACAGTATGTTATGTTATTCCCTCCTGTTTTATGATTTTCCAGCCCATACAGTCATCAACAATTGCTTGTTTCCATGGAGAAACCTGAAGTTCTTAGACAATACAATGAGTGTGCGAAGTTCTGTGGTTCAAGGGAGGTGATGAAAGGACAGAAGCTTCCTTCTTCCATTTATAAATGTTAGTATTCCTATGGTTTTTGTTACATTTTCCTTTAAACCAGCACCTCTCTTTGTTATAGCCTTATAAATATTTTTGAATCTAAATAGAATTTAAGCTTGTCTTATAGTGCAGTATCTCTTAATCCATAATTTATTTTTTTAACACCTGGTCTACCTGCTAATCAAGCATTCTTGATTTCTTTATCTTTTGATACAAATTAAGCAGCACAGGGATAAAAAATGCTGTAGTTTATTAGATAATGGATTCTTACTAATGAGGTAGTTTTTGTACCTTTGGGGACAAGTTGTACACCTGTTGGTGTATCTGCATCTGCAGATTATTCTTCCATTCATGAATACTCTACATTTACTCTACCAATATGCTTGTACAGCTCTTTGATATGCAGTTCCAACTGTAGCTGCTACATCAGCCCACCTTAGTGTTTTGCTTTTGACACTTAAAAATCAGTCTGTTGTAGGAACTTGCCCCACAAATATCCCATGACCCTTTTGAGGTCTCCTGTACCAGTATCAGAGGACATCAAGGCTTTGTCCTCTCAATGCATATGTTCATAAACATATTTTCGTTTCTCTCTATTTGCTGTTGGGGGTTTTGTGTTGGCTTTGTGTTCTGTAAATGTTGTCCTGTCTATCTCCAGCAAACTGTGGGATACCCCAGCTTTGCATCTGAGGCACTGCTTTAAGTAGTGGTACGAGTTATTGTTCTCTTACCTGACAGTACTAGTGAAATATAAGGGGGAAAGAAGAATAGGTTTCTGAGGTAGTGTCATCTGAGAGATAGTCTGAAACCATAAATCACTTGAACATAAGAGAGCAATAGCCATGGCTACATTTTACTGTGAATGCAGTTTGGGATTAATGTCGTGCTCTAATCTGTTCACAAATAAGTTTTGAAGAAATCTGTTCAGTAGGACCATATTCGTTTTTTCTCAAGTATTTTGAATTGTTCATACAGACAAATGTCAACCTCGGGTACCACACAGGACCTTTTAAGTCACCGTCAAATGGAGACACAGGAAATGGATCTGATGTGGAAATATAGCGTGTTTCCTGGACCGGGCTCTACAGCTTTCATTCTGGTGTACTGAAAAGGTCACTTCTGTGCTTCCTTATGTTACAATATGCTGAGTGTTGCACTTTTACTTTCGTTTTGTTCAGAAGATGGTCTTGTTGTTAAACAATTTTGGTTAGGGATTAAAGGAGAGAGAATAAAATTTTAACTTGTGACAGCAGGTGGCAAAACTGGGCCTTAGTCTACAGAGGAGTCAGTAGGTGCTCAGCACTTTCACCTGTAGTCATTAGGTAGATCTGACCTCAGTGCACAGTAGACTGTGTAAACAGCCCTGCCCAAAATCTGGCACTGTAGGCACATCAGTGACACGACACTTTGCTGCATTCACTTGTAGTAGAAATCTTGTCCAACAGTTGTCAGTGTAGGAAGGTAAAACTAAATCTGCTAACTCTTGCTGTATATAGTTCATAGTCTGCAGTGTATAGGTCTATAATCTGTAGGTTAATGCTATTTTTTTTATGTTTTCATTTTTCTAGTTGTTTGTGGTTTTTTTTCCTTAAGATGCCATCACTGCATCCAGTTTGGTTAAGAAAACAGAAGATAAGATACAGAAAAGCAAATCAGTTCTCTACCCTAAAATTAATTTACTCATTTGTTTTGATTATTTGCCTGCTGATTTTCTTCTGCTCTGGCTCTCTGGATAATACTATGTTGAGGAGATGAATCTGAACACCAAAAGGTATTTGTTGACCAAAAGGTATTTGAAATGCCTCCAGATCAACGGCTTATAATGTCATAGCCTTTCTCCTAACATAATTTGCTTTGTAGTAGGGTTTTAAGATGTAGGATAAAGGAAAACATTCTGACTCATCCAGTCCTATTGGGGTGTGTTCCTCCTACTTAAGGCAATTTTCAGATTCCATATTGTCCTGGCAGTGGACACACTGCTCACTTTGGAAGAGCAAGTAACACTTCAAACTTTGTGTTTTCACTATCCTCATTGCCTTCTGCAGTCAGGAAAGTCCACTGTTTTTTCACTCAGGTGTTAGTACCCTGTTTCCCAGTCTCTCAAGTGTGCCTCACAGTCAGGAGATAACTATTTATCTACTGTGTGGGCGATGCACACAGCCTTTCCAAAAACTCCCCTCAGTGCCAGTTGTGTATTTACCTCATTAGTTTTAAATTCTTTTTTGGCAGCAGCTGATTCTTTGAACCCTTAATCCTACCTAAGCTACACTTGACATGAGAAAACATGACATCCAGTAATAACAGTGATGCTCACGCACTGTCTGCTTTCAGGGCTGATATTCATAAATCTTCCGAGAGCACTTAATGTCAACTTTGGGTATCTTCTTCCTCTGATGAAGGGCATTCACTCTTCTATATTTTTATATTTAAGATCACTTTTTCTTAATAATCCTTTTTTATTTATAGATAATATAGTTCTATAACTCTAGAAGACATTATTTCAAAACAGGGTTGGCACTAAGACTGTTGGTTGATTTACGTAAAAGTTAATGTAATGGCTCACAAATGTTTACACTTCATATTTTTAAATGTTTTGTTGATGGAAATTATATGCATTTGTTGTAGATTAAAATACCACAGCAAGCCAAGCCAAGTGGATCACCACATTATCCCAAACACCAGTATAATGTTTTCTCCTTGTGCTGTCAGATCCCCTTGGGTTTAGCCTTTCCCTGTTTTTGTGGGGTTTGTTAGTAGAGCTAAATGTCATTTCCCAAACTGCAAAAAGGTGGGAAAAAACGTATCATGTTTTTTGTCAGTATAATTTGCTGATATAGTAGTGTAAGTCTTAAAAACAGCACTCCTAGCCAATATTACCAGAGCACGGTGTTTTCTAGGCTCAGGTTTAGCCTTTTGTGGGCAACTAAGAAACAACAGCAGCTTTGGCCACACTGGCATATCTGCAGCTCCACCTGGGGTGTTCCTGAGGGAACAGGACATCTTCCTCTTGCAGTGCCAGCCAACAGAGCTGTTCTGGTGTCTTTGAACATACACCAAAAGGGGATTAAAACTTTCAAAGTGAGTGTGTTTGATGACACAAACCAACAAGGCATGTTGGTTGTTGTTCTTTGTGTGAAGCTAGTTAAGAGTTTCAGTGGAGGTATAGAACTATTTTGTATTTGAATTGCAGTAAAGCCTGAAAGAGCACCCTACTTTGTACAAAAGGCTCGGGTACACCCAGGAACAAAAGAAAATAAAAGGGTGGGTTTTTTTACAAAGAAAAATGTTTTTCTTGTTTTGTTTTTTTTTTTGGATGGAGTGTTTTTAAAAGATCTACAGGATATCCTCCAGGGAAAACCAAAAGCAGAGATAAATGAGTGTTTAGAACACTGAGTGTGGTTTTAAAGCATGAAGAAGAAAAAAACAAGATACATTCAGAGCATACTGATAATTAGTGCTGGATAGGAAAAAGCAGAACATTAAAAAAGAAATCCACTCTGTATTCGCATTCCTGTTCTCCCAGAGCTCATGAAGTCTCCCTCTACCACCAAAAAGTGTCTTTGTCCCTGAAGGACCGAAGAGACATCATATCCAGATGAGCTTCAGGGCACTGGGGGGATGGCTCTAAGCAAGGGTGACAAAGAGAGAGATTTCTTACCCATCCAAGGTGGTGGCTTGACCACTATCCCAGCTGGGAAGAGGTGGCTCTCTGATCATGAGTGGCTCTGTGAAGTTTGAATATTCAAGGTCACTGAGCTGAGTTCCAAACCTCAGTGATTAGAGTTCTCCCTGATCTGAAAGGAAGTAGTAATCATCCCATCCACTTTACAGGACTCTTTCTTTTCCCACTGTCTCACTATCTATCTATCTATCTATCTATCTATCTATCTATCTATCTATCTATCTATATAAATTGCTTTTTTGACTGGGCAGATACCTTCATTTTTCTGAAAACATTGGAAAAACAGACATCTGTACACCTTTGCTATTCCACATCTCCAAGACAGATTGCATGAAACACAATGGCTATTCCAAATAGTGAAATTTAGAATAGTCAGAATATTCTAAAAAAATAATTCTAAAAAAACTCTATCAAAATATTAGAAATAGTTGTAGTTATTTCTTCTTTCCTGAAAAAAACCCCAATAAACCAATTAAATTACTGCCAGAAACAACTCAAGTGGCCACTACTGTTGAAATACTTGCACTAGAGGAAGTACACAACCTCTTAAAGGCAGGTGTTTGTGTTAAACTGAGCTAGAGCTGGACATTTTCTTGTGATTTTATTTTAGTGGTTCAGGTTTTGTTCCATACCTTCAGGGATAATAAGAACCGGGGGCTCATTATGACCTTTGTTAAAATTGCAGGTTCTCAGCATCATTCAGAATGTAACCTTTTTGTGGGAATTTTCTTGTCTACTACTAAAATATCCAGTGCTTATAAGGGTAAAGTATCCATTCCATGTGTTTCTGCCATTCTCCTGTGAAGTACATCGCTTGGGGCATCTCAGAGACCATGACATTTAATCTGTCTTTTAAATGTGCTTTTCTTAGGTGCTAAGCAGTAAAGAGAGTCTGCACTTTAGCCTCTTACAAGTGCCCTATATTTCTACTTCTGCAAGGGCAACTGAATTTTTTGTTTGGGTTCCTGAAACAAAGCATTTTTATCATTAGTAGAATTTGAATGGAAAACTGTTGGGACTTCATTTTTCCAGTATTCTCAGTGGCAAGCAAGTTTCCTATGGCTGCATGTGCATTTGCCAGGTGTTTGATATTAAGGCAAGTCTCTGAATAGGTACTGCACACGTGGAGATTTATGTATGCAAAACAGTATTCCCCAAAAACTGCGGATATCAGTTTTGACAGGAAAGGTCAAGAGCGCATAGTGAAAGCCAGCATCGTCATTGGCCCCTTTAGCTCTGTCTTCGTGTTTCAACAACCAACTCATTTTCAAATCTGTTAATTCTCGCTGTATCTGAGAATTAAAAATCGTAAACAGACCTCAACACGACGGCATTGGGAGAAAAATGAAAAAACCCAACAACATTATTTTAATTTTAAAATGATTTTTTAATTCATCGACGAATTAGGATAAAGAGAACACCTGCATTTAGTGTCAGTCCCACCAGGAATGAGCGGCCGCTGTCCGTGGTGCTGCAGCCCAGCCCTGCCGCGCCGGCTCTGCGTGAGGAAAGGCGAGGCACTGGCCGAGCAGAAGTAGAGGAATAGGCAGCGAAGCCTTTCACAGTTTTGTTAGTACCTTTCTTCTGTAAATAATTATTTCTTACCTGCAGCTGTGTTTATAGTTGAAGTTACACAGCTTGTTACAGCTGTTTTCTCCTTAATAAATCCACCTATCCTTATGTAGGAAAAGTTTTGTTCTAAGATCAAAGGTGTATTAAGGTCACCGTAAAGATACATGTTGAACCATATATATCCCTTTTTAAAAAGTAAATTGTTGGAATTTATGGTTTATGTATATTTCCAAAGATTAATTTACTCCCTCAGAATGCTGTCTTAAAATAAATAAAAAAAACTAACTAGAAATCAAGAATTTGGGAATCTTGTGAAAAGTTATTTGGTTTATGTGTATCTTTATTTTGGCCAGTTGAACTATGTATGTGAGAACTTAATATTGAGACCCGATCCTTAAATTATAAAAATGTTATGGGAGAAATGATGGTTCTTTGAAGGTTCTGTTCCTGTGTACATTTTCAGAAATTTTCACATAAATTCACACATTATTTTGAAGATTGAAAGACCCTCTCTTTGTTTTTATAAAATTGCAAAAAGAAGTGATAGTAATTACACTAAGTATTTACATGCAGTTTGATTAATAGAAAATAGTTTTAGTCTTATTGTTGTTCCCATTTTCTACTCTGTAGAATATTTCCTTGCCTGAAAAGTAGCATATAAGGAATTGAGTACAATATCTTTTAGAGGATTTATGGTAATGCTGCCGAATTTAGCTGAGCATAAACAGCATGGTGAGCCCCTCAGGGTCTCTTCGTTTTCCTGACACACTCCACTGCTGCCCCATTAACACTTCGTCTGTTATTGCCATCTACTCAGTTTAATGAGTATCTTTGAATTTGAAGTTCTTCACAAGAAACAATAGCTAAAATATCTGATGCGCCTACTGTAGCTTTCAGTATTGTTTCCTATTCCCTTTATATTTTCTTTAATAAAAAGTACAAGTCTATTCTTCAGCAGTAGTTACATCATGACATTTTCTTTAATTGTGGTAGATGCTAATCACAAGCACTGAGTAGTGACTACAGATATGATGCTTTATCTGTCTGTGTTGAAGGTAAATGCATGATGAATAGCTGTTAAAGAAGGCTTTTCCTTACTTTAAAATTCATCTGGTTAATACTGACTCTTTAATGTGAAGAAGGAGAAGTTCTGCGGGAGACTTTGTGCTATCAAAGCAGAATATTATATTTCTTCTAAGAAATAAGACAGATGGACTAGGTGCTCTTTTCTGATACTTGTAGTAATCCAGCTAGCTGATGTAAAGGGTCAGCATGTATCTCATTAGATTGGATTCCTAAATGTGAATAATCACATTCCTCTGAATAAATGAATGAACCATCTTAAACAATAGGCTGTATTATCAGTTGAGGACTCCGCCCGAATTAAAGCCAGAATAATGTTGCACTGGGACGCATCATGAGATTTAGGAACAATTCTGATTTTGCATTGACTATTAACTGATCAGCAAAAGCACTTTAAATCACCTCAGTTATTTAACATATCTGGAAAGTCTTTACTGGGCCAAATAAAAAATCTGAAAAACTGAACAAATTTCTATTCTAGAAAACTAGAGCAACCAGTTAGATATTGGAACAAGTTTTTGTATAAATGCATTCATGGAAAGCAATTTTTAAAAGCTAAAATAACGTGTGAGAGATTTTCTGTGTTCCTAGTAAGCTTACTATTCTTCATTAAAGTTTTTTTTTTTTGCTTTATTTTTAGAAAATGAGTCTGGAAGAAAACTGGTGAATCCAATCCAGTGGACCTACAAGCACTCTGACAGGCTCAGAGAGCAGAGTCTGTACCAAAGAGCAATTACCCCACCAAACGATTTCAGGTACAATTGACCTAAATATAGCACTCTCTTGAGATTATTGACAAGAGTTCATTTCCTGTAGTGCTTTTCCCATTTGCTACCCCTGGTAACCACTGTGATCTTATCTTCCTGGTGCTGCATGACTTCTGGGATGCAGTTAAGAGTTCTGTTGTGCATTATCTTTAAGCAGACAATTCATGCTAAAAGAATCATTTGCAGTTAAATTAGATGATGCATATATTATTCTGCTGCTGTAGTTACAAAGAACAGGAATGAGTGCCTGAATTGTTTTGGACCTGGATGCACTGGAATTCTTTTTACTGTGAAATCAGAAAGGTAGTACTAGTTAATTGTAAATAATAGGAAATTTTATTTCATTAAACATTAACAATAGAGTCAGGTATGCAGGATGGATAGGTTGGAAAACTTGCTATTTATTTCATTGTATATATATATTTATTCATAAAGTGTGGCTTCCCCTAGTGTCATCCTACTACCTCCAGGTAATCACAGTAGTTCTCATATACTGTCATGAAAAACAAATGAGTGTATAAATCGAGTGTGCAAGTGTACAAAATGTGGATGAAGTAAATTCAGAGGCTCATATTGGTAAAATCCATTTCAGTTTTGAGGAAAGCATTTTTCTTAAGCATTGCTTGCAAACTTGTGCAAAATGCTGGATACATTTGCATTCCGTGTATGTGGAATATAGAGAAAATAGACGGCGTTCCCTTGGTGTTCATCACAGAGGGTTTTTTTTGCATCGTTTTTCTTTTACTGAATTCTTTTTCAGAAAATCTGTGCATTGCCCAGAAATTCAGAAGGCTAGTATCAAATTCCATGCTGAGCAGCTGTTGGGGAGCCATTTTTCACAGACCTTTATTAGCTAATATTACAGGACACAATTGTGCTATGATTTTCCTGCAGGTCCTCTATGTTTTCCCAAAAGAACATCAGAATGATTTTATTTTATTAGGGGAGTAAACTCTGCTAATAATCGTAGGTCCCACTCCTCAGAGAAAAGTCAGGAAGAAGTTGAGTTAAAAGCTGAACAATTTATAAGATAGAAACACATATACAATATATTGGTCTACTGACTTGGTCCCTTTGATGATGATGGACAGCGGTTATAAATGTAGTTAAACTCAGAAATTTGATGCTAAAATAAGATGAAACATGAATCAGTTAATTACATTAGACAGTAATTAATTAATTATTGGGAAAGTTTGGATTAAATATAGGAGAAAACTTACTTCTGATTTATTTTTTGCCAATCTACTATAATGAGTTGATGAGACACAGTGTATCGCATTGGAAAGAAATAGTAATTTTAAATATAAGTATAAGAAGAAGAAAGTGGTAAAATAATATGTGAAAGTGGGATGAGAATATGCAAAGCATGATTAAATGGATTCTCAGCTGGACAGGTTGAGCTCATAGAACTTCTTGTGCTGTGGTTTAGGGTCATGAGAAATCTGTGTAGTCCTTTCTGGTGGGCTGCTAAAGAAAATAATTTTGAAGTTTGAGAAGTGAGAAAATGTACATGAGAAAATTAGGTGGATTCTGTTGTAGAGTCTTCTACAGAACGGGACAATTAAGGAACACAGGCCTAGGGGTGAAAAAAAAATTATCATTCCTGCCCCAATATAAAGAGAGAGAGAGAAAACTCATAAGAAGTTAGCAACAGTCTAAATTGAAATATTTACCTTCTTTACATCTGATATTGACTCTTGCAGTGCTGCAAGGGCTTAACCTTAAACCTTGCTGGTGTGATTTTTCTCATTTTCTTTTTGCTTGCATAAAATATATCTAAAGCTTGATTCTTTTTGTCTGCAGGGGTTTTTCAGATACACAAGTTTTGTTAATTATTATCTTTACATTCCATATACCTGACATGGCTGACATATAAACAGTTATACATACTATAGGTGAGTAAATTGGTTTGAAACTTAGGAGCTAACCCCAGAAAACCTCATGTAAACTCACTTCTCTATGTGAATGGTCTTTATGAGGATTGCTCACTTCAGCTGATAAAAGGTAGAAACATCATTCTGGGCCTTATATTAAGCTTCATCTTGTACCCAATGAAAGGTACAGCATCTTAAGCATTTTTATTATAGTTATTTTACATCTGGAAGGAATGATCTGGTCCCTTACAGGATGCAGACCCATAGAGAACAATATCACAGATCAGGGATTTTATATTTGCTGCTATGTTCAGTTTGCCCTGCCATGGCAGTGAAAAGACATAGTAAAGCAACCCTAATTAGGCAGTGTAGGAATCACTGGTATGCAACATTATTCTTAGTCAGCTTTGTATTATTTCTGCTTGTCCTGTGGTGCCTCAGGGAATGAGAAAAGTCTGAGCCATTAGTTAGAGAATTAGCTTAGAGTTGGGAAAGATGAGTTTTGTCTATGCCACAAATTTCCTGCAAGACACTTAGCTAAGTATTGTCCAAAATTAAGCAAGACCTAAGGATCAGCAATTGTGACTGCACTTCCTCTGCTTTTGAAGCACAATCATTTGTCCTTCCATATTTCTGGTATCTTAGTTACCCGCCTTAAATAATTGAGTAGTCAGAAATCCTCACTCCCCTTATTAGCTGAAATGAATTCTGTGTACTTCTCTGTCATATGGTTCTTATGTAAGGATATTGATGGAATGGCAGGGATGCACAAAGCAAAGTAATGCCTTATGCTAGTTCAGATAGAGTACTACAAACACACTGTGATGGTGACAAGTTCATGTTACCTCTTGGCAGTGTAAGTCTTCCTAATACGACCCTCTGAAAAAGCAAAGTTCATCAATCAAAATGTCACATGTTGCTAAATTTGCAGTTTATAAATTGTCACTGTAAATGTAAGTAGTAGCAATCATCACATAAACCTGCACTTCTTTTTCTTTGTCTCTCTCCAGACTTAAATGGTTTCAAAAATGAGGCAGTAGGCTCTTCAAATTGCAGTTTCTAAGCAGCATCCCTGCTCCTGTGAGCAGGCATGGCTGTTTATATTGCATGGGCTGGCCAACTGTGATTGATCACAGGCTGCTGCTCATGTTAGCATGCTAAAGAGAACAGTTATGTTAAAGCTAAAAAAGCCAGGGCAGGCGTATATCACCAGTAAGAATTAGGAAAAAAATTCTTTTGTTTTACTGGATATATAGCTCAGCCTGTCAGAATATCTAATCCCTAAATCATCCTGA
Source organism: Lepidothrix coronata (assembly GCF_001604755.1). Classification (NCBI taxonomy): domain Eukaryota; kingdom Metazoa; phylum Chordata; class Aves; order Passeriformes; family Pipridae; genus Lepidothrix; species Lepidothrix coronata. The sequence goes on from NW_016690402.1 coordinate 414,745, forward strand.
AAATTGTTTGGGTTATAAAATCAAATTAAACCTGCTGTGAAAGGTCATGGTCTCTCTTCACTGCACTAGCAGCTGTGTGTATAAATCTCAATCCCAGATCAAGGGGAATATGCCACATAAGATGCTTTTTAAGAGAAATCTGATGATGATAGAGCTGATCATTTTTGTAGCAAACACTTAGAAAGTATTGGAGAAATTGGATTAGAAGAGGTAAAAAATAATTTTGCCAGATCATTACAGCTTCTCAATGTTGAATCCCTTCTTTTCTCCTACTCTAACATTTTATGAAGAAGGGTTATCGTGTCACTTGATTTTGATCAGTTTCCAGTTTCTAGGTTTTTTGATGTGATCTTAAATGATTCTTTTGTCTTTATGAATATTGGGCACTAAATTTTGGTGGGCAAAAAAAATCTTAGCACACATAGGGGCATTTTGCCTTTTTTCACTCCAGTTGAATGACTATGTATTGCTCTAACTGAAGTATTCCTTCTGAAGCCAAGGTAGACGCAGAAGACAATTTGAAAGCCAAGTGGAATTCAGAGAAACAGTTCATTGATGAAATAGGGTTTGGGTCAAGGTTAAGTTAGGTCAGACCTATGCTTCTTATACAGTAGAAATAAAGCTTTTATTAACAAGTCTGCATATAAAAAAAGACTTTCATACACTGAGACAGGAGAGGCACGAAAGTACCTTTGTGCAGCAATACCTTCAGCAGTGCACTGAAGAATGCCAAGGAAAGGAATATGTTTGATAAAAACTACAAAGATTCTTATACAATAAGTAGCTAAAAGTCAACAGAAGATACATGTTTTCTCATCAATCAAAGCTAGAAAGAAACTATTTTAAAAAGAGTTTTTAAAAGCATGGCGGGAGATTCTTATAAGGTCAGCAATCCTTTCTGTTTGCAAATACAGCTTATGACTCTGTGGTATGTCCTTATGATGTTATTGCAAACAAAATTTAAAGAGACAAGTGTACTCTTAAAGTTTTCTTTCTTCTTTCAAATACATTTTTGGGAGGGTGCAGAGGGAGCAGACACTACCATTTCATGGTCACCTTGTACATTTCGGTAGGAGGCTGCTTCCCTGAGGCCTGTGACAGACCAGTCCATCCTGCTCAGCAGCTCTCAGTAGTATTGTCCCTAGATAACCTTGTGGATGGATTTCTATTTCAAAAGCATACAGAAGTTAAATATTGCTGAAAATAGCATTCACTCTTGTTTTGCTCACTTTCATGGCTTCTGGGGTGAAATTTATCTGTCCTAATGTAATGTCTTTTATATCAAAATTATCTTTGGCTTGGCTCCCTCTATAGTCAGTGGAGAGAAATAGACACTTTTAGGGCATGATTCATCTCCTCAGAAGGTAGACATCTAAGTAGGTCAGATGAATCAGACTGTAGAATAGCACATTCCTTACTAGAGAGAATAAAGAAAACCTAGGGATCAGCTTAGACGTTGATGCGTGTGTTGCAGATATCTAAAGTTAAGTGAAATGAACTTTATGTCTATAGGAACTAAGTTAGAGTTCAGAGTCAGAGGAAAATATCCTACTCTTTGGGAAGCACCTTTTTCTTCAGAGCTCCTGCTTTCACTGCACTGGGGTGCATGTTCTTTGTCATAGTCATGAGGTGATAAATTAAAAAAAAATTGTTACCCCCTCTCTTTCTCCTACTTAGTACTTTAAAGTACTGCCCATTGAGTAGACTGAATTGTGTGAATAGGTAATTTGTATACATTTATCATCAGTTATTCCACTTGTTCCACAGTGGAATAATTTTTTTTCTAGTCTCCTCTAATAATCTGTGTGTACATGACCTCACCATGGTATTGGTTAGTCCTTGTGAACCATTTCAGAACCAGATACTTTTTTCTCGATTTGAAATCTCTGCAAGTAGCAAGAGAAGATATGCATTTAATTTAGGATACTAGACTAATTTAAATTGTTTCTCTATCATAATCATTACTGTTAGTTCTAGAGTTTCACTAAATGCCTCAGTAGATGAGGTGGTTATTGCAAATATACCTGAAAGTTTCCACAATGAATATTTTCAAGTGCTAACCCATGAGTTTTGCAAAAAAGATCTCTACTTTATTGTGGTTGTTTTTGCTTGAAGTATCAACTATAATCAATAAAATATCACATACAAAAATGAAAAACATTATTTATTACATATTTAAAATACAAAATCAACAAATAAAGACTCACCTAAAATACTTGAACACCAATGCAGCTTTTTCATATGTTGCTCTTCTCCCATTGTTTGCAAAACTCCAGATCCCAGCAACCCTGCAAGACTTTTGTCAGATGCATACCCAGGAGTAGCACAAGGATAACTGCCTGGAGTAAGCAGATTGCTGGTGAGGCTAGCAGGTGCCAAAACATGCTGTTTCATGACCCAGTGTAAAGATGCCAAAAATAATCTCAAATGTACTTCAGTAAATAAATGCAAAAACCCCTCAGGCTTCAGAAATACAGTATGTAGAACTGTCTGAGATTAAGCAAGAAACTTGAAAGTTAGAAGACCAGTGTTCTAATTTCTGCTCTGCAACAGATCAGCTGTGTTCAGGTAGTGATGTATTTCAGCCAAAATCTGTATTTTGCCACTTAAATAGATGGCGTGGTTTTCAAAAAGAACTGAGAGCAGGACTACAGTGGATTCCAAAGATAAAAACATGAAATTAGGTCAAGTCACATGCAAATGTTGACTAAGTATCTCTATGTCATTTCCCCTGTCTTTCAGAGCCATAGTATTTAGCTGTCTTTGTTTATGGTAATTTCCAATGCATAAACAGCAATAAAAATTGATTTGTAAGTTCAGGTGTTCTTTATCTTCAAGTGCATATGCTGTAAAATTACTTTATGTAAAACCACTTTATGTAAAATCACTTTGTCGCTTAATCAGTTGTCCAGAGAAGTTGTGGATGCTCCATCTCTGGGAGTGTTCAAGGCTGGGTTGGATGGGGGCTCTGGGTAACCTGGTCTAGTGGGTGGCAACCCTGCCCGTGGCAGGGGGATTGGAACGAGATGATCTCTAAGGTCCCTTCCAACCCAAGCCTTTCTATGAATCTACGACCTTACTATTAAAGCTATAAGTAGACTCATAGCTAAGGAACATGTTTGTTTGATCAGCCTGAAAACTACTGTCTATAGATCAAGTAAGATCCAAATGGCTGAGGTTCAGCAATTGCTTTTAACTTTAAAGATGGAAATACCAGGATTATGCTAAGTAAACTTGAACTTGCAAAATACACTGTGAAATTGTGAAAATCATTTAAATAGTTAGTACTATGTCTTTGGTGTGTAAAATAAGATCAATGCAATAAAAAGTATGCCTGATATCGAAATACAGATGCAGGGGTGAAAAGGAGCTAAAAAAACAGGTGAGAAATTTTATTTACATTTTAAATATTGTATTTAAATTTTAAATCCTTCTGCTACTGTAGCCCTTTCTGTATCTACTGCTGAATGTACACTGTGTAGTATATCTAAAAGTATCTAAAAAATAAGGGATAGTAATTGTCATAGAATTATAGAATATTTTGATTTGAAAGGGACCCACAGGGATCATCAAAGTCCAACTCCCAGCCCTGCTCAGGACAGCCCCAGGAATCACACCATGTGCCTGAGGGCATTGTCCAAACAATTCTTAAACTCTGACATGCTTGAATGCCTGACCACTACCCTGGGGAGCCTGTTCCAATACCCAACCACCCTCTGGGTGAAAAACCTTTTGAGAGGAAGCAATGAGGTCTACACTGAGACAGACAAATTGTTATAGTTTGACAATTATGGCAGAGGAATGATGATTGCTGTAGTTTGTAGACATCCAAAGAAGTGTCCATGTGCTAAAATTTTTAGGGTGAAAAATTAGCTTCAAGGTAACAAGCACTTAATCTTTTATGAATTATGAACGCAAAGCCAAGAATCCAAAGTTTAAAAGGTAAGGTATAAATGATGCAGAAGTGACAGCAACTTAACCTTATGAAGTTTATGAACATGTAGATACAGTGCCTGTTCTGAAGTACCCACTGAGTTGGCTCTATGTTCTTTATTCAAGAGATTAGAAAAGCAAAATCTTCTATACAGTCTGTCTATCATCAGAAAGGCACATAACTGAGCCCTGGTAAGCCGCCAGTGTAGAAACAAAAACAGAAAGCATCCTTTAAAATTGAAGTTCAACTTAAATGTGTAGCCATGTGTTACAAATGCAATGAATCGTCTTTGAGTGCAAGAGAATGAACTTATACAAAATATGATCTCTGATTAAATATGCTGGTATAAGAGACATAGTCATTCTTAAAGGACAGAATATTTCAAATGGAAGCCAGTTAATTGATCAGATATACAGGTATAGCTACCATATAGTAATCTGTGTTTTTCACAAAGTCACATCCATATGAAAAAGAGGAGGCAAAGGTTTTATTTGGTTTGCTCTTGTATGTATTTGAACAGGGCTGATAAAAATAGCTGTTTTGGCTTTACATCTCTTGAACTTAATGGAACTCGAATATACTCTTTACTTGTGAGAATCAGTCATAAATTCTTGAACTCATGTACTTTAATTAATTCAAGTGGCAATGGTAGGCAGCAGGAACTACTGTGCTGTAACATAGTATATAGAAAATGGTCTCTATACTTTAACCTGCTTCTTTTGCTGTTTATGATGTTAAAAGAAATTTTTGGCTAAAATCTAAACTTTCTGTAGAAAATAGGAATAATTGGCAATGAAATAGCCATTCCAGTATTCCAGTTGTTATAACTCAATCCAATAGTCAAAAGTAAATCCTGTTTTTAACTGGATGAATAAAATACAGATGGTTAATATATGTCCTTTAATCAGATCTCAGCAGGATCTTCAGTTATTTCTTATTATGTGTGGAAAATCTACATTAAAGAGTCCAAACACTCTAAAACTAATACGTGCCAGAATTAACTTTGTTAAGGCAAATTAATTTAATCTCCTCCATGCATATGCATTGTGAAGACTTCTTTAATTACATGATCTCATATTGTTTTTTCTTACAAGATCTTTTCCTCATTCAGTTCACAGGATATGTGATAGTCACTTAATGAGCAGCTGTTACATATTTTGTTTTCGTGATATTTTTCAGTGTGCGGCCCTGTACCATGTTTACTACAGAATATGTAAGCCCTGCTCTAGAGACATAGTTATTAATTATTATTAATTTCCTTTGGGGATTTTCCTAGACAATATGATTTCCAATCAATGGCTGGGGAACCACGGCCTAGAAGACTGTTGAAAAGGTGCCACTAATCTACAGGACACTCCTGAGGTGCTGAGGTCCAAAAACCTTGACTCATTACTGTCACATGGAACTTTTCCAGCTCAGGTTTTCCCATCTCCAGCTATGTCTCTGAACGTTCATCACTTCTGCAAACTCAAATGCCTCATCTCAGTGAGTTACATAGAAAATTAAGAATATACTTCTAGTCACAACTGTAAAAAAACTAGTTTGAATTACTACTTTATGTCAAGAAAAGATAGAATCCCACTTTGTAGGCCAACATCCAATTAATTTGACCATTCTAGCTCATCTTGCAATGCTGTCCCACTTTTTTAGTGTTGCTTCAAAATTCTTCATCAAATGAACCTTCTTCAGTACACAGTTCTGATTCATCCTTACAGCAAGGCCATCTTGTGCACCGTGTGAGGCAGGTGTGTTCTGGGAACAATGGTATATGAGTCATGACATTAGTCTTCATCATGATACCCATTCACAAAATGGGGGAAAATTTGGTTATATAGGTAACCTGGCACTTCAGGTATCTTTATCCTTGATTTGGTCATGTTAAAGAAGTTATTTTGAAAATGTGTCTGTGTGAGAAAGAGAGAGAGATATAGACAGAGGGAAAGATAAAGAGTACACACCATTTTAAAAATAGAAACTCGTAAGAGTATCTTAACCCCCATGTGAATTAGGAGATACTTGGAACCTTAAAATCCCCTACAACATATTGTACCATTCTGCTATTAAACTAGTTGCATAGAATAATATTCTGTAAAAACTACTGCTGGAGGAATAAGATACAAGATACCTATTTTCATTACCATCAGACTCCACAGATATTTACTGATGGTACAGGAATCGTGATAAACTGAAATTTGGTTCCCAAAAGTCCCCAGAGAGGTTTTTAGTTAGTATTGATTCTCTGATCAGTTCTCAATGACCTTTTCTACCCCTATTCACTCTGTTATAACTCAGGGTGTACCCCAATCCCGTGTCTTTAGCAGGACAGTCCTGTTTCTCACTGCTCCACTGGCTTCTTGTCCCATGTTCTTTTTTTACTGCAAGCATATTCCAAGTACTTGTTCTTCACCTCCTGTCTTCAGTGCCTTTCTACAGTCAGTAGAAACGTCTGTATGTCTTCATCCCTCATTCCATCACGGCTGGATCCCCGGGCTTATGTACATCTTTCTCATTCCCACTGGCTCTCCAGTCAGAACTCCATTATTAAGCTCTATTTTCAGGTTTTGTGCCTTCAACCATCTATTGCTTCTGCCTTTGCACTCCTGTTCCAAATACTGCCATGAAATGTTGGCTCTTCCTCTGTCTTTCCTATCTGCTGCTTCGTTTTCCTTTGGACAGTAGGGAACTGATAGAACTCTATTCATGTAAATGTCATTGTAAATTTGAGAGCAAAGCCTCTGTTTGCTCTGGGACAACATTGCGTGAGTTTAATTTCTTTGCTCAAAATTTGCACTTAAATCTAAATATAGGAGACAGAGGTGATGCACTCATGACTGATACTCAAGACCTGACTCTAGTCCAGGTACACCTTTCTGTTCCTGCTGGATACATAGCACATCTGCTTCTACTTAGGAATTTCGGCTTTTTCTCTCCATGGCTGGTTAAACTTTATCTGATCATGTCTTGAATCAATCCAGTTTCTGGTAGCTGAAACTAGACTTTTGGGGTGTTGCATGGATACAACCCCAGAATTCAGTACTGACATGAAACCTAATGATTATTGGAGTTACAGATGCACGTCTTGACACATCCCAGTAACAGCTGGGCAGGTTAATATCTTCACCCCTCAACAGAATGTTAATGTAATGTAACAACTTGGACAGAACTTACGTAGAAAAATGCTGCAATATCAATCTATGGAAATTATACAGTGTCAGATACTATTCAGTTTACTTATTGCACACTCATATAAGATTTGAATCTAGAAGGTATCACTGGTTTGTCTGGTGTCATATCTTGCTTAACAGAGGCTGGATAATTTTATCTGCATACACTTAAATCGTTCTTTACCTTAAGCAGGCCTACTCGTTATTCGATCTTGAATTTAAAATATCAGTGGTGGATTCACTTCTGTCCTGCATAAGTTGTAAAGCTTTACATAACTTCTGAAGTATTTCTAGAAATTGTAGCCAGCTTCAGGAGGGACTGAACTAATATCTTCTTGTGAAAGTGGTATTCCATGTGAAAAGAAACTAGGTAGCACTGGGAAATACTCACTTTGCATTGGCTAATTATTGTACTTAATTTTCATGCTTTCAAAATACACAGTTTCTTGTAAGCTTCACAATATTGCCCTCTTCTTCCACAGCTTCTGACTCTTTCACTTGACTGCACTTTGCTTTGTCATCTTGATGCCTTATTCTTTTCCTGGCAAGAAACTTGGAAGAGCACATGATCAATAAAAGAATTGGGGAAAAAAATGTCAGAGCAGCCTAAACTTTATAATGGAGTCTGTGGGGAATATTTTAAATGATAGAAGATATTGGATGTGGGGCAAGACAATAATGGTGGTTAGATTTATTAGAATAAATATGGGAGATTTGTCCTCAGTTTCCTGTGTTGCTTACATCTTCTCTCCATTCTTGTCTCTATGTGACAGTTCCTTATCAATAAAATAGGAATAACACTGCCTCAGATATTAAAGTAGTTGCTTCATAGATACAATAGAAAGAAGGAAAAAACTGATTATACTCAACCTAGTGTAGTAGTATGGCTCATATGAGTCCTGTAATATGTGAGTAGTGTACTACTGATAGTATGTCTCACATGAGCAGTATGATTGATGGATCATGAAGTTTTAAACCTAGGACAACCAAATTTTTGCAAACCTTCCTTTGTTTGCACAGTTCTAACCATTGCTTTATTATCTCCCCTCCCCTCAAGTGATACTCATGCTTTCATGGTTTATATTACCTTTTAGCTTCTTACAGCTACTCACTTCTGGTCATATGTCAACATGGCTCCTGTTCCTCCAGAATTCCCTCTACCTTTCTTTTTTACCTTAAATGTGCCCGTTACTAGCAGCAACTTCCATCTCCTTTGAACTGTGTGCCCCAAGTCAGTGTAGAAGGACTTTTGGGCTGCATGAAGGTAGTGAGGCATTGAGGCTGCATATACCAATGAGATGATGAATGGAAATATAGTACAAATATGTAACTACTCTATGGAGAAGAAAGTATATAGATTTTTTTTGCCATCAGGAGTCTCTGAGTTGGGTGAAGTAGCTCTTTGATCTGAAGGACATGTTCTTAACTCAGTGTAGTGGGTTTCTGTGGCTGGATTTTGGTAGCAGGGCAGGGGGCACTACAGGAAGAATTATTTGTGGAGTTAGGAAGAGCTTAGTTGTAACAGAGAGGAACTGAGCTGGACACTGACCATGCCTGTACTCATTATGCTTTATAATGTCCTGTTTGTCTTCATAGTTGGGGTAGCCCAAGGCAAATGTGAGCTCTGTTAATACTACTTGTAATCACTGCTTTGTTTCTCAGGTTTGTGTATTTAGGGACATATACCATAGCTGTCTATGTTGAGATGTTCTAAAACTATTTTCAAATTAGTTCTATTATGGGAAAACCTATCTGTCTTCTGCAGAAAAATTATTCAAACAGCAGAATTCAACCACCGTGGAAGTGAGTTGAGTCTCTTTTCTTTGCTGCAAGACCTGTATAAATACCATGGCCAGATTCCAGCTCACACAAAGGATAATGATGCAGGTGTATGTGCTGTCAAAGTTCACTGATTTTTCCTACGAAGGCTTAAGACCAAAAGTTTGTAAAGCCCAGATCAATTACAGCCTTGACAGGCACCACCACCTCACTCAGCTTTGAGAACATTGAGCAGTTCCCAGTTCACACTGGTCTTAAATATTGACTAACATGGCATGATGAATAGCTCAGACCATTTTGTAGAACAAAGGGTCTATCCATGCTCGGTCACACTGGACAACAAGGAAAAAGTAACATTGATCCCTTCCTTTTCGAGGAAGTTGGAATTTTGTAGATCCCAGCTGCTATGAGCTGGTGGTCAAGAAGATGAATTATCAGAAAAGTAAAAACCAAGACTAAACTTTTCTCTAAAAAACATAAACATAAGATGTGCAAAATCAGTTTACTTCGTATTTGGTTCAGGAAGATGGGCCAAAGTTTCATGCTGGCTGTATTTCTTGGCAAATCATGGCTTAAAATGTAGATGTGGACCAGGAATATGATCAGTGTAGAAGTGTCATGAATTTTACTGGAGCTAGTAAATGCCATCCTCCAACTAGATTAGTGCAAATCTGTGTGTTAAATGTAGAGACAAGAAAAGGACCTTTTGTGGTTGCTGGATTTCAGACATGACACAATGATGACATTCTTGAAATAGAGTCTAATTACTAGGGAAAGGGATTTTATTGTATTCAAATATAAATAATATCTTACAAAATCTTTTTTGCGCTGACAAACATTCCAGTTCATACTTTTACGTTTTTAATAAAAAACAGGGAAAATTTTCTGTTCATCTGGTCTTAATCTGGCAAGTGATGTTTTTGAATTAAGAATGATGAACCTGATTCACAACTTTACTTATGTGTGTAGTCCCTCAGTGACTACTCTATTTATCAGTGCCAAGGATATCTAGGATCAGAAAACTTTTTCTTTCGTTTCCTGAAAACTGAAAGACAGGAATCTATTTCCAATTCTCAAAGAAGCCTTAGGATGCTTGGGGCTTTGTCCATCATAACTGAGTTTACACTCCCTAATGATGGGCAACATTCTTACCTGTTTTGTTTCTGTTTGAGTGATGCATAATGAGTACTTGAGCACGAACCAAGCTAAAATTGGGGAAAGTAAAGTGGAATACACATTGATGCAAATAGAGTATTATCCTCAGTCAGAAGGCTTGTGTTCTACTGAAAGCATTTTTCATATACTACCCGCCTTTCTTTTCCGTAACTGGGTGCTCAGGGAAGTGGTTGAGTCACCATTCCTGGAGGTATTTAAAAGATGTGTAGATAAGGGATTTAGGGACACGGTTTAGTGGTGGACTTGGCAGTGCTGTGCTAATACTGGACTCAGTGATCTTAAAGGTCTTTTCTAATCTAAATGATTCTATGTACTTAGGTAAACCTTTCAACCTTTCAAATGTTCTTTTTTCAGCATGGTTTGGTGAGAAGTTTCTTGTACAACTGCAGTTGTGTACTGATTCTTGAGGTTTTAAAGGCAGAAGATGTTAACATCAGAAAATCAGCTTTTTGTTACCTAAATAAGCAACTTTGATTATGTTTTTGATACAGAATGTGTATAAGAGCATTTTAATACACCTATGCTTGCCAATTTGATTAAGGTCATGTGCCACTTAATTTTCATGGTTTTATTACTTAGAAACCTTTTCATTTTACAAGATACCTCTAAGAAATACATATTTTTGCATATTCAGTAGTAAAACTTGCTGCAAACTTTCAGTGAAACTCTACTAGTGGTTCCTAAGGATTATAAATGGTGGCTTTTTTTTTTTTAATGTTTTGAAAGAACCTGACTTTTCAGTTTACAAAAATAACACATTATATTCCAGCCAGATATGCATTGGGATGCACAAAGTTGCTTCCAATCACCATTTCTATGACATTTACCTGGTTTTAATAATTGGTAGGGAATATACTCATTGTATGACCAAGGAACAATAGTCCTGCAACAGCTGCGAGCAACTGGGAAAGACTAGAGCTGGAAAAGATTAGAGCGACTCCTAACTGTATGAAAGTTATGCAGAAAAGATCCTGCACCAAAGTTGTGATCTTTATTCTCTTCTTCTGCATAGTCAGGAATCTCTGTCTCTGTTTTATGCTTTTAGCCATTTACATTGAAACTTCAGAACATGTGTTTTGATTGGCAGCACAGATAGGTAAGGTATAATTTACCAGCAAAAATGCCTTTAGAAATTCAGGTCTTCTCCTGCATCTGTTCTTTCCTTGGAAGAAGAATAGTGTTAGCTAACCCAGAAATCTAACATTCTCTTATAGCACACTTCTGGCACTGCTGTCATGCTTCCTTTCTCATAATCTTCCAAAATCCTGATAGTGTCTGGGATTTTGATCTACACACATGGCCCATTGTACATCTCTCTGATGTCAAATATTAACTGTATCTAATCTTGATGAAAGATTTGCCCTATTTATCTCTTTTCCAGAGAGGCAAAAGACTCTGAAATTTTGGTGTAGTCATTAACATAAGAATGTTTTATGTTCATAAAAAATTCTATTATATTTGGAAGATCAGAGACTTCCAGAAATATTGCTTTCAACTATGGTTAAAGGATTCTGACCTATTCATACTTCTCTTACTTAATATTGACCATTAAAGCATGATTAGAGAGAATTTTGATAGGAAATATATCTATTAAATAGTTACTTATATCTAGTTTACCCTTCAGTTTCCTTTAGTTTTCAGTTTGGATCCACTTGTCTTGATATCTTGAGGTCAGACTTCAAAGATGATTCACATTCTTTAAGACATGTATAGTATTGACTGGGATTTTATAAAGGGTCAGACTTCTAAGCTGCTTATATAGGAAATCTCATCTCTATTGCTGAGGCTTATATATAAAAACTCCTGAAAATAACACTAGATACTTAATGCACTTTCAGATGTGAAATTACCTTCTAAGGGCCCATATTATACATCAAGCTATATTGAAATCCTGATGATTTCTTCACACGCATCCAAACTGTTAAACTGTGAAACAATTATTCCAGCTCTTCAGGCTATCTACCCCTCTTCTGTCCTTCTTACACAGAATCACACAGGAATTCAGGTTGGAACAGATCTCTGAAGGTCATCTAGTTCTTCCTCTTTCTCAAAGCAGAGCCATCTTCAAAGGTAGATCCGGTTGCTTGGAGCTTCAAGCAGCTTTCAATGTCTCCAAGGACAGAGGTTCCAGGTTCCACAGACTCTTTCTGTACCCTGTCCCACCCTCATGATTTTTTGGGTATTGTTTTTATATGGCTAGCTAAAAATGCTGCTGTTCTACTGGTCTTTTGATGCAGATGTAGATGCTTCTCATATGTTCTTCTCTAACTCTTTTTCCTCAGTGATCCTTTTCTACACTAATTCCTGACCTCTCTTACACTTGCTGTCATTTTCTCCTGTTTTTCTCTTGACCATGTCTCTCTAGCGTCTTCCTTTTGTAATCCAAGAGTATATTAGTCTTTATTATTCCCAATCCTTAGAAAACCATCCGGACTATTTACCTCTCTGTTACTTGCCACTATTGCTCCAAGACATGTTATTTGTGCATTCACATTCCGTTGTGTTCAAAGCATCCGATCTCTGGTGCTGTTGTAAACTCCTTCCAATTGGCTTCAGACCGTCTTGTTAGCTGAAACCACTCTCACCAAATTTCCTAATGATTCTCTCTTAGCCAGCTCCTCCTCCTTTCCCACTGTCAGTTTTGATCTCTTTAAATCTCATCATAGTTTGTATCTTTGGCTCCATTCTTTGCTTGTTTTTCCCCTAATCCTTAATCCTTAATTTAATTTATCCTTTGAAGCTTCGTGATCTGACTTCTCTAAAATCTTAAGAATTTTTAGTTTTGATCCATGTCCCTTTTCCTTTTACACATCACCTCTACGGTCCTATCCACAAATAAATGCAATGATGTCTGTGCTGCTGACACAGATTTATTTCTGTACTCCAGATATTATAATAACAGCTCAAGACAGGCATGATTAAAAAAGGGCTTCCCTCTTAGTCCCTCCTTACTGCTTGTTTTCTCAGTCCCCATCTTTTCTGCCAAGCCATTAATACAGATGTTACTTTTGACTCTGGCCTCTTCAGATTCTCCTATCAAGGTTATGTATAAATGTTTCAGATTTCTTTCTTCCCAAGACATCTAAGCTGTGGTTCTTAATCTCATAATAGTAAATCTGTTGAAGTTCTCTTATGGTGTATCTACACTGTGTATTACAATATACATTCTAAGGACCTGGCATAATGTCCATGCAGTTTTTAGCTAGAAACCTTTGGCAATATAACAATAAAAATAGTTATATGTGCAACTAACATATAAGAGTGGGTGAACTGTGGTTTAAGTATGTTTGAATATGGGGCAGTTTATATAAGAGATTGAGGTAAAAGGTGGAAAAGTTGCAGTAGGCAAACCCATCTCAGGAAATCCACTTCATAAGTCTTAACTTTCACCATTGAGTTTTATTTTTAATGTCATCCTTGCCTTTGTGCTGCACTCAGCATGTAAAAATGTGTTAGTTTTTCCACCATTTCTGTTATCTTTGAATTTAGCTTGGTGTTACCGTACATAGTTGCACAACAAGGGAAAGTAGAGATAGATCCTTTGCTTTGGGTGTTTGTATTTTGACAGATACTTATCAGTTCTGTAAACTTGGATTCAAGTTGCCATATTAAATTAGTGCTAAAAATTTGCTCTCCACCTAAGGTAAACAGTATCCTGAAAATCTGCATGCTGCTCGCCTGATGTGCTTGCTCTTTATCACAAGATTAAATATACTTCTCAGGCTGAAAAATAAGCTTACCAAAGTCAACGTTTATACCAGTAATATGGTAGAAAAGGCAAAATGTTTCCAAGCTCAGAAGTCAATGAAGTTGCTGAAACAGAAGTGCTCAGAACAAATTTGTGTCATGGTTTAAGCATATTGTGTTGATTGCTAGGACAGACAGTTGGCTGTGGGAAAGACAAGAGAGAGTAAGGGTAAAGAGGAGGGCCATGAATTTAGTCTCCAAACTGTTTTTATTTTGAAAAGGTTTTAATTTCAAAAAGCATCTGAGAATTGAGATGAGAACACAGTGAGAATAAAGAGTTAAACTCCCCTGACATAATTTTGAAGTCTTTTTATTTTTCTTAAAAATTCCCCCAAACATATGAGTAATGAGAAGGGCAGTATGACTTGAGAAGGGCAGTATGACTTGAGTAATAAAACTATCATGAAGCAAACCAAGAATGTTAAATAAATGAACATTTATTTAAGTTTTACAAGCCTCCAAATTACTTTTTTTTAATTTTTTTTTATTTTAATTTTTATCCACTGACTTTTATTAAAACTCATCAGAGGTGTTTTATGAGACTTTCTGTTTTAGCCATACTCTATGTGACCTTTAGTAGCCTTTTTTCTGTAAAAATGTTCTCTGGGTTTTCCTCCAATTTGAATGTTGTTCCATTATCTGACACTGAGGTTTTACAGCTTTATCTGTTTCAGAGTGAAGGTGATCAGTGGCTGTGCTGATCTGCAGATTATCTGGTGTGGTACTGCAAAGCAGCAGAGACAAAATTCTGTTCCACTCTTAACAGAAATAGAAGTTGAAGCTTTCCATTAATAAAGTCTGTTTTCAAGACCTTACATGGTCTTGAGAAAATATTTCAAATCTGTAGTAGAATTTATAATAATAATATCAGTGATGTAAGAATGGTTGTGTGTATTTGCTTTTAAAATCACTTGCTGATACCTTTAGTCTGAGCATAAAGTAGTCTGTTGAAACTGTAGCACTTGGAACAGTGGCACGCTGAAAAGCCTTCCTTCAGTGTGGCGTGGCTGGGGCACGGGATTACCATTAAGCATAAATGCAATCCACAGAGTTGATTTTGTCCTTCTGTCCTTTCTCATAAGCATAATACCTATCTTTTTGAAGAGGGAGTCATCTCTTTGCCTGTGCTCATAGCTCATGCTGATTGCAGTTAAGGTCCACTGGTGCTATTGCAATATAAATCACTGTTAGGTAGTAAATGTAAATGCCCTTAAGCTTGTGGTATTTACTGCTTGCAGAGAAGATAGACTGTTAAGATGCTATTCCCAGGGCTTTTTTTTTTTTTTTTTGCCCTCTTTGTTGAAGTCTAAAGAGTCACCCTAAAAAATAGGCAGGAGGAAGTGCTGTGATTTGACTGTTAGTCCACAGGATGCTGGTAACAATCATTGCATTCATTTCACATGGGCCACTGAACAGCTCTCAGACCTCAGCAGCTTCTAACTGTTACTTCAGCTGGGTTTGATTTGAACCAGTAACATAAAGGTGAACAGCCCTGTGGACCATTATCAATCCCCAGTCACACAGACCTCTTTTGCCTGTCGTCTTAAATTTGTGCTTCATCAATGAATGTGATTCTAGCACAAAGCATCCAGAACTTTTGATATAGACTACACAGACATTGTAAAGCACCTGGGGATACAAAGGGAGTTTCTCTTAATAATTCAGGCTGACTTTAATGCACCACATAAACTAGATTTTTTATACATTTAGTGCTTAAAAGTCCCATTAGTTTCCCCCCTTATTCTCCTACATCTTAGTTTACTTTCTAATAATATTTTTGTACTGATGTGAAATTTTATGAGATCTGTAGAATTTTTACTTTAATTTATTTCACTATTTTTTTTCCTAACAGAGAATAATAAGGTAAAAAACAATGGGAAGGAAAATTAAGTTATATCCACTGTGCTTTATTCATTCACATTGTCTCTGCTTGTGTGTACTCGTGTGTGTGTGTCCACATCCTTATTATCTTTTCTTGGAATAAATTTCTGGGGTGTATTACAAACTCTATACAGCAGTCCTAAAAGGAAGGACCAAACTAGCTTTACTTTTAAGTAACAGTGTAGGACCACATATATTCTCAATACGTAATTACTGCTATAATTTGGTAACCACACTGGTACTGTAATACTGTAACTGTCATAAAACCCAAATGGCATCTTTTGAAATCTGCTTATTGCCCTCTATATGCTTATTTAATACAAATTATTGAAAAACAGTTAGTTATTTGTATCTTTCAAAGCCCCAGACAGTAGTTACTATTCAAAATCTCTGTAACAAAGGAAACCCCAACACAATCAACCAACCAACCAAAAAAAAACCCAAAACACTACCAATAAAAAAAGGTATTATTACTCAAGAGGTTTCAAGCTTACATATCAATATCTATTCCTGTTTCTTGGAGGGGTGTATTCTTTACACATTTAGGAGCACATTTAAGTGTTTAATTCAATTAGAGGATAGTTTGCAGCTCTGCAGCGTGGAAAACCATGTAAAATCCTGTGAAAATTTGCTCCTCATCCAGTTAGCTCATGGTGCAAAGAATTAGCTGAAATGAGAAGGCAATTGGGAGCACAACTTTTATGCAGCACTAAGCTGTAGGCGCTGAGTTAGCCAATCAGGAGTTGTGCTGGCTACACAAAAGAATTCTTTTGCTACTGACACACACACAAGGAAACGTTGTAAATCTGTCTGCTGTTCCCACCTTAGTACTTAGAAGTCACATGTAATGGGGCAGAAACCAGTCTCTTTTTGGAAGGGAGCTGTCTTTGTAGCACTCCATAAGGATACGAAAATGGACCTGGAGTTCAGGTGGTTATGAGTCATTAGACTGTGGTCACCTATTAGCTGATTACCTATTAGCAGTATTCACATATCGTTTTCTAGGTCAGGTCTGTCACTTGTTTTCTTCTAACACTGCAATTCTTCTTTTTTAATCTACATAATGAGTGTATCATTTCTGCAAAGTACTTAGATGGTGAATCCATCTTCCACATCAAGCTCAAGTACCAGCCTGCATGATGAAGCTCACTCTCTTTGCTGTCCAGACTGAGTGGATGTCAGCCAGGTCTGGCCCACCTCTCTTAGGGCTTTGTTAGCACAATCTTCTGCCTGAGCTAATTAAACCCTGACCAAATCTGCTTTGTGTTTTGCCAGGTTGGAGCATGGGCAAAAGAGCTAGGGTCTGTTACAGTCCTGGATGTGCACAGACAAGCCCAAAAGGAGGGCTGGGTGGCCAGACAAATTATTTTTGTAAAAAGAGGTTTGCAGCTCTTATTCTATAGATCCAAAATTGCATGAACTTCCGCAGCTTCTATTTTATTGACAGGGGTTTCTGTTTTCCACCTCATTGTGCAGGGTCATGCTGAGCGCCTCACTCCACAGATTATTGCCCTCTTTAGTCTCTGTGTTAGGAGATGTTCAGCTGGGGAGGCTCTCTAACTACTGCAGAGAGAGTAGGATGTGCCCCTGGATGTTTATAACACTCTTTTGAATTCCTCAGACAAAATGTAGAATATGCATACAAAGTATTGTTATTTCAGGGTTATTCAGAAGAAATATTGAGTACCTGCAGGAAAATGAATTTTAGCTGCAATCCTGTCATTGGATTCTGTCTCGACACAATCAGGGTGCAGGATCCGGACCACTGTCAGAATCTATATTTGAACAGGGAGTTTAAAATCAGCTTTTTAAGAGGTCTGAAAATGTGTTTTTTCACTCCCCTGATCTGAATTTGGCACCAGCGTAACCCCTGGGGGCTGCCATTTCAGTGATAGTTACAACAGAAGACTTGGCCTAATGACCTGTATCAAAGCAAGAAGAACAGTGCTGCAGCCAGACACACAAAAAGCTGCTGCTGCCAGGAGACAGTAAGAACTGGGGATAGTTTCTAGAGCCGCTCAGATGTGGGATTTGCCATCATCTCTGAGTTTTATTCTGATCAGGAGGTTTGTGTTATTTGAATACAAGAAGCGACAAAAAAAACCACAATAAAAGTTCTAGAACTTGCAGGGAATTGTGAAAAGTCTAGTGCTGCTTCCTGTCTTATAGCTGTAGCTTTGATTTCCTTGATCTATCTTTTGATTTTAAGATTCCATATTAAAACATGTTAGTTGTAGGTAATTTAAAAAGAAATAATTGTCAGAGACTTAGGCTTTGGTTGTTAAAAAATAAAGCGAGTTTCATTTCTGAAGTAGTTAGGGCAATATTTTCAGTGTTCAACCATCTGGCCTTTTTGCTCTTTAGGCTCTAAGGCATTTTGGATTTTCCTCTTAAAGTACTTCACTGGATGACCAGTGATACATATTTCTCTTAGCTGTAAGCTGTAGAGGAGAAAAGCAAATCCCTGTTATTTATACTAGTCTTGAATGAGATCAGAAGAAGTCAGAGAGGTCGCTTAGGGAATTCCCTGAGCGTGGCAGTCAGTCTGTTGTGCTAACCTGGAGTACATTTACTTTTCACTTAATGTGTTACATATAGTTTATAAATTCTGGTATGTCACCAGTTCTCTAATGGCATTGATTATTCTCAGGCAAGGCATAGATGGCTATGGCTTTGTGATCATAGCAGTGGTGAAGAGCAGGTTAATTTTTTGTTAAAATATGTAATTTCTATTGCTAGATTTGTCTTGTTATTTTTATAGAGCATTTGCCATACCTATGTTTTTACAGTAGATTCAGAAAGAGCAGAAACATTTTTAGCTTTCTAGTTTCCTAAATATCATTGTTTTAGTACAATACCTTGTTTTGTACAACACAAATCTGCCATGTTGCAGTTATAATTTTATTCCAAAGTACGAAGAAGAATTGGTACATGACATTTAATCAGTTCAAACACAAGTTTTTCAGTAGTTTTCTTCATGCTTTGGTAGCTTGTCAGGTGTTTGTAGACAAACAAAAATTAATACTTTTTAATTTTTTTAAATGTTTCTTTCTCCATTTGAAGACCACCTCAAAACCTCAAAAGCTGGTTATACATGAAGAAACTGTAGGTGTTATTTCCATTTTTTTATAAGTGGTTTGAGAACAGTTTGCAATCTGCAGTGCTGTAAGATGTGGTCTGGAATAGGCGTCTGGATCACACTCCGCTCTTCATGAAAAGGACTACTTTTAGATTTTGCCCCACTTCCCTCTCAGCAATGTCTATAGGACAAAATCACAGCCTTTAATCTGTCCATGTGATATGACATTCTAGATGTAGTCCTGCTGCATGGCTTGTGCTCACAGATCACTGCTATGTATTCAAAAACAAAATTAGGAATTAGGTTTTCTTGTTGTGGTCTAAAGGAAGAGATTCACCCAGCAGGCCAAGCAGCATGTCATTTAATATTGATCAGTATTGTATTTCACTTTTCTTTCTTAAAGATTATGAACTTCAACTCCTTCCTTTGCTATGGTTAAAAGTAGTAGAAATTAGGTGTCAGTTTGCTTCTGCATGCTCATGTCTTCCCTAGTCTTAAATCCCTCCATCAGATCCACAGTATGGATTTCAGATAAGCAGCTTAAATGATGTATTGGCTGTAATATGTCAGAGGGTATTCCCAGGATTTCTTCCCACCACGCTGTTTGCCACTGGACCTAAACCATTAGTACAAAGGCCAGTGCATCTTCATAACTGGACATGTAGTTGTAGGGGGGTGGGTTGATAACTGTTGCAGAATCCAAGTATCTTAGTTGAAAACCCTTTTATTGCTTTCTGCCCAGATTTCTCCACTCCTCTTTTATATACAGATTAATGGAAGTAGACTAACAAAGAGAAGGGGAAATCACCAACTGGGCTTGTTTGCTGTTTCATTGTTAGGTTGCTTGCAATTTAAATAAAATTTAAGGCTGTGAAGTAGGCCTGTCTACTGAGACTACTATGAAGGAAACCAAAGTACCTTTCTTAATGCTGGTGACTTAATATACTACGTACAGGAACTCAGGATATTGGAGTTATTGAATGTAATTTCCCTTATTCTATACATAAGCGGTTTGCTTAGAGTCTAATACTCTTATGAAAAAATTGTATTTTACAATATGCAGTGATCAAAGTAGTGTTCATGTACAGGAGGAATAAAACCAGAAAAGAAGATTTAATGACTCATATTGGAAGATGGAAATGGTATAGAATAAATAAAGCACTACCCTTAACGTGTGCCAGACACAGGAGTGGGCTTTACTGGTTCATTGGTCATTTGTAAAACATCGTTTTGACTTTGCAAAAAACCCAAACTTGTAGGCCAGATTAATGTGTAAACCACTCTAGCAACCACTCTTAGACACTGAATAGCTTTGGTAATAATGCATTTCCATGCCTTAAAAATGGGTGTATTATTTTTAGTAAATCAAAATATTTTCTTCACACTTTTGTTGTGTGATAGTTTTGCATTCTTTAAAAATAAGAGCTGTGGTAGTTACTATCACTTGACATGACATTTTCCATTCTCATGTTAAACTATAGTCCCTTTTACCTGTTAAAATCGCTTTGTCTCACTGCAGTAACCTGGAGGGGTTAACTGAAGGAGTTAAGCCTTGTATAGGTTTTACAAGCAAGATGGAAGGCAGGGAGTGTTGCCACAGGATGTCACCTCTGCCCTGGCAGTGCCTGTGCCCAGCAGCTTGCCCAAAAGACCATTTTACCATGGGCATGCTGGGACCCAGGTGGTGCTCACAAAACCAATGCCCTCCCTAAACTGGGCATGAGGAGGGCTGAGAAGAGACAGTAGTAGTAACTACTGGCAGTAGAAGCAGCTGCAAAGCGTCCAAAGCAGTGACCTTCATGTAGCTATTGCTGAGTGTTCCCTGCCTGGAGCTGAACGACTCTTGTGCCTGTTCCTTCCTTCCCTCCTGCACAGGCTTTTCGCATCAGCTTTGCTCCATGCCTGTGCTTACTTTTATTCTCTCTTCCTTGGTCTTCCTTTCATCTCTTTCAGTGTCTGATTTTTTTACCCTTTTCCCCGTTCAGTTCATCTGTCTGTAACCCAGCCACCCATAAATGGACCCAGATGGTGATCGCACTCAGTGCTCACCCCCTCAGCTGCCTTTTGTCTGCTCTCCCTCTCCAGACTCTCGGCTTTCCTGGCAAGTGATGTGTGATGCTCTCCACTTGTGCAGTGCATGCACAATAATGCCACCATCCGGACTGCTCCACTGGTCTATGCTAATTAATAAGACAGTTAAGGGTGTATTGTTTTCAAAGTTTCTATTAATTCATTGTGAAACTATTTCAGTGTTATGGAGTATACTCTTGCCCTTGAAAAGAGTGTGAAGATATACAAATGTTTTTTAATTTACTGCCATCGCTCACTACTTTTAATAATGTCCCAGTCACAGTCTGTCATTTCCATCTCCTCTCTGAATGAATGTGCCTATTACTCCCACAATCTAATAGGAATATTAACAGGCTTCTCATAATATATTGCCCTTTCTGGGGCTATACATTTCTTCACTGTACTCTTCCTGAGATAAGAAGGGCAAAATTAAGCACAGTGTTCAAGAATGCAGTCTAGATCAATTAGCATTGCATATTTGCAGTCTATTTTTAATGTTGCTCAATATCCTGTTTGAATTTTTCTTAGCTTTACTGTGCAGAGGGTAGATGTTTCTCTGAGAATATATCATTCATATGATTTCCACTTAATCTGGGACAGGATGAATATTTGAGCCAATAACTCCTAAAATATGAAAGGAATTGGTAAAATACACCTGGGTACTGGGAAGGAGCACAAGAAACAGGGGAGAATTCTAAAAAGGACTAAAGAATTCTGAGCAGATTCTTGCCTGCAAGTGGGAATACACAAGTTGGCTTTAGAAAGTAAGCAAACACTGTAAAATATGTAGAGAAGCATCTGCGTTTCTAAAGAAGAGGAATATTGGGATAGATGCTGGAAAAAAATGACAGAATTGAGAGAAATCAGAAAAGACAGGTGTGTTTGGCCTACTAGCCTTTTCTTCTTATTAGAATGTCTAATGTTCTTATGTTCATAACTTCTGCAATTCCCACTATCACAACAGCCCCACTTCGAGGAAGGCTGGTCATCCCTCTGGACATCCCTTTAATGGATACTCTACTGGGAGTGACAGAGTGTTGCATCCAGCAAGCAGCCCCTTGTTCCCTTTGCTGCTGAGACTGTAGGCCTGACTTCCATAGTACACCTGGTTTCAGAGCTGTAAAGCTGCCAATATCAACATGGTTGTCACAATGGCCTTTAAAATATGCGACCAAGAAACCAAATGGAAGAGAAAACAAGAATGAATTGCGGGGGTGATGTTAGAGGGAATGTTTTCTGGGTTTGAAGCTTATATATAATATATTCACTGCCTAGCCTTTTCCATGCCTTATATTTATTATCATTATTAGAGAAACGGTCTGTGTGAGGCAGAAGTAAATTTGTATCTGAAAAATATTTCTTTTATCCAGTGTGCCAAACCTTCCTTTCCCCCTTTAATTCCATTTCACCTGACAACCCTTTTAAGGCATTTTTTCCAATGTATGTATCTTATGTATCTTATTTTTCCTGAACTTCTTATTTTCTCAGATTTTTTAAGTAGTTTAATACCTTTTTATTTGGTTTTATACCTATGAGCAAATGAATAGTGTTGTAATTGTCTTGGGATTTGCTTTCTCTTGGTTTCAGTTGAATACATTTGTCATTCCTCCTCTAACTGTAAATGGTGAGTTCTTTGGAGCAGGTGTTTTTTCACTGAATATATGACATACTTAAGACTTATAGTAATCTATAGCATTATATATGCTTAGAGCAGTGGGATTCTCATCCCTAATAAAATTCATAGGAGTTGCAAGAACAGCAGCAATATAATAAATAAAACCTAGGAATGGTAGTATTCATTTCTCTCTTCTTCCTGTTCATGAAATACAGATGTGAAATCTGGCAAACTTTTTCACAGAATTCTGTCTTCTGAGCTAAGTGGCTTCTGGTTTCCTAGGGCGGGTCTTCATATAGTTGCAGCAGTGAGAACATGTATAACACATGTTGATTTTAGCTTTAATGATGTATTATTCTGTGTTATTTATTCATCCTTAACATGAGATAGGATTGTCAGGAAGCAGTGCTTTCATTTGTTTGTAACCTAAACATCTGGAGCAAGGCTCACCTTTAGTGAGGAGGGAGTCAGAGAGCCCCTACTGGACATACATAAAACCATGGAGCCTGATGGGATGCACCCATGAGTGCTTAGGGAGCTGGCTGATGTCATTTTGGAGCCACTCTTGATGGCTGGGTCACAATGATTGGGATAGGTTCCTGAAAACTGGAAGAAAGCCAGCGTCAGTCCTATCTGCAAGAAGGGCAAGAAGGAAGATCCAGGCAACTGCAGTTCCTCCGATTTTAAATGTCTTATTGGTTTGTCTTTGTTGCTTGTCTTTGCTTGCTGCTCTAACACCTGAGCACTTGCAGTAGCTGGGTAAGGTAAAATTTGGCATCAATTGCATTCCTGATGGAAAACTGAGGCACAAAAGAATAAGATTCACTACTTTTGGCTCATTAGTTTATAATCAGATTTTTCACAGCACTTATTGTTATGTGGAACTGGTTATGTCCAAAACATTGTTTCTGTTGCCATTAGTAGGAGTGTCTGATCCTGTTGTTTCTGCCAGTCTGGTTGTATGCTGCCCGGCTTGGAGCCAGAGGTGAGGAACACAGCTGGCATCACCTACACGATGTCTGGTTGGAATGACCTGACTGCCATGACGCGAGAGCTCTGTGGCAGAGGCAGAGACAGCTGCAGAGGCTTCAGGCAGGGTTCGGCTGCCTTAACCTTTCTGTTGTGCCTCATTCTGCTCCAGTTCTGATATACCTAGAGGACGATAACCCACCGTTGCCATCAGTTGCTTCATATGCTTGCCTGGTAGTAATTAGTGCAGCAGAACAAATGATTCCAGCTTGGCAGATAATCAGTCTTGGCAATGTGAGGCCATATGATCAAATTCTAGGGATTTTTGTTTGCTCAGAAAACCAGAAAATATTTAACTACAAAAAAAAAAACCTTTAGAAGAATGATCTTAGCTCTTTCATTTTCCAGTCTTTGTGGATTTGAATTTTTAAACTTAGTGAAAACTTAGTTTTTCATTCTGGTCATGGAAAAATCAAACCTAGTTCTTAAGAAAGTAACAACAGTAATCCAAAACCCTCCATTCTTTCGAAACTGTAACTATATTTTTTCTTTTCATATTCTTTGTAAACCTTACAATAGTAGATTAGGACTTACTACATTAGTACATTACACATACTTACATAGTACATTTGAATGTAAGCATACCAGTGTCATCCCTGTTCCTTAATTTATAATTCCTCTTCAAATAAATGTGTCTCATCTATAATAGTGTTTAATTTAGTGATAAATTATGACATATGGAGAAGGTCTTAAAATGGCATACCAAAGCCAACACGAAATCACTAATTGCTTGCCCCTTCCACTGGAAACTTACTTATTTATATCAAAGAAAGATCAGACCTTATTCAACTTCAAACCTTTTTTTCCTGAGATGAGAGAGCTTTACCTTGTTTAAATTATCAACTACTCACAACTTGGTCTTACATTATTATGCCATCCAAATTTTTCAGTGTTTTATATGTTGGTCATATCACTGACCAGAGCAATACAATTGCACAGAATTATTTAGCAAATTGGTTCCAGAGTGTTTCAACTCCTGTTTGTTGAAGCAACACACTTCGAGGAGTACTACATGTACTATATGTCTATATGTATATATATAAATCTCAGAAAGTGGGGAAAATTGTTTGATGTGAATTGGTGTTTTTTAGATCTAAAGTCTGTTATTGCAGTTTTTTCTCTTTCCGTTTCTGTCTCTCTCTCCTGACTTTTTTATTTATCCAGTATCAATGGTTAAAAAGAAGCAAAGAGTGAATAATACCCGTCAGTGGATTGTCCAGTCTACCTGAGGAACAGAGAGGTGAAGAAATAGGTTAGATGGGTTGGGAGCTCCTTCAGCCTTTAAGTAATCTGCTGGGTTTGGGAGACGCGCAATGGATGTGGTGAGTCAGTATGGAATAGCCCCGGCGAGTCTGTACAGTGCTCTGTGAAGCCACGTTGTGGTCATGTGGATTGTGGTGGAAAGAGCCAAGGCAGGCAGAGAGAGGGAGTAATTACCCCTGAGATTTCATATATATATATATATATTTGTGTGTGTGTGTGTGTGGTTTTTTTACCAAAGGGACCCTTGGGAACAGGCGAGGTCTGTGGAGTAGCACTGGAAGGGGGAAACACAAAGCACCCTGAAAGACTGGATGTTTGCTGGAATCAGCAAAGAGAAGCTGATAAAACAGCGGAATTTCTTGATGCTTGGAGAGCCAAATAATTTAATTGGTTGAGTTTATGTAAGAAGCCTTAACTGTGTGCAGTTGTGTACATGTGCCTGTGAGGGAGAGTGAAAGAAAGGACATTTTGGCATGGGGTTCTGTGTGAGGAATAGAGCATGTAATTCCCACCTCTGTTATGTTTATTTGGGTCATTGTAAACTTGCTGTATCATGGTAGCAGCAGGGCTTCTGCATCTGAAAAGGAGCCAGGTATTTCAAACAATATGAATGGAAAGCCAAACAAACCATCAAAGCATAAAAATGTACAAAATCAGAATGAGATCATCACAGCTACATACCAGTAGCAATGAGAAGAAAACCTCAGGAAGCCTGAATTAGCAACATGTAACTTGTGCATGTAAACAACAGGAGAGATCCTTTACATAAAAGGTATTTTTTTAAATGTATCAGTAACAATAAATAACAATACATGACACACTAGCAACAGAACAATACATGACATACTAGCAACAGTAAAGCTGTAAGACTAATTCTCATTCCACTCTATCTCTTCAGTTTTGATTTTGTCTTAACATTACAGAAAGGGTTTTATTTAAATTTTGATTTTTATTTTTCCTATCTGAAAGTGTAATTTTGCTAACCAGTGGAGCTACCCCTCTGAGTTGGTATAATAGAGTGGGGAATTGTCCCTTGTGACACAGGGTTTTTTTCCTGAGAGGAAACATCAAAGATACTCAAAAGTTCAGGTTCAGCATAAAGCTACCTACTGTGCATCCTGGGGCTATGAGATATTTGCTTTCTGATCTACGTGTGGGAATGCCAGACAAACAGGTGCTATTCACTCTTACATGATCTGAGCAGATTATATGACAGGCAACAAGTTAAGACAAGCAGGCTGTTGGGTGCACATTCGTTCATGAGCAGACTGTAATACTGAATTGTGCCATGCTGCTAATGACCAAAGCTAGTCTATATGAATGAAATTGGAGGAAAAAAGGTTTAAAAAATAAGATAAAAAAAATCAGAGTACAGCAGATTCTGTTATTAGTGAGCAAATGCAAAATAGGTCTAACCCCACTTAAGTTACTTTTAAAATAAGATTATTGCCACATCTTCCATATGCCTCCTCACTCCCCAAAATACACACCCAACAGGTAGGGTGATTCTCTGGTTTCTACACATTTGCTGTAAATCTTTGGCTTCAATAAGGTGAATCATAGTGATGTCAGAAGAAAATGGGTTTCAATATCTATACAAAATAAATAAAAAGCACCCTGGCTCCCTGTCTGGCCCTGAGGACAGAGCACAGAGCATGGCTTACATCCATATGGCTAAAGTTTCTCTTCACTGAAACGTGTTAGCCTTGCCTGTATTGCATATTGGGAACCATCCCAGGCTTGCCTTACCCTCCAAACCATGCTGAGGTGTTGCCTGAAAGAGTGATAGTTCCCCTGACTCAAATCAGTGCCAAAGTGTGCACTGGCAGTTAAATACTGTGGACAGTTGCATGCCATAGTGTCCTGGTCCTGTTCAGTTTACCAGACCATATCTGCAAAAGAAGCCTCTGGCACAATTAAACTGATAAGAGCTGTAACTCTGGATTGGATACCAATTAGCTGGATCTTTATATGACCAACCGTAGAGTGAAAGGAGTTGATGGTAATCCTTTCAGTCTAAATATCACAATAATAATAGTGGTGTTCTGGAATAAATACTATACCTCAAACACTGTAATGTTCAACTATGCCATGTCTCCATACTCTGTTAGAAAAGTACATATTCAGTGACAGTTTCATATCTTTATTGTTCTCGTTTCCTCACTTCCCATGGCCAGTTCTCTTCCATAGAATTGCCACTACTGTTTATTAGTCAGTATTTCCTATGGTTGTATGAAGTAAGTTTAACCAGTTTCTCCAGCAAAAAAACAATGACAGCACCTTTTTATTTTTTTAGTCTTTCCTTGCTTCCAAGGCAGACATCTCTGGGCTTACGTTACAAACATACATAAGAAGGACTTTTCAACTGCTTTCATCCTTACTCCAAAGCTATGAGACACTAAGCAGCTCTAGCTAAGTAGAAACTTTCCACTTCAGCAGTCCATTCAGTGTGATAAAGTTGTAAGTCAATACATTCTTCATCAGAAAAAGAAGATGGACTATGGAACCTCATGGTTCAGAAAAAAATTTTCCAGCCTGAATAGCCAATACCTTTACTTTGCCTCTGGGAATGCATATATTTTAGTGTAGCAAGGCATCTTTATGTTCAGCCTACACCACTGCAACAATCACATGTAGAGGACCTTCAGGTAAAAAAATAAATCAGAGTCTATGGGACACCTGCATTACTTTCAAACCTTATACCAGGAAACAAAGATATGTCCAAAGCAGAATCTGTAAAACATGCTTTTTTGTTCTGATTTTTCTTTTGGAGGCTAAGTAGAAGTGAAAATTACATTGGAATGTATTGAGATAGGGGCAGGGAGAGGATGCAACCTGATTATTGAATCTTTTCTTTTTTTTTTTAACTCTTAATAAGTAAGATAATCACTTATTCTGATTCCACACACATTTGACCTCACATTTGATGAAGACAAATCTATTTGGATGCTGGTGCCAGTGAAGCCTGTATTTGTGTGTCGTGTATCAGAATCACAGCAATGTGGAATTGAAGGCTTATCTGCCACTGGTGCTAAGAAGGAGGCTTTATATAGCATATAAGGCTTTTGCAAGCTACCTGAGAAACTGAACACATAGTTTTAGAGTTTGGAAAGAACAAAGATAATCTCCTTTGGAAATGATTTGTTAGAGTCTATTGCCACTCATAGAAAGCTTATGGGAAAACTTAAAAAGCACAAGACTGATACTCCGTAGATACAGAGAAAGAAAATTTAGTGTTAATATTCTTTTCAATACATGTTTTTTTAATAATTAAGCTTTGAAAATAATTTTTCTGTAAAAGGGTCGCCCTTGTAGGATCTTTACTTGACCTATTTGGAATCAAATCTCTGTGACTTTGTAAGAGAAAAATGAAATGAATTGCTGGTCCTAAATAATAAGCAAAAAATCCTTAGGGTCTTTTCTTCCCTCTGGGTATCTATTCTGAGCATTCTTAGTAGAAATTAGTGACATTAGTGATTAATAACTGACAATCTACTTAGAACAATGCTTTAAAACCTGCCACATTAGTTTCAGGCTTGAAATTCTTAAAATAGAAAGATTTCTGAAGTAATGTGTTCTCAGATCGAACACCTGCCTTTCACAGGACAGAAGGAGCTTTGCTGAACATTGAAAGATGCAAGAAGTACTCTTACTCAATGATATAATATTTCTTCTGATAGTGGAAATGGTCCCTGAACACCTTTATAAGAGGAATAAGGAATAATTGGATAATTTTGTTAAAAATACCTTTTTAATAATTGTAGTGGTTTAATGAACTCTGTTTTAGTTCCAAATGCATTTCTGCTAATGTTTGTTTAATATTACCTTCAAAATGGTTTTGTGCTCTTCTTCATCGCCCTGAGAAAGTTATTTTAAAGTTTAAATGGAAGTGGTTACACTGTTTTTGTTTAGGTTTAATTTGAAAATCTATTGAGTATTTGGCCATTTGAATGACTCCTTCAAGAAATTAAAGGCTACTCTTTGAGACTGCATTCACTGTCTGAGGGGAGATCCATATTTTATGTAGAAAACAGAAGTTAGCTTGATTATTTTTTACCTCACTTACAGCTTCCTAGCTTTACTGTGGTCTTCAGGCAGATTATTTCTGTATAAAAGCTGTAAGTTTTTAATTGCATGACCAAAAGATATTAAAATATTAAAAGCAAAAGAGAAGTATTCTTAGGAACTTCCCATTGTCTGTCAGTCAAGTTTTTTTACAGTTTCTCATTTTTAAGAGGCAAGCAGAATGTACATGTCCATTAAAATTATAAAACAGGTGTTTCCCAAGCTTTGATCCTTCATAATTTCTGCCAGTCCTGTAATGTGGTTACTGAATTGTCTGATCTGGAGGGAGTGAAGGAAACAAATTACTGCTAGTTTCCAAGACAATGGGGAGAGGAGAAATTCTTGCATGGAAGCACATTCTTTTTTCATACACTGTTCTCTCATCTCATAAGAGATATCTTCCTGTGTGACTATTCATGGAAAGATTTTTAAAATTCTTTCTTTGTCGTATTTGATGGCAGAAGGGGAGTGGGAAAGGGTGAGGCCCCAAAATCTTACTTTTAAATAAGAAATGCAGATGGAAATAATTGAGTGGAGAGAGGTATTGCTTAACTCTTTTTTTAGTTCTTTCCTTTTCCCTACATTTTGATTCATTGACTTTCTTTATTGATAATTTCTTCTAACTTTTTGTTGCTTATGATAGCCATTACCCTCTCCTGCTCTCCTAGCAGCAACTTACAGTAAGAACATACATATGATTTCCTTGGATGTAGCCAAGAATACACCTGCATGAATGGCATGGCCATTTTAAAATTGTCTACAATCCATTGTAACTTCAAATCAGATGGAGAGAATTTATCCCTACGGGAAAAGCATTTTCCTGAGACTCTTTCCCATAAATTTTGGCCCATTTTTTAAAAGATCCGAACAGTCATCATCTTTGACTGATTTACAAAAATCCAACAACTGTAGCTGTAGCTTTTGAGCTCTTCTTTACTTACTATATGGGAGCTAAGCTCTCTTGAAAATCTGGCATCAAGATTATAACAAGATTTTATAAAAAATAAATTCCGAATTGCAATTGTTTAAGGATCTCTAGTTTCTGACTTCAAGAGTTATCTGTTAGTGTTTGAGACTGACATCTGTATTGGAGAACAGAAAGCTGGAAAAGGCCTTATATGAAGAGGAATTTCCACTGAATAACTCAGAACTAATATTAATTGCTTTTCTAGTTACAAGAACAATATTTCCTCAAAAAGGCTTTTCTTTTAAACAGGGCTTCACGTTACTACTCCCCCACACCAAAAGAAATATTTGAAATGTTTCCAGAAAGAACAGGTGTATGCTAAAGGCTTCATACCATCAGCTTTCAGCATGTAAACTGTGTTCTCTCAATGAGACTAATCACATGATACCAGGCATAATAGTGATACTGGGACCCACTTGGGCTGGCAAAACTGAATAGAAATCAGACCGATCACTTGATTGGGACTTATTCCAATTTTATTTGGATGAAAATCAACTTTCTCATAAGCATTCCCCTTCATTCTCTATCTATCCCCTCCAATCCTATTCTCTCTGGAAAAAAAAAAAAAGAGAGTAATAATCAAATCACTTATTTAATTACATTTTTAGGCATCCAAAAGAGATTTTTTGTAACTTTTTTTTTTCTGTTTTTCTTTTGGACAACCTCACTGGTGGAACTTGTAATAGAAGTGCTGCTTCATCTCTGTGCAGGACTGATTTCTGTTGTCTGTTTTTACCGATGAGCCTAAGTTTGTAGGCTTCAGGACTTCTGATATCTTAAAACTGAGATACTCTGCTCTGTGTGAACTCAAGGATACTATGCTGGTGACTTCAGTCTAGGGGTTGGCCATACTGTCCTAAGCTCTAAAGGTCCTGGCTTGTCTGCTGTTGCCAACTTTATGCCTTCCACAGAGGTGTCTGCATCTGTGTGTTGCAATATCTGTGTAACTGGAAGCATCCAGCAATCCAGCAGGATGTAAGCTGCAATATAAATGTAAATTATTCTTATTCTTCAGCAAATTAACCCAATATTAAAATACAAGGGGTTGTATTTGCAAAATACAATATGGGAGAGAGACTTATAAAACCCATTTCCAGTCCATATAGTCCATTAATGGGATTGTATATTTTAGACCTAACAGACAAGTTTAAGAATTGCCTTATGCTATTGGTGCATGAGGCAAATATAAAATGTGGCATGAAAGTAGACATGATATATGAAACCTAGTGAGCTTGGAAAAGAGGTGTCCATGGACCTACCTTCCCACCCGCTACCCCAAATACTGCAGCTTTGCAACAAAGCCTGCAATAGGAAGCAGAGATGCAAACTTTATCTGTGTGTGTGACAAAGTTTTAGACAACAAAGAGGAAAAGAGCAAAATACACTTATTCTTGTGACAGCCTGAGGATGTTATTCGTGGAAACGCTGCAATCCTGGTAACAGCAGCTTATGTTGTCCAAAATACTTTTTCATCCTCATGCTTTCTGACTTCTCTCTGTAATAATTTGCCATTAGCAGGACCTAAAAAGGGAGTAAACAAATTCAGCTGTCAACAAATACAAGTTCTGATTGCCAGTGTCTTCAGGAGTTTTTGACAATTTTTAATTATCAGAGGAAAAGCAGCTTTGCTTTGTGAGCTGATAAAATCCTGTTTGAATAAGATTAGTCTTTGATGAAGAGTACTCCTAAGCTCTTGTCTAGGCCGTGAGGGCCCCAACAGCCCTGGTAGCTCTGCCTGGCCTCTCCCTGGGCCCTCCCCCCACCAATGGGCCCAGCACTGTGGAGCCTGACCCCCAGGCAGTGTAGTACCTTGCTCCCGTGGGGGGTGCTATGGAAACTACAGCCAACCTCCAGAGCTGGGTCATAGCCCTGAAGGCTTCTCTAACACCCCCTGTGCCCACAACAACCTCTGCACCCTTCAGAGGTGACTGAGTGGGCTGTGGGGACCTTTTAGTCAGATGTCCCTACCCTTTGCAACTCTTAGTTCATGGTGCTAACTGTAGACTGGTCACCCTGAAACAGGTGACCCTGGCCTTCTGAACGCTGTCAGCACTGTGTTGAAGCATGGACTGTATCAGGACTAGAATCTAATAAATTCTTACATAAAGTAAAAAAATGCAAATGGCAAATAGGCATCATTCAGAAGCACTGCTATAAAAATGGTGGCTGTACATACTGACTTATAGCAATAATGTGCTGATTGTGTGTTTAAGTCACCAGACAGGTCTGAGTCTATTAATAGGCGAGGATGAATGACAGCTAACTGTGTTCCAAGAAGATGCAAAACCTTGAGAATAACCTATCTCTTCTGGGGTGTACCTCCATGCCTTAGCACCTTGTCGTATTGGAGTTCCCAGTTTAGGATTAGGGGATGTGGATCACGTTTGAGGTGGACAGTCTCACTGTTGTTCATGTGCTTCAACCTCTCATGAATATGGAGTGGTAATGGACGTGTTGCACTGTTCTGTTCAGGATGTTCTGTGCAGATCTAGATGTGTAGCTCAGCCTGAATGTTGTGTAGCACATCACAGAAAGAAGTGTGCTTGATGGGGATTGATTCCTCAGCCTTACCTGATAGCTGGTGTAGGAGGGATAAAACCATAAGATGATGAAGGGCCTTGAGGGGAAGCCGTATGAAGAGTGGCTGAACTCACTTGATCTGTTCAGTTTGGAGAAGAGAGACTGAGAGGAGACCTCATTGCAGTTACAACTTCCTTGTGAGGGGACGAGGAGGGGCAGGCAGTGGTCTCTTCTCTGTAGTGACCAGTGACAGAACCCAAGGGAACGGCCTGAAGTTGTGTCAGGGGAGGTTTGGGTTGGATATTAGAAAAGGATTCTTCACTCAGAAGGCAGTTGGGCACTGGAACAGGTTCTGGTCACAGCACCAAACCTGACAGAGTTCAAGAAGCGTTCGGATGATATTGTCAGGGACATGGTGTGACTCTTGGGGATGGTCCTGTGCAGGGCTAAGAGTTGAACTCAATGATCCTTGTGGGTTCCTTCCAACTTGACATATTCTATGATTCTGTGGTTCTGTGATTGCTAGCTTCTCACTGTTCATGCAGGAGGGAAGAGACATCTTCCTTGTGCATGTTTGGGTTTATATGGGCCTAAGATAGTATGATATGGGCAAATCAGTGTGTCCCGCAGCAGAAGGACCCAAACTGGCCTGGAGCTACCAGGACCATGTGGCAAAGCATAAGACTTGTTTGAGCATGAGCAAGTACTAGAAGTAGAAACGATGTGATGGGCACAACACTCCAGTGAGTGAGTCTTGCTGAGTGGCCATCCCAGTGCAGTGATAAAGCTTCCCCACCACAGCTGATATGTTTGGATGGTGCTGCACACCTTTTGTTTACCAGATGTAGGCAATACTAGCAGAGGGTGTGCCAAGTTCAATGTACAAGAGAGTAGCAAAATGTATACTGTACTGCTTTTGGCTGCAATGGGGTCAGTTTTCTTCGTAACAGCTTGTATGGAGCTATATTTTGGGTTTGTGACCAAAACAGTGCTGTTAACACACTGGTGTTTTATCTGTAGCTGAGCAGTGCTTGCACAGCATGACGGCCTTCTCTGTTTCTCATGCTGCCTCACCAGCGAGTAAGCTGGAAGTGCACAAGGAGTTGGGAGGGGACACAGTGAGTACAACTGATTAAAAGGATATCCCAGACCATATGGTGTCATGCTCAGCAATGAAATTTGAGAGGGAAGTTTGCCAGGGCTGCTGTTGCTTTGGGGGCTGGCTGCTCATTGATCTGGTGGTGAGCGATTTGGTTTCTTTGCATCACCTGTTTTTCTTTTTGTTGTTGTTGTTTGTTGTTTATTTATTTATTTATTTATTTTTAATTTATTTATTTATTACACTCTCTTTATCTCAACCTACAAGTTCTCTAACTTTTGCCCTTCCAATTCTCTTCACCATCCCTCTGGGAGAAGTGAGCAAGGGCTGTGTGGTGCTTATCTGCCTACCAGGGTTAACCCACAACAGATGCCTAGTGTAGTCTGTATAGCATTATATATTTAAACATCAAGATATTACTACAGAAATTTCTAAAGCATCTTTCTCGGTATTTCTAAAGCATGTTTCCATATGTACTCTTCTTAAGAAGAACACCTACTCTCTAAGGAGATAGCTAATGTTTACATATGTAATTGCAAACACTGTGTATAATCAAAATATTGGGAGTTAAGGGTCACTGTAGCCATGTAGATTACTCCATAATTAATCCATGCTGCCAGACTGTTAATTTTTCATGGTTGGGAAGAGACTTTTCTAAGCAGTATAACTTTATAATTGTGGATATTTGAATTTTGTCTTCCTTTATACCTTTTGACTTTTCCTGTCATGGAAAAGGGAGATAATAGTTGCCATCAGGTGACAAAAATTTTTGTGCAATAGTTGTATGTTTTTTGAAGGAGTAAAATAAGAATAGATAGTAAAATAGAAATACAGGTATAACCACTTATAAATTTTTTGTGTGTTTTCGTTTGAATCCTCTAGGAGCATCATTACTTGTATTCTTCAGAACAAGTTGAAAGATATCAGAATTTTAATTTCAGTTCATTACAAAAAAAAAAAATAAACATTGACTTTCAATATTTACCTATATCCTCTGAAAGCTCTGTTACTAACTCTGAAGTGCTCCTTTGTTACAAAGGAACAAGAAATTTCCCAGATTTTTGAAATTAGAGACTCTTCTGAGTATGAGCTGAAAGAAATCTAGTCAGGCCATCCAGCATGTTCCTGAACCTGCCAGGACAGGGAAAAGAAGGCTGAATTTATATAGCACTTGTTCTGGGGCTGTAGCCAGCCTGTTACAGTTTTGAATAGCTTTGAATAAACGATGTCTGAGACCAAGGTGTGGTCCCATGTCAGAGAGACATGAATAAGATCCTGCTTTCTCAGCTGGATATTGCATATTTTTATTAAAGAAAAGAGGAAAAAGTACATCTTGATGAAAAAAAAGTATAATTACTACTCTTCAAAATATCAAGAATATGTATGCCCTAACTGAGATTGGTGTCCTGTTGCGCCTGATGGGCACAGAGCTGAAAAATGCTACCTGCACAAATATATTACTATCTGAAGAATAAGATAGGAGGAAAACCAGGATAAAGGAAGTATTATTATTATTCCCTTGCTATAAAGATAGATGAAATGAGGAGTCCTGTGTCATGCTGAAAGTTTATGTATGGCCTGAGGTTGGTACTTGGGGGTCCCAGGTCTGCCTGCTGTCCTCACCACCACACAGCTCTGTCTCTGCTGGGGGACAGTGAGTGGTGACTGCAGCTTCCCCCCTGCCATGCATGCCCTGTCACTTAACAGGCATGACAAGTTTGAACAGATGTGAAAACAGTAGAAAAGAGTAAGGTCTTCTATGTCTTACTTTATATTGTATGTATTTCTAGTGCACCTGTTACTTTAGCTTGGTGACCACTGTTAAGCAGTAAAGTGATTTTCTGCATTTATTGTTGAATATGGTTGACTTTTTCTGGAGTGTGAGGTTGTTAAATGAAGATTGAGCTGCTAAGAGAGACACTGTGTATTTTCATCTCTAAAATCCAACCATGGGTAACAGAAACTAAATTTTCTCTTCCAAAAGTGCTTACAAAGGTAACTCTCAAGTATTAACCAAGTGTGACTGAAGCATTGCTGACTGAATTTTTGGGAGCTTGCAACAGTAGTCCAGTAAGTGGATTCTATTGTGTTCAGCTCAGTTCAAATAGGCATAATTTGCATTTCAGTAGTGTTAGCTATTTCAAAGCTGATTAATGTTCATTAGAAAAATGTGCCATGCTGTGGAGATCATGACAATCTACTGTAGAGGCATTTCCCTGTAAGGTCCAAGGAGGCAAGTTGAATCTAGTCCAAGAGCCTTGTCAGAAGTTTGAGTGACATGAAGGAGGAGCCTGATGGTCCTGGGCAGGGAAAACCTCAATATCATTTAAATATCTGTATAGTTTTCTATGAATTTCACTCTTGTTGCTCCAACATAGCTGAACTCTTAGCCTTTCTGTGTCCCTGAGCGCACCAAATGTGTTGAGACAGTCATATCCTCTCTGCCCTCATTTTATATCAACCTATTTTGCATTAAACTAATATATTAATCTACTGCATATCACAGTTACTGAAGAAAGAGGATATTAATCACAGGCCAGGCAAGGGCTGCAGAGAATGGCTGCCTGTTTGGCACTGCCTGCCCTCTGTGTGCCAGCCTTCTGTTCCAGTTAAGCCTAACAGCCTCAACCACAAGTCTAAGTGGTGATCAGGGGACACTTCCAAACCCACCAGAACCATCTTGTGGTATTTTGAGTAGAAATGGAGCTTACAGGTGGAGCTGAGGTGTTCTGCTGCTCCTCTCTAAACCAGAAAGTTTTATGATGCTTTATGATGGTTTTTGTAAATTTAATTCTGAGACTTCGGTCCTCAGTTTTTAAATTTTTTTTAATGGTCTTTTTTTTAGAAAACCAGATCAGGTCAGGGTTAAAACTGACTTGGGGCTTTTTTTGGCTTAGGAAGCTTCCATAAAATGGTGGATAAGGCACTAAGAGACCACATATGCATCTCACATAATTTCTGTATATGACTTCCCATATATTGTTTTGCCTTTAACAATGATTAAGGTAGGTTGAAGCCAAATTACTTTCTTAAATCAGTAGGACATTCTTCAAGAACCCAGCACGCTGCTGACATAATCTTGGGAAAAGTGCCTTACATTGCCTATGGAAATCTTGAGCAAGCTTCATTCTCTAGTGCTGCCACTCAATACCTGAAAACCCATGTGTCCAGGATAAAAGCTGGAAAACCATTTTATTGCTGTTTGTGAAAAAACAGGTTTTATGTTGATGCAAGAAGGTGACTAAGGAGCTCCTGAATTTGTATCTGAACAGCATTTTACCGAGTTATAGGCACAAAGGAGTAAAAACAAAATGAAAATGGTAGACTTGTGTGTTGGCTCTGTACTAACAGTAATTTCAGCCATGGTAAGCAATCATTTGAACCAAGCAAAAATGCTTCAGGTTTGAAGGCATAGGAACAGAACCAAATCCTTGCTCTACTTAGAAATTAGCCTCTGCTGTTACATTAACAGGCCACATCTTAGCAGCAAACATCTTTCCTTTATGGTTCTCATTTGTACACTATTGGTTAGATGGTCCAGCTGTACACCTAAGTATTTATCTCTAAGAAAATTGTATCGTGTCTGTAATGTGTTCAGATATGCTTGGATAGAAGATAAAACCATGCATTTGTGACGTAAGAGCTCAATATAATGACATGCCAAGTCAGTATGATCTACTGCATTGTAAATGCTTTGTTTTCTGTATTCTTTGGGTTAATAGAATGTACTCAGATTGAAGATTTTTTAGAATCATAGAATCATCAAATATACGTCAGCAGCATTTAGGGCTATGGGCTTAGTGTACTGTATTATAGATATCTTCATTTGGTCAGTGAATTCTAGCAGTCTCCAAAAACAGAGGTGTAATGTTTGGTGTAGTAGCTTGTTGAATGGTTGGCTTTATGTGTCAGCAGTAGTTTATAAAACATTCTCTTAAACATTTTTAAAGCTACTGCTACTATTTTTACTTAGAGGAACCATTTTAATGGAATGTCAGTGGTTATAATGAGCAGTGCTTTTGTCAATACCAGGAAAAAGACTGAGAATTGAAAGCAGTGGCAATATAATTTAGAGTCATAATTATATGACTTGAGGTTATATGACTCAAGGTTATATGAGAAAACATGTTTTTATATGGTCTTTGTCTATGATGTGAACAGAGACTAGTGGATTGATTACTTGCTACTTTAACATTTGTATGTATATTTACACTTATTAAAAGACTAAAAATCACAGCCATCTTTATTTCAGTATTCTACTGACACAGATGCAGGTGTCCAGACCACTGTCTCTTATGCACATACATAAATACTTAAGGAGTAGCTTTAATTACAACATGACACAGAAAAGCTTTTTCTAGTGGCATCTCTAGTCTGATTAGAAAGCAGAAGCTTCTGCTTATAATTGCTTCTATTAAGATCTATACATTTTTCTCATTTAGTGCACCAAGAACTACTTGGGGATTGAAGCATGCCTTTTAAATAGGTTGTAAACTGCTTGTTCTTTTCCTTAAATTGACTTCTAACACTATTCGTTTATGAGGAAATGGGGTTTAGTTTTTTGGATTGTTTTGGTTCTCCATGAACATTTAAAACTTAGATAAGATTTCTGTAGTAACCAAATTATATTTAATGCCATGTAAACAAAGTTGTAAAGAGTCGTACATTACACACAGCTCTGGTGGTAGCAACATAAAGTTAATATCAGTAAATGAGAGAATGGGAAACCAGTTGCCTCCTCTTTCTAGTGTGCAATCAGTGTAAGCGTCTCTGTGATGGGCAATTACCTTAACTGCCTGCCTAAAGCAGCAGCGAGTTGCATGATCACTCCAATGCCAAGATTATATCCTCCCCACTACTTGATGAAGAAATTCAGTCTGCACCGATCGCTATCATATAATTTCAGTTTACTGCTTTTAAATTCTTTAAGAAGCAAAAAAAGTACTAAGATAACCCAGTTAGAAAGCAATGGAAAAATTAATGTTTCAATCACTACAGAACTGCCCAGGCAAGAAGGCACCTTTAAAAGATCATCTGGTCCAACCTTTTGTGGGAAAGGAAGCCTCAATGAGATTATTTAGTGCCCTATCAAATAACATGAAAACCAGTATCAGGAATTCAAATATTGAATACCTATTGCAGGTAGTGTACCATAGAGTGACTGTTTAGAATCAGACTGTAAAAGCTTTCTCCTTCTGCTGAAAAATCCCAGAGATTTTCATTTGCTTCCATTAATTTTATTTAACTGATTTGACATTGTTCTAGTTGAAATAGATAGAAAAAATTAAATTGTGATACCTAAAATAATTTTTAATACAGGATATCTCCTTGTAGATGTGGTATTTCTAGCAAAATGAAATTGTGAGCATTCCTAATCCTTTGTTTCAGTCTGTGCTGTTTAGTAATCTGTGAGGGAAGAAAGCCAAATAAACAGCTGGCATGTTTTAGCGGTTACTACGAGCTTCTCTCTTGGCTGTCTCTGTCAAGTATGAGGGATTGCCTGGTGAATTTAAAGGCAGGGCTGAGTGCCACACATTCTCATCTTACACTTTGACTCTGCTGTTACACTGAGCGGTTCTGGCACAAAGGAACTCTACAAGCAGTGTGACTGCTCGTTGGTAGGAGAGAGTGAACCCTCTCCAGGGCCAAACACACACTGTGACACCGGTGCCTCACAAAGACTGTCACAAACCTTTACAATTGTAGGGCCTCTTTTTCTGGCCATAGTCACTGAAGTAAATACATGCTAACATGTATGAGAAGAAAAGTAACATCCCTCTATATCGCAAAAAGACAAAGACATTATGCACTTTTTGGGTGATGATGAAGTAAATGTAAAATGGTTTTCGGTCACGATAATGAACAACTGGTGGTGGGGATGCAATATGAGGTGTTGCAGTGAAGAAGTTTGTTTCACTTTTGAGAATGACTTTTCCAACAGGGAAAAAATTAGACTTAGCTAATATTCATGAATTAGTATGCATTGTAATTGCAGTCAGCAGAACATTTGCACAGTGTAGCAATATGCAGAATGTTATTGATTATTTTCATTCTATCTTCCATAATTTCTATTTAAATGTTATCAGTTTCAGTCTGCAGAAATTGAGATCAATATTACTTTATTGCATCAATGTGGCTTTAAAAAAAAGCACATCACCAATGTTGAATTAACACCAATGAATTGCACGTGATTCATTTTCATAATCCTTTTCCTATCTGAGAGTATTTTATCTCCCTTTATCCCTATTCTTCTGGCATAGTATCTCAACTCGTTGCATCTTCACTTCACTTGAGTAGCTAGTATTGAGTTACACAATGCTGTGAAATCAACTCTACCATTTCAGAAGTGAGTTGCTACTCTGAATTGGTAATGATTTATGTTCATGCCACGTGTGTGAATACAAATTTACACAAATTGCTTAATTGAATCCAGTAAAAAGTAGATTTGTTCAGTGGGTGCTTACAGGTTTGTATCAAGGTTAGCATGAGGAGGTTCCACGTCTCACTGTGGTGTTTAGTTGATACAGTATAATCCCCACATTGAGCTATGAGGTTTAACAAAGCTCAGGTGTGACCTTTGGGGTGCTGAACTCTGTTTGGCTGTCTGTTTTCATTTTTTATGGCAAACTTTTTCACATAGAATTTCATAGTTCTAGAAATTTGTTTTTATTTTAAAATATTGGTTATAATGCAGTGCAAAATGCTCTGATCCCTGATCTCAATTTTTTTCTTCCTCGTCCTTATGTCATTAATGATCTCTTCTCTTTAGATAACTGCATGGTTTTTTGTATCTTGTTTATAGTTCACTATAATAAGTATTATGTCCAGCAACTGTAAATTTTCTGTCCAGGCCCCCTATCTTTACTAACTTAGTTACACAGTTAAATATGGGGGTTTCTATATTTCTTTGTCAGATTCTGAGTCTGGTGTAAATGTCCATACCTTTAAACTTGTCTTCAGTTTGTGCTGAGTGAATCTTGGTTCAGTAACTTGCTAGTACATCAGCTTAATTGCAGTTACACTTCAGAATATTACAAAACAATGCATACATATAGATGCATACAATACCTTTCTATGTAAAGATTTTAAAGACACAGATAATAATTTCTAATTGTGATAATTTAGTTTTCTAAAACCTCTCTTAGGTCTAAGTGTTAGATCCTTATTCACATGTCTATGTACACAAACTTAATCTAAGAAGTTATAGATTCATTTAGACATGCAGTGTGAAAATACTGACAGCACTGCCAGCAGTGCTCAGAGTCTGGCTTATTTCAGAGCTGCCTGCTCTTTGTACCCTAATCCACACCATCCTAAAGTCTTTTACCTGTAAATCTCCTTTTATCCATACCTTAACCCCTAATGAAGTCGGTAAGTGTGATAATTCATCTGCCTTTTCTACTTATGGTAATAAATTTATTTCCCAACTTAATTAAAATGTACATATACAATATTTTTCTGAATGCTGGGATACAGGCCATCCAGTACTAGAATTGTGCATTTCTTTCCACTGACTGATTTCTTTTTACTTATTCTGGTGTCACTCTTCATTTCATTAATTTTTCATTTTCTGCCTCCAGGAAAGTTCTCTCTGATTCTGGCATGTTTCCCTCTTTCTCCCTAGTGAACATACTTGAGACAAAGAAATCTTTTAGCTTTGCAGCACTCTGTGCCTCATCTGTCAGCAACTCGCCTCCATCCATCACACCAAGAGACTCCCTCAAAATCTCCTGATCCTTACATATTTGTAAAACCTCGTTTGTCCTTCTACCATTGACTAGAATTGTTTTAAAAAAATCTGGTTTACTGTGGTGCTTTTTGTTTTTACTCTTTTAACAGATGTCTCAATTATAGCAATAGTAGTATTTGACTACTGTTTGTAAGCACAATCTTGGGAGGAAAAAGAAAAAACATATAGTTAACAGCTGCAAAGTGCTTCAGGACTATATCCTCCTGTAGTTTTTTTACACGAAACATTCATTGACTTTTCTGAAGCAGCAGAAGGCTTTCCTTTTATTAAACAAAGAAACCAAAGTACACATAATGCACAGTTCACTATAATGGCAGCTCAACCCCTCTGAATTGCCTCAGAAACACTGAAGATCGCAGTTTAAACAGTTTCCACTGGTTTGCATCAGGTGAGCTTATTGTTTGCCACAATCTTTAATGCAACCAGTGAAACCAAAAATGTTGTGTTGGGTGACCCAAGAGTTGCATGAGGCTCAGAATCCCTATTGTGAATGTTTGTTAGTTACTAAAGATAACAAAAGGAAGAGATAGTCTGAATGTGTCCTGGCTGTGAACAGTGGCTAGTTTTGTTAAATTGTCTGCCTCTGCAAGAGTGTCCAATACCCTTTTGAACATAAATAATTTTTAGATTTCAGATGAAGAGACAAGACACACCAATGGATTTCAGGCTTATTCCAAAACTTCTTTAATATCGGCCAGCTCAATTTTGCTAGTACAGTCTGAAGTAGTGTACCAAGCAGTGCTTGGATGTCAGGGACAGGGCAGGTGCTCATATAGTTTGCATAATGGATGAACAATTTAGGATTAATGTGTAAATTGTCAGTATGAAATTAAAAAGTGTAGCCTTTATTTTCAGAAGGTTCTCATGAGTCATTTGAACGGGTTTCAGCAGAGCTCTTATATAGTAAGAGTTGTCATTCACTTCTCTTAAACAATTT
Organism: Lepidothrix coronata; assembly: GCF_001604755.1. Lineage (NCBI taxonomy): Eukaryota > Metazoa > Chordata > Aves > Passeriformes > Pipridae > Lepidothrix > Lepidothrix coronata. The sequence goes on from NW_016690402.1 coordinate 456,820, forward strand.
CTGAGCTGAGCAGTCTTAGAGGAGACAACCTTTAAGTAATACTTAACTAACGTAATAAATTAATAAATTAATTACATCTGACTCTTTAATAAATATTGTCATTAATTTTCCTGTCAGTGTACAGGAAGTATCAGTGTACAAAAAGTATCAGTGCCTACCATCAGCTAGGGTAGACAGGTACAGATAGAAATGCAGTCCTTGCTGTAAAGAACTAGGACTGTAGGTACTGTATGGCAGGTAAAAAGCACATGGATGGTGAAGTGCAAGCAAGCTGGAAGATATTTGAGGTCCGTGTTACAGGCAGTGATCACACAGTTCACGCATAAGGGCTGCTTCCTGATCTTTGTCAAGGTTTTGCTGGAGCATCACCACAAATGAAAGACTTGAGGAGCAGTCAGAGCTTTGCAAGTTATACAGCTTTGCAAGTGTTAACAGGAAACAGTAATGTACGAAAGACAACTCAGGGGAAATGCCAGAGAGCGTTAGAAAACTGAACAGTTGCATGATGAAGACTGGCATTTTGCTTCAGAACTTTTCTTTCCAGGCAAGAATAGTCTATATGGCACTGGCTACAGATTTCTCGTTGTCTTCTAAATCTTGCATGTTGTCGTCTAAATTTTGCGTATCTAAATGCTCATTATCACTGTTACATAATACTGTTTTGATTAACTGATACATCATCAGCTTAGACTTGAATTTTTGCAATTCTAATCCAGATTTTTGCTCAAATCTCTTAGCTACCAACCCAGTTATATTCTCAGATAACCCAGTCTTTTGTTTAAGAATATATTGAGTTATATTGGAATATATTTCTAATATATACTATTGTACATTCTAATACATAAATATAATAAGTATAGTTAACCTCCACCTTCAAACCATCCTGACAATTTTTAAGCCTAAACTCATATTCAGAACATATCTACTGTCTCCAAAATGAACATTTCTAAAGACTTTCTAGTTTGATATATAGAATTACAGAGTCACAGGATAGTTACGGCTAAAAGGGACTTCTGGAGGTATAGTCCCAGCTACCTCATCAAAGCAGGGTAAGATAGAACAGGTTTCTCAGGGTTGAGAAACCTATGCCCCAGGTTTCTCAAGATTGTATTCAGCTGGACTTTGAATGTCTCCATAGATGGAGATTCCACAACTCTCTGACCAATCTCTTCCATTGTTTGGTCATAGTAAAAAAAGCCCCAACAATTCTAATGTTGAAATGGAATTTTCTGTATTCTGCCTATTGCTTGTTCCTATTGTCTCTTTTCCTGTTACTGGATATCACTGAAAAGAGTCTGGCTCCCTCTTTATTGCATGTCCCAGTCAGGCATTTATATACACTGATAAGATGCTCCTAAACTATCTGTTTCCCAGGATAAGCAATCACAGCTCTCAGCCTCTCCTTGTATGAAAGATGCTTCAGATCCCTTCATCATTTCTGTGGACTTTTGCAAGACTTTATGTCCATACATTCTGGTACTGAGGAGCCCAGAACTGGATACAGCACTCCTGGAGTGGCCTCACCAGTGCTGCATAGAGGAGAAGGATCACTTCCAATAAGCTCCTGGCAATGTTGTTGGCCTTTTTTGTCCCAAGTATGCATTGCTGACTTCGGGTCAACTTGTCCACCAGGAACCTTGGGCCTTTCTCTGCAAAGCAGTTTATCAGCCAGTCAGCTGCTTGACTTTTCTAATGCCTCGGTGCAGGAATTTGCATTTCCCAGGTGATCAGGTCTTACCTGGTCTCTCACTAACCTCATTTCTATGAAGTCTCTTACTTTCCCTTCCCAAGATTCCTGTTTCACTTACAAAATCTCAAATTTAGGATTATGTACTTTATGAAGACTTTGTCATGTGTAAATCAGATTCAGTGATGAGCTAATCCAAATTCTCGGGGTATTCAGATATAGATTTGATTTCTTACCTCAAATTATTTTGGTTTGGATTGCATAATTAAACAATGGTAAAATGTTTTCTGATTTATAGTCAGTCTCAGCCAAAGATTTTGCAATCCTTGCCCATATCTGTGTTTACGGAAGACTAAGGACAGAATAGATTTGCACATACCCCTTCCTGACAGAGCATTTTTCAAGAATTCCTCACTGTCTGGCTATTTGTGTTTTCCTCTTGAATTTTCTGACTTTATTATTAATTTTCCACAAAATACTGAGCACCAACTCTTCTGTACCTTTCTTAACCTTTTAATGGACTTAATGAAAAAATCCCTTGAGGTTACCAGTACAAGACCACTTGGCATGACATGCACTTCCGTGTTATCCTATGGCACTTGATGTTTTCATGCACGGTATCCTTCTTCAAAAATCCCATTGTCTAGGCAGAAAATTCCTGCCTGTCCTTTACAGTATTGCGGTATTGCTGTGTCAGGTTCGCTACTGCAGCAGCTGGTAACCTGGAGCATGTGGTGCCTGGAGGACATACGGTCCTTCTATGGTTGGAGAACTGTTAAACTCATGCAAAAAAGTTCCTTATGAAGTGACTTGTTTGCTTGGCCCAGTAGGGCTGGCAGTTGACAGTCAACTAATTTGGAATCAGGGAATTAACAGAAACACACAAGGTCAGGAAGGGAAACTTTTGCTTGGGACAGGGAAGCATTTGACATTCCAGGAAGGCCCCAGGAGGCTGACATTTAGCCTGTAGGTGGCAAAATGCCATGCTGGGAGAGACTTTTACTGGAGAACCATACACTTCACTGGAAGACTGGAATGCAGAAAGTTCTCTTGCTATGTGCAGATAATAGTACTTCTAGTAAAAGTACTGAATCACCAGTTTTCCTAGGGACACCACCCAGGAGCAGTAAGGCACCTCCCTCTGGTGTCAGGTAAACTGCAGTCCTGGACCAGCAGTAAGACACTGCTGCCTGTCCTAGGTTTCCATCACCCACTTCCAGTCTGGTCTGCCCAGACATGAGATGACCTGTTCCTCACAACCTGAGACCACCATCACTTACTAGATATCCACTAGATCACAGCTAGATTTTCAGCTTAATTTTTTCTCCAGCTGCCCTCCATGGTGTGGATAAAGACACAGACTTCTTGGTATTTGCTCCAAGAGCCTACTCCAGCACTTTGGGAAAGACCTTAAAATGCTAGACAGTGAGAAAAAGCACAACTTAGACAATGAGAAGCAGCAGAACATTGCTGATCTTTCTGTGTCTTTTCAGTTTCAGGAACTGGGGAGAAGGCTATACTAAGAAAAGAAATATAAGGAATACAGTTTTTAGGTGTTGATTGCACAAGACAAAAATGGGACAAAGATGGGATATACTCTCACAAACAAGCCTTTCCCCAACTTCACATTGTTGAAATTACTCTACAGCCTTTGTATAAGAAATTGGATAAATTATGTATTTTAAAATATTACTCCTTGTTAACAGTATGTCTGTATCTGGCAGTAAGTAATGCTTGTTTTCTTAAAAACATTTTACAAAAAACCCAGTAGGGCTATTTTCTGGACATAATGACATTTTAACTTTAAATTTCTTCATTTCTTCTCTCAGCCCAGAAGACAAATGCCATCACAGTATACCCTCATTCTGGGTCAAGCTCTTAGCTTCTGATATGTAAAACAGCATCCTCAGATGACACTGAAAGAGTGATTGGACCAAGACTATGTTTGCAGGATAGAGGAGAAGCATCTGGCATCAGAACCAGGGAGCATGTGGAGGGAGGAGAAATGCTGGAATGTGGCTGGGTGACATCCTCCAGTGAGGCGCTCAAAGTTGGCGGGTGCTGGGGGCAACTGTCTCTTGCTCCATGCTAGGTGGTGAGCACAGCAGTGGTGCCTACTCACTGCTTTCGCAGGTTCAGAGCCATACTTTTAGCATGAATACTGGAGGAAGGCCAAACAGGAGCAGATGGATAGGGAAAGATGTGTGTGAATATAGTTGGTGGAGATGGCATAAGCCTTCATGCAGAGGAGCCCAGGGTACAGTTAAATTGTATTTTATAAAACTTACTTTTTTAACAGTTGCATGGGCTGGGAATCTGTCCATTTCCACTGTAAAATGTGTCCTAACCCTTGTAGACAGATAGGAGAGAGTACAGGAGAGAACAGATTTAAGCGTTCAGTGTTGCTTCTTATTAGTTTATGAGGGGGGAAATTCAGCATGGGTTGGATGATCTTGTCCTGCCTTTTATGGTAAAACATGGAGGAGTTTAAGCTTGAAGGACAGTTAGTAGAAAAAAGTGGGATATAATTGTTGGGAGAATAGGAGGAGAGATTTAGAAGGAATGGTGAGAGACATTTTCAGCTTTTAAGTAGGTAAGTTAACAGTCATGATACCAGGTGGGATGTAGAGGAATGACCTGCCTGATATACCTACAGTTTGGATTTTCATCACTTTTGTTTCTGGGACTATGCCCATTTAAGTTGTACTAAAATTTGTCAATAAATAGGTTAGGGCCTTCCAAAGACTACAGTGAGGCAGAGGGTAAATGCTCACATGGAGCATGAATTGCACAGTGGGCCACTGTGAATTGTGTAGGTTCTGGTGTTCAGAATCACACAGAATCACAGAATCACAGAATCAACCAGGCTGGGGAAAACCTCTGAGACCACTGAGTCCGACCTATGATTGAATACCACCATGTCAACTAGGCCATGGCATTAAGTGTCATGTCCAGTCTTTCCTTAAACACTTCCAGGAACAGTGGCTCCACCACCTCCCTGGGCAGCCCATTCCAATGTCCAATCACCCTTTCTGTGAAGAATGTGTTCCTAATGTCCAACCTGAACCTTCCCTGGCACAGCTTGGGATTTTGTCCTCATGTCCTATCACGAGCTGCCTTGGAGAAGGGGCTGGTTCCCACCTGGCTGCAACCTCCTTTCAGGTAGTTGTAGAGAGCAATAAGGTCTCCATGAGCCTCCTCCTCTCCAAGCTAGAGAACCCCAGCTCCCCCTGATGCTCCTCATAAGACTTCAGACCCTTCACCAGCTTCATTGCTCTTCTCTGGACCCGCTCCAGCACCTCAATGTCCTTCCTGAATTGAGGGGTCCAGAACTGAACACAAGATTTGAGGTACAGCCTAACCAGCGCCCAACACAGGGGAACAATCACTTCCCTGGTCCTGCTGGCCACACTATTTCTGATTTATAGTCAGTCACTGCTGGCTCGTGTTCAGCTGCTCTTGACCAGCACACCCAGGTCCTTTTCCACTGGGCAGCTTTCCAGCTGCTCTTCCCCAAGGCTGTAGTGCTGGGGGAAGTTTTGATCCAAGTTATTTTGATCCAAGTGCAGGACCTGGCACTTGGCCTTATTGAACCTTATGCAATTGGCCTTGACCCATCGATCCAGCCTGTCCAGATCCCTCTGCAGGACCTTACTACCCTCCAGCAGATCAACACTCCCACTCAACTGGGTGTCGTCCGTGAATTTGCTAATGGTACACTCAATCCCTACATGCAGATCATCAGTAAAGATAATAAACAGGACTGGTCCCAACACTGATCCCTGGGGGACACCACTTGTGACCGGACACCAACTGGATGCAGCAACGTTCACCACCACTCTCTGAGACTGGCCATCCATCCATTCTTAACCCAGGGAAGAGTGCACTTATCCAAGCCGTGAGCAGCAAGCTTTTCCAGGAGTATGCTGTGGGAGACTGGAACTGAGCCAGTCTTGTGGGGAGTGCTGGCAGGCCTTGTCCTGTCACCACCACCGGGTTTCAGCCATGTAGTACATTGGCTCCACAGTGCTCTGTGATGAATGTGGTGATGGGTTTGTCAGTCTCCAACTGCTTTGCCACAGGCCATCTTCCAGGGTTTAAGACAACCTCGATCTCTGCTGGGATGGGGTCTAGAGGTACGTATGCCATCTCTTTAGTGTTACTACTAAATTTAACAGAGAACCAGGAAGTTGGTCTTTCATATTCTAGTTAGTGACTAATTTAAAGGACATGGTGAACTTGTAATGCAGATTGTGGATGACCAGTGCTGTTCAGAGACAGTGACCTAGCTTTGGTGGTGGTAAGTCTGTCCCTGACTAGGCTTCAGTGGTGTCTCTGCCTCTTTCTTTCACATCGCAAATATCCAGTTGTCACACAGAAAAAGTCACAGGAAGCTGAAGGAGAGGACCAGAGAGGGCTTTTTATCTAGGGTTCAGTAGTGATTCAGGGCTTTGATTGCGCAAAATAAAAGGGGGACGTGCACCAAGTACTACAAAGGCCTTTCTAAAGGATACAAGAGAGCTTTAGAGCATACAACAACTGCTGATGTTGCCTTATTCCTAGTCCTCAGATGCCCTGAAGAAGCCTGAAACATAGACATGTGGAATATTGCTATCTGGGAAGCTGTCTTCATGCTGATGTAGCCAGGAAGGTCTCCCAGCTGAATGTGAGTCAGAAACAAGAGAAGTTCTTGTAATTGGGTTATGGCAAGGTTAAAAAAAACTTTGTACCATGAAAAAACTCTTAACGTCTGGATCTTAATTCAAACTTATAAAAAACTCTTCTGCCATGAAAAAGAAAGCATCACCAAAACACTAATACAGAAGGTGAGGTAACTATCTAGTCTGCCTCCACACGAGCATTTCCAATTGTTTGAAGCTGAATGAGAAGGAAACACAAAAAGTTGTAAAGCGTCAGGTGCATTCTTCCCATGTGCTGAGATGCCCAGGCATGTCTTGTACTAGATCAGTTTTGCACATCAGTTATATGTTTGAGAAACACGTTGCTTCTTTTATTTAAAAGTTTTTATGGTAAAAGACTAATATGTTTTCCACACTAGGACTTGAGAGTTGAGATCTGCTTTTCTGTAAAGTACATTGATAAATGCTATAAAATATTGAAGTTAACCTGCATTTTAAAGCTGTTCTTTGATGTATTATAATCTTGAGGGGGTTCATAATAGAGAAAAAGTAGAAAATACCCCTAGCCTGAACCTGGGATTAGTTCTATATGGGTGTACTTTGTTTCAGCATGAAAGTCCACTTACATACTTCCATGTGATTCAAGATAAGATGAGGGGCAGTCTGTATTGTTGCCCGAATTAAGATTTCTTTCTAAATTTACCATCTTAGTTATATAACAATACATACGCTTGTTTCCGTAGACAGTGAGAACAAAGGAATGTTGTTTTGCACTGACACCAAAACAATGTAGTAAGGGCAGTTATACCTTCTGTTGCGTGTTTAAAACTTGCTGCTTAAAACCTTATGGAAGGAAGTGCATACTTCCAAAGCAAACAGACAATATCAGTGTCTTACTGTCACAAGGAAAACATAACCTTAAATATATTTTCATTATTACACTTTGCATTAGTGGGCTACTAAAAATACACTCCAGGTATTTTGATTCTTCTTCACTAAATGTTAATTAAAAACTTTTTCTAAAATAGCTGTAGAAACTAGTAGCTTACTTAATTTCACATGTTTTCTTCTTTCTCAATGCTGATCAACACTGAAAGTTTGTGTAATTCAGTATTTATAACTGAAAGCACATAATAGACTATGTTTAATAAACTGGTCCACAGAGTAAAACTGCGCTAACTTTTGTCTTAGGGACACAATTTACATCATCTTTCAGAACTACTGACAGACACATTGGGCTATTTGTATTTTAGTTTAGTTCTCAATTTATTATTGGCATGTTAGCAGTATTTCATAACAACAGGTTATATTGCAACACAGTTCACGTAAATATTACAAACAGCAAAAATGCAGGCTATGATTTTATTAGCGATAATAATAAGGGAAATGGCCTGCATGAAATAAGTACAAAGACCCTAAATAATTTATTATCCTGAACAATTAAACAACCTACATGTCCCTCAAAAAAAAAAAAGGCATCAGACACAGAGAGGCAGAACAAGAGCATTAGAATTTAACAGTGTGATGGTCAGAGGTTTGTTCTCTGCAGAAGATGATTAGACTTTCAGAACATACCAAATTAAACTCTGGAGTGATGCCAGTACTGCAGAGTCCTTAAGAGAGTTCAAAGATGTAGCCAGGCAGCCTTTACCTTTGCTGTGCTGTGTCTCCTCTTTAGATCTTGTTCTAATGTTGTTAACTGCTTAATTATCAAGTGAAACACTGAGATCTAACCCCCCCTATTTATACCTAGTCTGCTATGGTGGTAAGCAGACTAGGTATAAATATCTAGTCAGAGAAAATCAATTATACTCACTGATTTTGTCTTTTCTGAAAGACATACTGGCAAGCTCTCTGTTCAAAAATAATTTCCAAACCTTTCAGTGTTAGCTTTAAAAAAATTCACCTCTGTCCCTGAACCTGAGAGGTGTTAGTCTCCTTAAGACATAAGAAGATTTCTTAAGGAAGGGAAGGTGAATGAAGTGAGAAAAATAGTAATCTGTTTTACAGTTGTTCACACTTGAATGCATGTTGTCTGCACACTGTTGTTTATTTATTTATTTCTAAGAGATACTGAACATCTATGACCAAATGTTAGCTGTTAATGTTAGCACTCTATGCTAAAATATCCTTGAAGCACATAAATTTAGGACAAGCAGATATAATAGAACGACAGATAATTTCTTCCACCCTGATCCTCCAAGGTTAATATGAGCAACTGATTTTTAAATGGAAAATGGTACCGATTACTCCAGTACATAACTGTATACCTCACTTAAGCTTGAAATACTGTTATGCTTGTCAGTTTTTAGTCTGTTCGAAACTTGTGACTCTTCATTTAGATTTTATCTTAGAACTCAGTTTCATGGCTACTTGGGATGTTTAGCATTTGAAAGATCAGGTTAGAAAGATTAATCTTAATTATGCACATCTCCTGTGAAATTATGCAAGTCTTGACCTATAATAGGGTTAGAGATGACAGGGGGGATTGAGGAGATTAAGTTTCCTTGCAAGGATAGATATGCATGCAGAGCTGAATCCAGATACTCAGCAGCAAAAGTCTCATGGTCCAATGCTGGAACAGCTTGACATGTCTAACACCCACTGAAATCAATAGGATTAATAGATGCTCAATAAGGGCTATTGTCTTGTAATCGGTACAAGACTTAAAAACAGAAATATAAATCTTTGCGGATCAATTCTTTTCATTGTGTTTTAAACCTTATTACTTTTTTTTTCAAGTTTTGGCAAATGTGAACATGGTTAATTTACTACCATGAACATTTCCTTTTAGCAGTCATATTAAAGGTGATTTGTAGGTAATTGCAGATTGGAGCCTTACAGCGTATTTCGTCTGTGTAAAATACTCAGAGGATTGAGTCCACCATATTGTTGTAAAAATTATCACAACATTTGCCATTTCTGGTACATGTCACAAATAATGGATTAAATTTATGACATTTTCTCACCCTTGTCCTATTTTTTTTACTGAAAACAGAATGTATTATTAGAGACAAACAGAGATGCCAGCCACTAAAAAGTGAATGTAATTCCTTCTTTGTTGCAGATTTTTGTAAGATGAAAACCTGGCCTATGGTTAACCCCCAATAATGGAAGAAAAATATTTAAATATTGCCTCAAAATAATTATGATTATTGAAAATATAATCACCCCCATTCATTTTTTGGTAGCACTTTGGTAGTATTGCTTTATAATATGCTAAGGTAAATTTATGCGTTTTGAAAATATGTATTTGTAAACAATAAACATAAGTGGTATTTTGGAGTACATCTGGTACGTGTGAGATAAAGTTTAGAATATATGTAAATTGTGTAACATTATAGCTAGTAGGAAATTAGGCTCATTTTAAATTTAGTTTGCCTTTTAATGTCAGTCATATTTTAAAAAAATGCTGTCTAATGATAGTCATCTTTATTGTCAGCAGGGATTGAATTAGAGACTTGAAAAAAAAAAAGAGAGTGAGCATTTAGAATTTGAAATAGAAGAAAGTAAGACTGCAATCTGGTACCCCTTAAACATCAGTAGAAATGTTCCTTCTGACTTTGTTGAGAACTGGATCGTGAAAAAGAACAGGCATAGGCTGTGGCAAACTCATTTTTGTGGAACAGTCACGAAAAATGAGGCAGCTTCTGTGCTGCAAAGGGGATTCCAGTAGCAGTCTACTAAACAGAGATGAGTGGTTAATCAGGTAAAGGAAGGAGAAATTGGAAGACTTAAAAGAACAAAAAGTGTACTTTAAAGGAAGCAAAGATGTACTGAGAAGGAAGAAGTAAAAGGAATTAAAAGCTTACTGGGAGAAAATGTTGAAATACATTATACAAAAGGGAAAGGATGAGAGAGTGGTAACACATGATGTGCAATGTAAAGGAGGATACTTGGAAGGGAGATGACTAGTAGGGATTAAACAAGAAGGGACTGCAGAAAGTGGAAAATCAGCAATGATGATGTCCTTCCCTGCCAGTAGCAGCAGCTCAGGAGCCTTGATTTCCAGAACAGATGAGTGAAATCACGAGCTGTGGCAAGAGGTGTACAAATGACCTCATGAAAGGTAGGAGAGAAAATCTGGGACATGCTGAGCTGTGGAGGTAGGTAGGGAATTGAAAAGAGGATTTAATACTGTAAAAATGACTGTTGCTGTTATGTTTTTAAATGTGTGAAATTTTAAGTGTTTTTTCTGACAAACTAGCAAAAATCATGTGCTCATTTGGGATCTCCATTTCCTCAGCTTGTTAAAAAACTAGAGAGAACATGGACCAGAAACACTCTGTAGGCTAAATTCCTGAACTTCAACCTTATTTGTAACTCCACTAGCTTTTCCAGGCATTATACATGACATATCTGTGTACTTACGAACCAAAATACTAACTGCTACTGACACAAATGCCAAAATTTATCCTTGGTGTGTCTACAGTGAGTGCTACCAGAGATGAATTTCCCCTTGTGTTCTTAACTCAGGCATTCAGTGTGAAATTCAATTTTTCCTGACATTATTAGCTCTGCTGTTCTGCTAGAACTGGCTGATACTACAGGCCCCAGAGGTCGTATTCCCAATTTATTTCTATGACCATTGAAGTCTGTGTCAAGACTTGTGGATAAGGATAAAATCTAATCTTTCGAGTGCATTATTTCAAGTTTCATAACTAAAGAAATGTTGAAAAAAAGGAAAGACTTGGTAATCTCAATTAAGAGCAACTAGGAGATAGGACCACCACCCCCGCCACACGCCAGTAGAAATGAGTAGTGAATTAGGTAGTGAGAGTTGTCCTGGGCACTGCTAACTAGAGCTTTAGCTCTGAATGGCACCACCTTTCCATAATGTGTGAGTAACACAGGAGTGATGTGAGGTGAAAGGGAAATAAAAAATTGCTGAATTTGGGTTCAACTTCTAAATGGGGTTAAAAAAAAACCCAACAATTTATTTCCTTGCAAAGGTCTTAATCATGCAGTGAACTCATGCACAGCTTAGACTGCCTTCTATTGAAACACCAGGGGCTAGAGACAGTCTATTAACAGACAGTCTATTAACTATTCTCTCTTTCACTGTCTATTTAAAATACAATACAAATTTTCCAACCTTATCTTCAAAGGCTTCATATTGTATGGATAAAACAAGGTCCAGAGTCAAGAACTGCTGAGAGTCATCTGCCTCTGTTCTCTTCCCAGGTTTTCTCATAGTGAGGCTCAGACACCTATTCAAATACAAATAAAAAATTCAAATATCACTGTACGGAGTAGGAAGGTAGTTACAAGTATTATCCAGTCTCATTGAGTTTACTAAAAACATATGCTAACATCAGGTGCCTCTTGTGGTCTTGATTACAGTGGTCAGAGTGACTCAAGCTGATTAGAAGGTGGCTCATGAGTAATGCTGAGCGAAGAGTAAGGTTTGTGTCTTTCTGGAATTACCTCTGTATCAGAATCACTTTTCTCAAAACAAGTATGTAAAAGACATTTCTGTCAAATGAATTATCAGTGTTATATTATTTTCCACTTAAAAAAGAATATTTATACCTTGAGGCATTTTGTTTGGAAACACTACAGTACTGTGCTGTGTCCATGTGCACCACCATTGTCTCAGAGAAGTCAAAGTTCAGGAATTTCATGACGCATTTTGCTCTAGGGAGCAGTGTCCTTGTCTGGACTATATCTTCTGTTGTGCCTTGCAGTTGTGGTAGTCCCGTGATGCCTTAGAGGTATTGATCTAGATGATAGAATAGTATGGATGGGTTTTGGTTTACTGAACCCAAAACAAAAGTAAATGGTGTTGATATCCACAACACTGGTAAATGTTATGAAGGTCACAGTGCTTTACTTTTGAGGTTCTTCTGTGTCTTACTGCGAAATATTGATTAAAGTCATGCTTGTGGTTGACATGAGACTTTCATGATGATTTTAGCATATGTGACTTAGGTTTCTCTTCCTAATCTGGCTTCCTGATCCCACAAACACTCCCCTCTGACTTCTGAGATATGTTGGGTTTCCTTTAGAAGGTAAGGTTGAATTTCATAATTACTGCTACATTAGCTGCATTGTATTAAACTGAAACATAATATAGTAAATTCTGACGTCCATAATCAGATTGACAAAGCAGATAGACAAGTGAACCTTGTCTATCTCCATTAAAAGAGGTGGTGGAAGATTTGTCTGATGAGATCAATTGGGAGGACAAACTTACTAGAATGGTTAAGGTGACGTTATGAAATGTTATAAAATCTTATTTGTATTACTAATATGGGGAGAAAAGAGTGAACAGATTCCTAAAGTATGAATTTAGACTGATAAAAGAAAACAATATGAGTAGGCTTGTAGTTTTTTCTGAACAGATTTAGCCAAACAAGGACAAACTCAAGGTCTCAAAGTACAGTTCAGAAAATGATGATTAAAGAAGGCCTATATAAGCACTAGAAGTGTTTCAGAAATGAAAAATATTGTATAAATATCATTTTATCTGAAATAAAGTGTAACTACTTTTAGCATGTCATTTTAATAAGGTTTCAGCTTAGTCTAACCAGTGAGGGAAAAGTGATGGGTGAAGAGCACATGCAAAAACACCTCTCAAGTATGTAAATAAAATGATGGTTGCATTTAATACATTAAAGAGTAAATACAAGGGAATTAGAGAAAGAATGAGAGAAAAATGCAGACGAGACTTGTGGTAAATCTGCAAGTATCATATGGTAGAATCTTGGTCAAAACCAAACAGATCTCATTCAAACAGGAAATTTAAAAAAAAAAAAAGTGAACCAGAGCACTTGTCTCTGTGCACACTTGCCAGAACTGAGAGCATAGTCTTGTGTACTAAGGGTTACATTGGTTCCAGAAAAAAAAAGTTGTTCTTAATGAAGACAATCACACAATCATATCATATGGATGTAAATCCCTACTTGTAGCTATGCCAATATAGCAAAGAGGACTTTTCTTGATAAAGAAATTGAGTACATGGTGTTGAAAGATATCAGTTTATTATCCGTTATTTAGTTAAGAAGAATGTTTACAGTCATAACAGTCAAGGCCAACACCAACAAAGAAGAAGTATCTTTGTAATCTTAAATCCCTGTAAATTATTGTTTCCTAACCTATATTGACATTACCCAAGGGTCACAAATCTCCTTTTGGCAACTTCAGGAAGCACATTTTGGAATTGGTAGACCCTTTTATTAATATGGTTATTCTTTTTCAACAGTGACTTCTGACTATAGAAGTTGCTGTCTACATACAGAGGTGCATTTCTGTACTTCAGCTGGGTATACAAAAATACACAGTCGGAATAATCTGTTCAGATGTGTAAGTTTCATAGACTGTATTGAGATGTACAGTGAATGAAAAATTAATAATTAAATGGATGTAAACATATGCAGTGATAGATGTTTTTGTGTAAGTTAAATGCACCTCTAAAGTGACAAATGTAAATGGGATTTTCACTCCTATCACAAGGAGGAATCCAAGCACTAAAGCATGTAATTCTATTGTCAATATTTTCCCATGCACATGAAATTTCCTTCACCTCATAGAAGAAGTATATATAATTGAATACAATAAGATAGAATCTATGTAACATGTCTAATTGTTGAGACTTGTGAAGACTAAACGTGCCACTGTGAGATTAATTTCTGGAGAGAATTTATGTCAAGTATCCAGACAGTAGCAAAATTATATTTGGGGACAGTGTTAGTGGTAAAAATGCATATGCTGAAGGCCTAGATGTACTTTATCGTAATAAATCATTAAGTTTGTACAAAGTATATCTAAATTTTGTTTGGAAAAAGTACTGCAAGTTCTAAGAGAAAAGAATCTTACTATTTTCTGTTGATCTAGAATTTGTCCCAGAAGTTTGGAAGCAGATAAGCAGCCTCTTGTTCTGGGTACAACATACCAAGCCTAAATCTTGTTTTACTACTGCTCTGCTATACTATACCTATGTTTTCATGGAATGAAGGGATTAATTGTAATATACATGATTTGCTACTAAAACCACTGGAAAGACTTAATTGCTTCTGAGATGATGAAACAGTTATAGTGAACGTGTTTCTGAATGGGATCCATTCCTATTTGGAATATTTCAAAAACTTATTGGAAACTATCTGTAGCACATAGCATAGGGATCCTCCTATTTTGTGTCCCTCTGTTCAGAGTATGCAGTAACCACTGCTTATACTAATTATGTGATCTTATCCTTATCCTAGACCTGTCAGTTATGAGACCCATGCAAACCCTTCCTCAGAGGGATAGGGTGGAGAAAGCATGCTCCCAGCTGTGCTTTGGATTGGACACTTTACAGCTCTGCTGGGTGCTTACAAAGGGCATGGAGGGAACAGCTGCTGTCCTTGGTTCATAGTCAGAAACTCCAGACTGTAATTATAGACCTCAGCAAGATAGATGAACTTGGCAGCAAGAACTACTGTTTGCCTTTTCATTAGGGCTAAGCAGTCTGGAAGAAACTGATGCAATTGTTCCCTCTATGTGTCTTACTATGATCTGACTTCTCTCCACATTGGGGATGATGGCAGAGCAACAGTACAGCTGTGACAGGTCAGTTAGGATGACATTCACCGAGCCATCATGATGTTGTCAGGCCATCTCAAACATATCTTCCTGAGAAGCACTGTTTACTTACAGTAGGGCAAATTCTGTTTTGTGAAAGAATGAAAATTTTTGGCTCTTATTATAGTGAAGATGGATGTAAACTTGAAACATCAAAAGCTAATCAAAACAAGGAATTCATTCATCACTTCCCGTGGGCAGGCAGGTGTTCAGCCATCTTCAGGGAAGCAGGGCTCCATCACACATAACTGGGACTTGGGAAGACAGACACCATAACACTGAATGTTCCCCCTCCCTCCCTCTTTCACCCATCTTTTATTGCTGAGCATGATGTCATAGGATGTGAGATATCCCTTTGGTCAACTGGGATCAGCTGTCTGGGCTGTGTTGTCTCAGCCTTTTGCTCACCCCCAGCCTGCTCGCTGTTCAGCAGTAACTAAACCACCCCTGCATTATCAGCACTGCTTTGGTCACAAATCCAAATCACAGCCCCATAGGAACTGCTATGAAAAAAATTAATATAATCTCAGTCAAAACCAGAAAAGCCAAGAAAATCGAGGTATAGATATTAGTTCTGTATAGGTACTGATTCTACTTCTCTCGTTTTCTGAATTAAAATACATTTGTAGCTGGTCTTTTGAAACAAGATAGATGAGTCTAACATAATGAAAATGTAAAATACTTACTAATGGTCTTTTATACCTTTCTCAGACAAAAGTACAAAAGGACAGCCAATGCGTTTAAAACTGATAATCCTAATTGAGACAAAAAAAACCCAAACAGCAAAAAGCAAGAAGAGAATTAATTTTCTTAAAACCTCTCCTTTGGCAAGTCAAATATTCTACTGGCAGGTGGCAGTTGGACTTTCCTCATCTGACCCCATTTTCTCATACTGAAAAAAAATAAAGATACTGCCTTCATTTGCAGTGCTCTTTGGTTTGTGAAAATGTTCCTTCCTTATATACAGACTTAATCTTACTGACACAAATTTCAAGTCTAGGACTAAGACCATTTAACAAGTCAGATTATCTATGTTGATGCTAATGGATCCACTAGTCAAAGTAGGTACATCTTTTTATTATCTCCTGCTTATCAACTCTCTGGTAGCTGGCTGACCAAAGTGAGCTGTATTTAATACTGCACTTCTGGACTGACTTTGTCAAATAAGCTTCCAGATCACTGAATGAGTAGCATTGTATCAGTTGGAACTCAGGTGCAGTCCAGGTGAAGTCAAGGGACAATGGCAAATATTCAGCACTGTTAAGTGAAGACACTTACTAGGGTATATAATTACTGGGTTTAGGGCACATAAATGAAACTATTGTACTTTTAAAATCTTGTCATTACTGTTCTATAGTCACCCTGACCCCTTTACCAGTCTGTGGTGCTGTTGCAGTAAATGACATTACTCTACATACAGACTTTTAACTACTTATTGTCTTTTAGTATTCTACCCAAGAAGTTGTCATCCCAAGCATCTATGATAACGGCCAGCAGTTGTCCTGGCAGGTCTTTTGAGTTCATTTCAATGGCAAAGATGGCCTCTGGAATTAAGAGTATGCAGTAGGACTTTACATACTAAGTTCAGCAGCTGGGCCTGGAAAGATTTGTCTGTCAAATTACTATTACGTTCCATGGACACTAAAGTGTGAGCAACAGCAGAAAACTTTCTACAGGAGCCTGGGCACTCCCAGGTTCCGTCTGGGCACAGTTCAGTCAGGGGCATTATGCACAACAGACAGCTTTGGTGCCCAGAATAAAAATAATTTGATTTGATATGATTTACTACAATGGTACTGAATAAAAACTTTTGTGAGAGGATAAGACACATGAAAATGAGCATGGTAAATATTTTAGAGTATTTAAAAATATGAATAATCATGTAGAGTTACTTTACCTGCCTGTCATGTCTAGAGAAAAGCAAAGAAAGAGACCTGCAAAAAGTACGTAGGTGAGCATCCTACTGGATTTCTTTTTTGCAGGTGAAATGGTGTTTGAATGGGTAGTAGGCAAGATATAAGCTTTTTAGCATGAACACAGGAACAAGAAGTTTTATTTTTCCATATTTTGATGACCAGTAAAGAATCACTTTGTAATGCTTGTCTGATGGCTCTAGATATATCCTGAGGAAGTATGTTTTACAAAACTTTCTCAGTAAGGAATGTATTAATGTCTTTTATACTAAAAGCTGTATGTCAGATGTTTAATTTATGGGGAAACTGAGGCATATAAAGATAAGTTCATTTGTCGATAGCAACCCAAGAACTCATCTGCAAGAATAAGACGATAACTTCCTCCACCTGAATCTCTATGCTCTGCTCACTGTGTCACACTGCTCTTCTTTCTTCACAGAAGTACTGTGTCAATTCTGATTATTCTGTTCTTCCTTGACCCTCTCCCATGCAGGAGATAACCCAGAGCTCACTCAAGCTAGTGAGTATTTCCAGTGAGGTTGTTATGATTTTGGATAAATCATGTGGTGATTGGTAATACACTTGCTTATTATATTTTGTGAAAAACAAAGTACTCCATTTACATTCATCATGCCTCTGAAATCATATGGCCAAATACTGTAGCTCAGGATATTTATGAATAATAAGCAAGTGTTAGAGAGTTGCAATCAGTTAAGAAGTTTCCTTCTTATAATTCATAGGATGACATTACTGTATTCACAGAGTTTGAGGACTGGATCAAAAAGTAATTAAAAGCAATACAAACCCCTAGATCTTAAGCTTGATCCTTCACTGAGACTTTATTTCTGCTTTGATTTGAATTCATTCAAATCCTATAAAATGAGATCTTTGAAAAAAGGAAGAAGGGTGGAGGAAAAGAAAGAAATTAAAGGTTGTACAGTCCAGGTGGGTGGCCTGTCATGCAGTTTAAGTAAGATGCAATGTTAAACTCACTGCCTTCCCTGTCTCTGTTTAACTCTTCATTTCCAGTACTTAATATTTTAAGCAGTTTCATAAGGAAATGAGGCCTGTGAAATTTCACTTTTTCTTTCACTGCCCTCCACAGCAATAACTCTTGAGACTTCACATCAGTTAAACTGTAGAACTTAGAAGAAGCTGGTCATACAAATTGTTCATGAAAACTGGTTAGTCAGTGAAGGAAAGAGACTCAGGTGAGTCATGCAGAACTCGGATCTTGTGGAGTTCGGCAGGCCAAAATGACACACATGCTCACTGGCCTCATCTGTGAGCCAAAAAGGTAATAGATTTGGAAAGCTGGGCTGAACCGACTTAGTTCCTGCTGTAATTCAGAGTGACTCTAGGAAAGCTAAGTCAGAGCTGAATTTTTCTCAAACTTGTTAGAAAGGTTTCAGTACCTCTTTCAAGTAGTTGCAGTCATAAGAAGTTGGTTTGGGCTTAGTGGTAGCAGAGACTTCCCAATGAGTAGCCAAACGGAACTAACAGGTCATGTTGCAGAAGAAGGGGAGTGAGCAATGAGATGGGCTGTTTCAAGAAAGGCACATCAATGAACACGAGACAAACAAATCAGTTGCTGTACAAACGTAACAGAGAAATATAACTTGAAGCTAATGAAATGAGAGCAGAAGGTGAAGTATAGAAGTGGAATTTTACTTCAAATACCTTCTAGTAGTTAACACAGGAAGCACAAACAAGTCTGTTTAGACTTGTTAGTCTGTTTAGACATCATCTGTAGAAGCTAGGAAATACCCATCTAGCCAGATATAAGGCTTCACAGCCATTGTTCCACATTATGTGGTGAGTTTTTTAATAATTTAAGTTATTCTGCTTTGAAGCTATTAGGTTAAACTACAAGAAACAAACAAAACCCCTTCAAAATGCTGTTAGGTTAAACTACAAGAAACAAACAAAACCCCTTCAAAATGCAGACTACCTATTCTTGGCCATTTTCTGAATTGTTGTGGGTTAACCCCAGTGGACAGCTAAGCACCACACCAAATGCTTACTCAGTTTCCCCCTTGTACCCCCAGTGGGACAGGGAAAGAGGGAGAGAAGATTAAAAGCAAGAGAACTTGGGATCAAGATAGAAATAAAAATTGTTTAATAAGTAAAGGAGAAGTGAAAGAAGAAATAAAGGAAGCAAACATCATGCAATCACTCACCACCTCCCAAAGGTAAACTTTTGCCCAGCCAGTTCACAAACAAAAGATGTGTAACTTCCCTAAACTTTCTCTTCTCCCTGTTATTGCTGAGCATGATGTGACATGCTGTGGAATGTCTTTGGTTAGTTTGAATCATCTGGCTGGTGATGTCCTCTTCCAGCCTACTGTGCCCTCCCCAGTCTATTCACTGCAGGGCAGATTGAGAAACCAGGCAGCTTTAATGCTGTGCAAACACTGTTCAGCAAAAGCTGAAACATTTGTGTATTATCAGTAACATATTGGTGAAAAATATAAAATACAGCCCCATATGAACTATTATGAAGAGAATTAATTCTGTTATCCAGGCCCAGTATGCTTATGTAGATGATTCTTAATACCAAGCAGGTGTGCTCTTTTATATATATATATATATATATATATATATATATACACTCTCAGGCCTTTCTTGAGACAGTGTTCTTTTAAAATGTACCTTATTACCATTCTCAAAGAAAAAAAATTCTTCATTTTAAGTATTCCAGTAAGATTTTGGTGGATACAGAGACCTCAGGATTCTTGTGGGAGGAAGGCTGGGATCTGTCTGTCGGTTTAAATGCATATTTTAAGATGACTTACATTTTGTTCTATCAGTAAGTGCTCTTTCTTTCTCTCCCTACTGTTTTCCTACCAATACATCCATGCATGGGTACTGCTCATTTCTCAATTCTGACGCTGTCACTTTTCTTTCTAACCAGCCTTCTGTGCTGGTGGCTGCTGCTGTAGCACTTTTACGTTGACTGGGTGGGCAAAGTGAATCCCAATGAAGCAATTCATCAGTTATGAAACTCCCACCAGAAATTTTAATATCAGCACCTGTGATCGATGAAGCCAGTCTTCCAATCAGTGTATGGAGGATTATGACGCACAGTTTTCACAGCGTTAAAGTGAAGTTCTCATGTAAATTCCCAACATAGTATATCTGTGTGGGGAGCCTGGCTGCCTGAAAGAAAAGCTAGTGTATAATACATATTTTATTCAGTATTAGCATGCTTTCTCCCCATCTTTCAGGGTCTCCTTCCTTTGTCACTGCCCTGTCCTACAGATATGTAATTTACTGCCCTAATTTGGTCACAGCTCTTCCTATTTCATATATACCCATGCACATTTATGTACATGTCAGTGTAATACATGCCTAAGCCATCTGGTATCTTTCCTTGCAAATGTTCACACAGAAAATTGACTGTGAGTAAGGTTCTGAACCTGCCTGTCCAAATGGTCCATATTTGTTTGATTTTTCTAGCAAATGCATAGATCTTATTAGTGAGACTGATCCAACATATTTCCATGTGTCAGCTGTACCTGCTGCAAGTGTCATTCTGTTCAGTGATAACAGGACTTGCATCCTAAAATAGAGAGAAAACAAGAACATCAGGTCCTTTTGAGGATCTGAATCGCTTTTACTACCATCTGCTGACCAATGCTTTGAAAGAAAGAAAGTCTGTGTCTGGATTGACACCTTTCTTCTTTTTAAGCCAATAAAAGATCGGCCTGTGAAAGAGCCCAGACATGTCATGTTTGCAAGAAAAGCTTATTAGAGCGTAAAATGTCAGTGGTATTGTATGTTTGCAACTCATTACAGTATACAGGAGCTGATACAGGTATTCTTTTAGTGTATTTGTTGTATTTGATTATTCTTTGAAACAGCTTAATTTAACTGTGCAATAAAACTAGTTTATTGTTACTCTACATATTGTGATACAGAAATTGCAAAACGAGGTACACAACAAGAGAAACACATGTGAGGAAAAGTGGTGTTTGAATCCCTTGTTTCATTGTTACATATACTTTGGAAAGACCTTTTAGATATTCCTCCATAAATAATATTTTCATTAATAGGTAAACAGCCAAAGTTACAAATTGTAGGAGTTAAAAGTTCCAATGCAGGACCCAGTTTAATCATTATTAACATGAATGGTTGCATGGTTGGAAGGAGTGTTTCGGTCAAAAGAGTTCCTTTATCTGAAGCATCTGATGTTAGTTTAAGAATAGTTCTGTTTTAGATGGAGCAATTGTCTATTCTAGCACAGTGTATAGAATAAGGAAAATAAAAAATTTTCCTGATATTTACATTTGGATATTCTACATTTCATATATGTAGCTATACATTGTCACTTCATCCATCATTTTTTTCAGGCAAAATTCATTTTATGTGAAATCAACGATTATTAAATTCCATTTTATATTATCCAGTAAGGCACCCAGGCAAAGGTAATCTTCTGTTTTGGTGCGATATCTTTCTTGCATTACACATTATTTTTAATTGTAAGCATTTTACTAAAGCAATATTTAGTCAATTGTAATTCTCCATGTTCAGTATAACACTGACACAATGAGCTCCTTTCTTCTTGATTTCAAAGTAGTGTGTAACTACATGAAAATTCTTCTGTATTCTAACCATAAATACATTCAGCTGTATTGAATTACTGTGGAATTCTGCCTGGAGCCTGTAGTTGTTGCAACCCTAACCTCTCAGACAAGGGTCTAGTGCTGAATCAGCTCACCTTTGTGTGCTCACAGTCCCAGTATGCATTGATATTGGGACATGCTGTGGCTTTTTTCACTTCTGTTGGCTTATGAGACACTATTGCTTTGACTTGAGCACAGCCACAGCACTGCTGCTGTGAGAAATTTTGCTGTTCCTGTCATACAGTCCAATTTTGGAGGCAGTTACACAGTCACCACTGAAAAATCCTCCTTCAAGGGCTTTGTGGGCCTCTTTTATTGCCTACATAGAATGACCATGCTAAGAGGTGAGCTAAGTAGCTGTCTCTGCCTCTGCAATCTATACCATACATGTTGTTTTCTTTGCCATTTGTCACACAAAATGCCTGATACTCAGAATGCAAAGGGCAGTGTTAGCTGAGCCACTGTGTGTTTACTGATCAGCAGGGACAGCTGGAGAAAAATTAGCAGAAGAGATTTGTTTTTATACCTCTTATTGATAGGCTACTTGAATTCTCTTCTGTTTCTTCCCTTGTACCTTGGATATCACCTGCACAGAATATGCAGGTTTCCTATAACTGTATTGTACACTAGAAGGAAATAGTCATGTGCCTTTGCTGTTCTTGTAGGACAAACACTAGACCTGATGTGGTGTGACTATGTGGCATGATGCTGCAATGCTGTGCGGGCTCATGACCCAGAAAAATCATAACTGTGTTAGCATGACTGAGCAAAGGCTAATTATCCCTTCTTTGATTACTGTAAATAGTCTGATTGCCCTACAGAGCCTGCTATTAGTGTGCCACCTTTGGTGCCAGAACTAGCTCATCTGGTCTTATCTAGGAGGAGGGAGTTGGAGGCTTCTTGCAACAGTGTACTGCACAGGGTAGGCATATGCTTGAAGTCTTCACACACATTTTATTTTCTTCTACTAGGGGCAAAGATATCCTTAAAAATGTTTCAAACAATTTTCCCTGGTAATTCTTATCTCTCAGCCATATCTATCTCTCTTTATCTGTCAGCCTCCTGTATTTAGTACTGCTGTTATTATCTGCCTGAAAGGCATTTCATCCCGCTTCTGTTTATACCTTCTCCTTGCTGAATTCCTGAGCTGGTATTTATGGCTGATGGTACTGGCTCCCTTCTTCAGTTCCATCATTGGCTGTGCCTGGCTCTACCTGTATGCCTCTGGAGAAGGGGGCTTCTAAGTATTTTAAGAGTCCCTGCCTCTTGTTTCCTGTCATATATCCATCAGCTTTGTCCTCTCATCTGATTTATGTTTAATTTCTTCTGCTAAAGGCACAAGAGGAAAGGTGATAAGGAGTGAGGGCATGAGGGGCAGAGTCACAGCACTGACCTCCCACCTGTTTCACTGCCATGAGAGAAGTGAAAATGAAGAGAGAAAATAGTTTGGGCTGATGGCCAACAAAAGCAGGTGACACCAGCTGCACTACGAGGAAGCCAGTGAGCAGGGCAGAAAGCCAGAGCCTAGGGGGAAATGCTAGAGGTTAGGGAGGCATGGGCTCCAGTCAGACCTTCTTACTTGGACACATCAAAACCCCAATCAAATTAACATAAAATGTGTATGTCTTTTCATGCAATAAGAATCTTATATTGTATAATTCCTCGTACTGTGCAATAAAACCGATGCACTTCCTCCATCCTCCGTGTCCCCTAATCTATTCTGACCTGCCTCTTGCACCTAAAGGCTTTTTGTCTGCAGTTTCATTGGCCTGTGGGCTCTATGGGTACTTCTAGTCTGTTCAGAAACTCACAGGAAATGAGCTCAAAATTACTATGTGACAACAGAAGAAAACATGACTTTTAGCAAATCATAATAAAGCAACACTTAAATGTAACAGGTATTGGAATGTGTGAATGACTATTCATGGAGCATATTTTGACTAACAAGAAGTGATTTTTTCATATAGATTCTACAAAGAAATATACAAAAAATGTTGAAGACAGTAATTAATACTTCAGCCACTAATGTCTAAATAATCTGACATGATTACTATTGTAGTTGCGATTTGCTGTTTTTTGTTATCATTTATTGTGGCATAGAAAGGTTATGAGTACATGACTGGTAAAGACAGACACAGAAACTTATTAATAATCATATTTTATAAAATGGGAAAAATGAGGCATGTTCAGGTTTTCATGAAAGCAGAACTAGAAGTGAAAGCATGTCTTGAGTATTTAAGGGAATTTTCAGAAGTATGTTTCCCAGGAAGCTGGAGATGCAATGAAAATATATCTGCCTTCTGCATGGCTCGTTGCTTTTTCTCCCAGAGGAATTCCACATAATCCCTGGCCTGTGACTGCACAGGTGCATCTTACAGTGCTAGTGAGCTAAGGACAAATGGCAGTGGCACAAAAGACCAGAACAGTGACAACAGTGATGTCACTCACCTGCTACCACCAGAGAAACAGGACATCACCCCTTCCATGCCTTCCAATCCTATCTCAGCTTGGAAGTTACTAGATCTTATGCTACTTGTTTTAACTACAGATAAATTTGGTTGTTTTCATTTCTCTAATGTCTCTGTCTTTCTTATAAGCCCCCTTTAGTTACTTTCTCTTTTCCAGGCTGAACCACCCTGACTGAATCAGGCTGTCTTAATAGGAGAGAAATTTCAGCTCTCAAATCAGTTTGAGATACGATCAGACCATGTTTAGACCTTAATCCAGATATTTAAGAGTACCAGGGAGCACTTAATCTTGGGGAGTGGTTGTGGATAAAAGAGTGCTAGCCAGAATGTGGCAAAGCAGCCAGTAGTAGTTCTGGTAAACCTTAGGTGGGAATCGCAGATGCTCTTCGTTAGCAGCATGTAGCTACACGTATGTAACTATTTTATAGAGCATCTACTTATATGAGGACTGACAGACTCCCTCAAGTCCATTTCGTCCTTTCTCAATGGCAGCTTCAAGGTAAATCAGTTCTAATTCAGGAACTTTATGTTTGTGTCAACCTAACTGTATGGAAACAAATGTTCCCCACCTCTGAAGTATACTTGTGCCTCTCAGATAAGCTGTGGCATTACATTTTTTCAGCACTGAAGCAATTTTTGGAAGTATCTGTCCATAGCTGTTCCTGGCTACTTATTTCTGACCCTGTGCTCCAGGTTGCCATCCCCTTAGTTATGGAAATACAGCTAAGTGGTGCTTATCTGAAAACCAAAATAATACACCAAAAGAGGGATAATTTCAGTGACTGGATTTACAGCCTAGCAACACGAATAGTTATTTATCAGAATGCCTTACAGGCATAGAAATGAGGGGTTAGATCAGGAAATGAGCTTCTTAAATCTGTTTCACTGCTGATTTTCCTCATTCAGGAAAATGTTCTGGCCTTCCTGTTCCAGAATTCTCTGTCCTCTAGTTTCAGAGATGTTGTTTCCTTAGCTTGATCATATGTAATTATCACATACCCCAAAGGTAATCGAAGTTCAATAGGGCTGAGGGGGTTGGCCAAGCCATCAGTGAGTCATGAATCTGTTGTCAGGCAAAATGGTAGTAAAGCACTACTGTTTGGTCAGAAAATGCTCAAAGCTCAGTATGATGTTCTTGAAATACTGAACAATGTATTTCATATAAATGTGCAAATTGGTAACCACATTTCATACAGGTGCAACTGAGATAACTTGTTACCTCTCGTTTCTTGTTTCAGAATGGCACTAACTGAATGACTTTGAGAAGATAATGTGGGATAATAATAGGAAGATAATGTGCCTGTTGATTAAGTTTTTAGGAGATACTGTTGACAATGTTTACTTGGAAATGTACTTCCTCATATGACCTGTGGTATAAGAAGGAAATCTACACCTGGGTGAAGGATGACTGTGGAGATATAGGGATAATAAGGGACAGTTCTGCTTTGTTCCCCTATTCTCCTCTTTCCATCTGAAGGATCTTGTTTGCCTCATAATAGACTATTTCACTTGGTAGGGACCTACTCATGATTTGCTGTCTCCTGCCAAGTGGCTGACAAACCTAATCAGGAGCAGGAGATACCACTACAAGGTCTAGCAGAGTCTCTCTGCTTAGCATATTGTTCTGTATGCTCCAAGACTCCTCACTAAAAAGTAGTCCAAATACATTGCAAACATCTCAAACGTGTACATCTGATCGGAAAAAAACAGTGTTGTAGGTCCAGCAGTGAGCCTGAAGCAACTCCAGTGAAATCAACAAATATAATAGCACAGACGTGTTGCCTGGTAAGAGAGACTGGGTTTTTTCCTGATCTGAGAAAGTTTAAGTACTATGGTGGTTTTGGTTTTGAGTAATTCATTAACAAAAAATTAGCATTTATGTGTCCATACCAACGATTATGTGAATCTTAGATACGAATAGCAAATGAAGAGGAACATGTGACCCTGTAATTTCATGTAAAAAGGCAGAAGAACTGGCATGAATCCTCAACACCCAAATAGAGGGTGTATTACTACACTGGGAGTTTTCTGCAAATGATCTATTCATTTGTGAAACCAAGGCTTGCACAGCAGTTGATTGGTCTTTTGGTATTAGTATTAGTAGAATTTTAAAACCACACGTAATTTATTTTTTTTTTTAATTCACCATCTGTGTAGTGAAGTCAATAGCAGGAAAATTGGGCTCTGCTTTAATTAGCTATGACTTGCTCAATTAATTAGTTTCAGAACATCATACCTGTATTCGTACCCTGGGCAGCTTCAAAATTGTGTAAAACCTTAATTCTTGTGAAGTTTTATGTATGTACTACAGCAGTAGTTTACATGTGTTCTTTTGAGGCACAGTCATGTCTGTTTTCTTTGGCTCCAGCCTCATGTGTAGTATTTTATTATGTGTATTTTTGTTCTTGCAATGACTGTTCTTGCAATCAGCTGTTCAGACATCCAGCACCATGGTGTGAGTTGGATAGCCTGTTGTTTATCCCTTGTGTTGGGATTCCCACTCATTTCCATGGAAACCTGAAAACCTAGAGCAATAAAGCACAGAAGCTATTGCTGTATTACAGTACTGTGCAGCTTGAAAAAGCAGACATCACCATGGTGCCTATGAGTGCCCGTGTAGTTGTAGGTCTGTCTGGGTTTCCAGTCTAAAACCTGTGTTTTAGGGTGTTTAGGTTTTTAGAGTTATTTCTTATTCAAACCTAGTTCTGTTTTCCTCATAAAGAGGAATGTGTTATAAACACATCTCCTTACATATTTATTAATACCAATAGAAGGAACACACATGCTCGTAAATGCATATTTTATATATATATATAATGTACATACTTTCATACACAGACATACACAGACACACATGCATACATATGTCAGACAAAAACACATTAAGAAATAAAAGTATTAAAGTCTGTAAGAAGCATATAACTTGTTCGTGCAATAATTTTAATGGCTGTCACTTTGAAGGCTTTTCTTAATCAAAAGCAAACAAAACCCTGCAGCCCTGTAGAAGGATCTTGGAATGATAATGAAAGATATATGAGTATGACTAAATACACTTTTTAGTGGAATGACCCAAAATACGTATACCTCCTCTGTAAAAAGTCAGAAATTTAACCATTTCATTTTACTCCCGAGCAGCTGGTACACAGCAAATGCTGTGAGTATAAAGACAACCAGAACAGGTAATGGAATCAGAGTTGAAAAAGAATTTAGAAAATAAATGAACCTGAAGAAACAGGTCAGAAGACAGAATTGATCAGGGCAACCATTCTGAGTATTACTTTCTCTGTGCTTTCTCTGTGTTACTTTTCCAATCCCAATAAAAACACTAGGTAGTGTGATAATAATGCATTGATTCCTTGGCTTTCTGTGGCCTCTACTACCAGTTTTTACTCCTTCCTTTTGTGCCATAGCAGGAATATCTGACTGCATTTTGAAATCACCTGTCCAATGGTACTCTGGTATTTTTTCCACTGCAGAGACATAGAGACTGGAATACTATGACTGAAGGAATGTGAAAATTTTATTTGGAGATACCAAGTGGGTTTAAAAGACAATTCCCTTTTCAGATTGGTTATACTCTAATTCACGACAGAGTGTGATGCATGAAATCAAGAAAGAAGGAGGAACGACAGAGATGCTAGTCACAAAACTGCTATTATATAAACTATCTATAGATGTCCTCAGTGATTTCAAATAAGTGTAAACCTTCTGAAAATACAAAGAGCTTAATCTACATCTAAATTTCTGTACCTTTAATTTCCTACTGCTCTCAGCTCTAGGAGCCACCTTCCCAATAGCAAACACAAGGTTCTAGGACTTAGGTGCAGTTTAAAATTTGTGAGTGCACACTGTAGGTGGGCAATGTCAGCTAATCCCATAAACAAACTATTGTATCACAGAATAGTCCGAGTTAAAAGGGACCCACAAGGATCATCCAGTCCAAGTCTTAAGTGAATGGCCCATACACGGATCGAAACCATAACCTTGGTGTTATTGACACCAGGCTCTAACCATCTGAGATAATCTCAGAGTGAAGTTTAAGATTTGTGACTGCATAGGTATGCAGTCCATAACCATAGCATTGTAGATGAAATCTGGAGAATTTAGGAAGAGGGGAATGAAGATTTTATAGGAAGAATCTTTATCTGTGACTTAAGCATGAAAAAGAGCCTGACAGAAAAATGTCAGCTAATAATATTAGAGGATTTTCTGAAAGATGCTATTTGTAGCATCAGTTGCACAAAAATGTAAATTTCCATTGGAACAATAATCTTTTGTAGGTCTTTTGGTTGTGAAGAGAAGATGGAGCACTGTAACATGAAGTGCTGATAGCCAGAAAGAAAAACAGAACAATGGAAACTTATGGATTTAAAATCTTGTAGTGCTAAAGCCAGTCCATTTATTGGAGGAGGATGAAACATGCTTTCTGAAGGTTTGGGAGTGGTGAGGGGGGGTTGTGGAAATTCATGTAAGGTTCTAGAGATATTCACTAGTAGATCTCAATTCTTTTTATAGTTTAGGAATCCTGATTATGAGAATGTCACAATCTTTATTAGCTTCTCAAATATTATTATATCTCACACAGTGAGATTCCTATATGCACCATGGTACTTGAATGAAGCATTTATAATAACCTAAAATTTCAGACAATATCTGGTAACCTACTTTAGACATACTGGTATTCTCAGGATAGTACTTGGAAACTCTGGGTTAGGCACTGGGAACAAAATCATGACCTTATAAGCCAGTGGGTTTTCATTTGACCTCAATGGAAATGGCTTTTCATTTTCAGGTCCCAGTCTGATGCAGTAATGGAATTATGCTCGACTTGATGTTTATGAATGTTGGTCATTTACAGCCCTGTTTCATTACACCCATAACAGGAGAATAAATTAAAAACTGAGCAAAAGGGATAATATTCTGGGTAAGGCCTAATACAGAGTGAAGAGATAAGTACAATGCTCATCTGCATATCAGTTTCTAGAATTGATGTGATACAGCTTTATTTTTAAGTAAAACAGAGCAGGGAGTTGTAGGGATCTCTGCACATCATTCATATATATGAGGTAAGTTTGCAGCATCCTAATAGATCTCTCGAAATGGATATCACAAAAAACACTCATCAGAAACAATCCAATGCTCTTAGTTGCCTCTCCTGTTGCTGGATTCCTCACCTAGTGTGTTTATTTAACCTAGTCATCAGTCATTCTCATGTAACAGTTCTCTGATCTGAGAATCAAATTTGTAGCTTATAAAAATGTAAAGTGCACAAGATAAATTTTGAACACATGCAGAAGTGCAATGTTATGCTAAGGCTCTGATTTCACCTCCAGGATAACTACTGCATGTAGAGGCTGTCAAAAATTTGCAGTGTTTTTCGGATCTGCAGTTTCCATTCTGCTGAGAATGCACAATTAGTAAGGAAAAAGGGAAATCTGTGTGATCCCATAACTTGCTATGAAGGTGCAATTCCTGCCTTTGTTTGCGCTAATATTCATTTTTTCCCCTTCCAATTAGAGAGAAAGAATTTTTTTGAGAAACCTGTTTGTCCTACTGTGTCTTTTGCAACTCATATTCTCCATAATGTTTTACTTCTTATATGTCTTCAGTTAGTTATAATATCGTGGAATCATGGAATGATTTCAGTTGGAAAAGACCTTGAAGATCATTTAGTTCCAACTCCCCTGCTATGAGCGAGAACACCTTCCACCAGACCAGGCTGCTCAAAGCCCTGTTCAGCCTAACATTGAACACTTCCAGGGATGGGGAAGTCACAGCTTCTCTGGGCAACCTATTCCAGTACCTCACCACCCTCATAGTGAAGATTTTCATCACGATATCTATCTAAATCTCCCCCTCTCTTTCAGTTTGAAGTCATTCCCCCTTGTCCTGTCACTACGTGCCCTTGTAAAAAAATCTCTCCGTCTTTCTTGTAGCTCCCCTCAGGCATTGGAAGGTGCTTTACAGTCTCCCTGGAGTGACTCTTCTCCAGGATAAACAGCCCCAACTCTCTCAACCCATCTTCACAGGAGAGGTGCTCCAGCCCTCTGATCATCTTCATGGCCTCCTGTGGTCTTCCTTCGGCCGGTCCATGTGCTTAATGTTGTGGGCCCCAGAGCTGAACACGCTCAAGCTCTAATATTTGCATGTAGTCAGTCTCTAGCTAGATTTTTGCTTTTTTGTGGCTTTCTTCTCTGTTTGCATGAAAACAGTAGGATGTTTTCATGTGAAGTACTTCTGGGGTATACATTGCCTACCTTTACTCATTGGTTTTAAGGAGCTATTAGGCCGAAATACTTGCTCAGCCTTGAAAATGAACGTACATGCACTTGTATTGCTTGTAGTGCTATAGTGCATATGGGCTGTAATCACAGTTCAGAACTTTATTTTGCCAAATGCTGTACAAACATATGCCCTGCCCAGAAGACTTGCAGTATAAACAAATAAATATGTTTCAGTTTCTACGTCAGTGGGCCACGACACGAGCTCAAGGATCTGCGCATTATGTTTCATTATAGACCAGTATGATCTAATATACAGAGCAAGCATGCATGACTTTCAGCACATTGATGTGGTCCATCTTTGGAATTTATTAGGTAGAGACTTATATTTTTAGGTATTTTTCACTCTTTCGTTTGTACATCTGTATGTATACATGTTTACAACCTCTGAGTTTGCATGCAAGTTTAATTTTAGTCTTCTGTGTATATAATGCTGGTATGTAATACCTGTGTCATGCATGGACACTTAAGGACGTATAGCTCAGAGGAGCAATTTTGAATTATACCTTTGTAATATGTGGTGTTTGTTTAATTATTTTGATAAATTTTTGACTGTATTTTAACCTTTTTTTATTCCGAAGGTCTTTTGCAGACATGCCAGACATTGATTTTTGCAAAAAGTTGTCACAACTTTATAAAATCACAGAAATTAGAAGCAGTAAGCCTTTTTACTGTTGCAAATTTTATAAAGGCAGAGTCCCCTCCTGTTGTTGGCACTGTTCCTTTCCCATAGGTGGTAAGAACAGACAGAACTTTGGACATCCTGTTTCAATGTCTTTGGGAGCCAGAATACTTTTTTCTGCATAAACGGGTTTCTTTGCATATGCCAAGAAACATTCTCTCACCCAGACAGCATAATAACTGTATTAAAAGTGTATTGTCTCCTCAGAAATGCTGCCTCAGATCCTGAATTTCATGTTAAGGATTTAACATGAAATCTAGGAAGAAAAGAAGGCTGGAATACAGGGAAGCACCTGCACTCTACAACCCTGTCTTTGTCCTCATCAGATTGAGTCTTTCAGAGTGTATGTAAAATAATGCACATACATCTATAAATCTTCTTAGATTTATCTGTATTACTCAAGGATGAAAGGAATCTTTTTTATGCAGAATTCACTTCAGTCTTTTCACCTAGTTGTCAAAACAAAACCTAATGATGTAGTTTCCCATCTTTACAACATGAGTCAAGGAGATAAAATCTTTACACCATTGGTCCTGCATGGCTGGTAGTATAAAAGGAGAGTATGTCACAAAAGTGACATTAAGGATGCAAAAACCTAAGTTTGAAAGTCTTAGTTTTCATTATTTTACCCTCATATTGTACAAACTTGAACGGAGTTAATAAAATTCTTTCTCACTGTTATCTGAGTAACTGTATTAAGTCAGAAGGCAAAGTTTTAACTGAGGACAGAATATGGATGCTTCTACCAATTTGGTCTATTTGGCCACTTTGAATTATTTAACAACAGTTTTTTCTAGATCTTGAAACTGCTACAGACAGCATAAGCTTCTGAAGCAGGAAATCTCTTTTGTGCCTTATTAAGAATAAATGTGCTTTTCAATTTACTTTTAAAAATCCATATTTATAATAATAGAATTTACAGGTGCCCTGATGTCAGAGTGACAGAAAAAAATGAAAGAAAATTGAAAAAAATATATATTAAGAAACTAAAATAAAATCATTTCCTGGCTGTCCTTTTCTTCCAGGAATTAAAGTGACACTGTCCATGTCAGCTTAATTGCATTCTAAAGCTCATGCAAACACTGAATTTGCTAACTATGCTGGTAATAACAGGCTTGCTTTAATGTAGCACTTGCTTGGGCCTCATACAGGCCACTAGGTCACCATGGGATAGTTATTGCTACACTTGCTGTCATCTCTGTGCTACGAAGATATTTGGGTTTTGCTGCACATGTTAAGCTACAAAATCCTGTCCGTTTGGGCTTTGTTTCTTTTTCCTTTTTTTCCCCCCCTTTATTTTAACCACAGAAACTGCTATAAACAAGTTTTGAGCAGAAAATTACCAATGAATATTCATTATTTTTATTGTCTCTTTTTTATCTTTCGAGCATTGTGCTGTATAGTTATGGTGTTAAAAGTATGCAAGTTATTGAACAACTGAAGTAGGTGCTCTTATTTTATGCGACAACTACAGTAATCTGTGATCCTGTGTAATTTATGCTAATTATGTTAGTAGTGCCATGATTGGTATTTTACTTGTCTGTCTTATTAATTTATTAGCTAATTGTTGCATTTCTAGTAGCTGTAAGCTATTTATAACATACCCTTTGATAAGCATAATGGCCTGAACACTAATAGCAACAAACACTTTTGATACCATGTAGTTCTGAAATAGTACCCTTGGCATTGCTGTGATTAGACAAAACTTAAAACAGAAATAAGCTTTCATTGTTGTGTAGTAGTAAATGGGAAAGAAGGGATGCTAATCTGTTCACTTAATAACAACAGCAATTAGGTAGTTTTAACAGACTAAGAGATTTTTTTTTTTTTACTGTCCTGCCCTGCTTTCAGAGTGAAGACTGATAGCTTACTAAACTTCAAGGCCTACATAGTTTTCTTTTAGAATTAAAAAGAAGATATAATTAATAAATGTGGTCTCTTTCTTTACCTGAAATGCTTATCTTTTGCATGGTACATATCCACTAGAGTTAGCTTATGTTTAATCATGTTTAATCAAACCTAAACGTAAGTTCCATCTTTTTAATAACACTTATATCATGTGATGCTTTGGTTTGTTTTGCTTTGAAATGCTTATAGTTGTCTTTGATAATTGTCAGTCTGATTCAGTGCCAGTACAGATACTACTGTTTTCTACAGTGGAAGCTATTTTTGATCAACAAACCTCAGCTTGTGAATTAGTTGTAGTAGATTTTTTAGTGTGGAGTACCAGAAATGAGATTTTAAAATCTGGTATCCTAGTTTTTATAAGAACATCAAGTGCATATGTGTATGTTGTGGCATACTTATACTCGCTTGTACCGATTTGTGGATGTGGTGACTTCGATTATAAGAAAGCTCATTATGGGCATTTTAGGTGATACATGTCTGTGTATGCTTCTTGGTGAGATACAGAATACATGACAATACTAAATATGTTTAAATTTCTTGTTCTCTTTTCTCCTTGGATTCAGAAAAATATGTATTTTATACATTACTTATTTAAAGGGTGAATAAGTCCAAGATAAACTAACAGTCTCCTCAACTCTGCTTCTGGTTGAACTGCGGGGACAAGTCAGTGACTTAATGTTTCTGCAGAGCTGTGTGCACTTTTCCAAGCAGTTTGCCACGCACAGATCTGGGAGGTTGTTCACCACCAAAGGGCCTCTAGGCCTGACTTGAATGTGGGTGATTCAAGGCAACAAAGAGGTTGAAACACAGCGTGATTGTGATTACAGTCATTAGAACATTCAAAGATAAAGCTAAAACTCTTAAGTTATGACCACTCTGACCTGAATTTCCATGAATGCGCTTTGGCTTTTTATTGTGTGCTCTTATTTCTGCATGTGGTGATAGGTACTACACCGCATGCTCCTCAGTATTGATGCAGGTTATTAAAGTGCCCCATATTTGGCTTGTCCTTTATTCTCCTAGGATTTTAATGATAATTCAAAGATCTGTAGTGCTAATAAGTTACAGAAAAGACTTGGTTACAGCCGTCTAATGTAGTTACACTTTGGCTAATAAAATAGGTGCTTATAGAAACATACAAAATATTAGACAAATAGAAATAAGGAAACTTTCATTAGGTTGCTGTACCCAAAAGACCATTGTATATACTCACAAGATGTATATTAAGTAAAGGTGTTTTCAGGTATCAATGCTTGTTCAGAACGTAAACTTCCAAGAAATTAGTCTTTGATGTTAAATCCTACAAGTTAAATGCAAACCTGTCTTTTGGGGCATATTACACCTCAGGGCTTGCACATAGGCGGTTGGTGTCAGGACAAGTTACGGATGTGTGCCAAGGGTGGAACTAGATTTATAGAGACTGTACACCTGCCTTGCATGCCTTCCCTACGCTGCTGGATTTTAAGCCTAAGAGTGAAATTGTAGAACACTTTGTATTACTTGTGAGCCCTGTGTCTGTGAAATTTAACTTTTTGTATTTCAGTAAGTCTTATTGGCTTCCTAAATTTCTAAAAATTAAATATTCTAATGCATTTTTTCTTTTAAAGCATTCTTCTTACCAATTTTCCTTCATAATATGAGAAATCAAGGTCTGCCGTGACCTAATTATTTTTCTGCCTTTGTTCCTGTACAAAATGTAACAAATTGCCATACTTCAACTTTAGAGTGAGAAAAAGAACCTTTCTGATGTCTCATATCTGTCATTTTCCAACACATTGTATTTGGAAATGGGATTTTTAGAGGAAAATAAATCATGCTGGATCCAACAACTCGAAGAGAGGCAAGGCTGCTGCTGCTCCCTGTCCCTGAATTCAACCTGTAGCAAGGCTGAAATTCATTCTCAGCAGACACATGAACACAAAGCACATGTATGCACTACATGTATATACACATAAATACATACATACATGGCTGGTCACACAAGTTCTGGACAAACCCTTAGAGAACTTGTGTGAACACAGACATCACAACAGCCTCATCCTGTTCTCTCTGGCTGAGCAGGTTGGAGGGCCACTGGAGAAAACTCATGTATATGTGTCTCTATATACGCACAGTGGATCCCTGCAGCAGCTGTCTCAGGCACCCAGTCTGCCTAGTTACTGGATCCCAGTTTCCCCAGTGACTGACATCTGTGCATACAACCCGTCAGGCCCTGCTCTGGCTGGTGGTGCAGACTACTACACATGCACACATCCAGACACCTATCCAGGTAGAAGGACTAAGAATCCTTGTCTTTCAGATCATTCTAAGTGCAACTAAGAGCTGCTAGACTATTGGATAAAAAGTATTGTAGTGTCTTGATTTTTATGGCTGTAACCCCATGCTACTAGAATTTCTAGAATAAATTCAGTGAATTTGGTGCAAATTTGGTTCAGAATCACCAGCAATACAGAAAATAATATTCAAGAAATCTCATTTCTTGAAGTTCCTAGAGGTTTAAGTTGCTTATCCCCCCCCCACTTGAACGTATCATGATATGCTTCTATTCATGACATGGAAATTACAGTTAAGTCCAAAATCTTTTTCTGTATTTATTTTCTGAATCCTACTGTAAATTTTACATTCATCTTTAATCTGTGCTGCTTCTGACTGCTTTGCTGACTGGTATAGAGAAGTATATAGACCTATTATCTCTTCTGTTTTATTTAATGTCTTATTAGAAGGCCTTTGAATCAGAGATTGCTTTCTTTCAATGTCTGCATCTAATGCAAGGAAGCGTGAATCCTTGTTTGAGCCTGTATGACCAAAATATTAGCTGTAACAGGAACTGTAGAACTGTTAAAACTTTTTTTTTCCTTGTCATGTGAAGAATACATATGCTTAGAAATGCTTATAAATGGGGGGGGAAATGAACATGACTACTTTAAAGTTCCTGAGACTTCAGTATTGCATGGTCCTGTCAGCATGCACTGGCACTCACCACCCTGACCACTCACAGAGCAAGTGGCCTGGTGCAGGAGTGGTTAAAGGATGGGGTAATTAGAGTTGCTCAGCTGTGTGGACATATTCTGGACATCTCCTTCTCGATGGAAATTCTAGTTCTGTTACAGCTCATGTCCCAAAACCTATTCACTGAACATATCCAAAACATCTTTGTGGAGCCACAGATGATGACAGGATATCTTTCCTAAGAAAGAAGTGCTATAGGTCCAGTGCTATTTCTTCTTACCTATCATTTCCACACTACTTCCTCACTACTCATATCTAAGAATGTAAAAAACGTGATAAGAGAAAGATGCTCAATTGACCTGTGTGCACTTTGGGTCTTTTCCACTCTAACTAATCTGAGGCCAGTGGGAAATACTTGAAAGTGTTTCCTGCCTTCCCTCCACATTACTTCACTGAATCCCAAATATATTTCCCCACAGAAGGAATAAATGGTGAACTTGTAAATTTAACTTGTAAATTCTGCTTATTCTGGCCTGCATTTACAGATTTTTCTGCAGCCGTCACTGCTCATCTTAAAATGGAAGGATTGGATTCCCTCTGTGCATTACAGCAGGAAAATGACTCTTACTCAAAGTTTCAGAACAAGTCCTGAGGATAGATTCTCCTATTGTTCTGCAAGAAGGACTCTCCTTGATATTAATAAAAGCTTTGTGTGTTCATCATAAGTGGAAGAGGGCAAAGGAGTAATTTATATTCTAGTCATTAATTTGCCCATGTGCCTACTAGGTTGCTTTGTATTATGTACCCTCAACTTGTAACTTTTATCTTTGCAGAGTTCCCTCTGGAACTCTGCTCTAAGAGGGCCTTGTTGCATGCTGCTGTTTTCCTGAGGGGAAGATTCAAACACAGTAATTCTTTTATTAATTTGTCTTTTACTGAAAAAGGTGCTCTAAAATATTTGAACTAAATCTCAGATGTCTATGCCAAGAAGGCACCTGGATTTGTGGGGGAAAGGGTCTGAAAGGACAGGGAATTTGCTTTCCCTTCTGCCTGCCTTTTCCTTAAGCACTCCAGTAGCTCCTTAGAGTAACTTTCTATCCTGAAGTTTTTTGTCTCTTCTGTCTTGTAGATCTTACAATCAGAAACAAGTTCACTAAATATATTTGGGAGGGTCATACAAGTTTTCTGTCAAAATCAAGATCCTGAATTTTATTGTGCTCTGTTAAGAGAAGTAATAGAACACATTTAATTAAGATAATTGAAATATTAAAACAACTTATTTTAAACAACAACTATGCGAATACAGTCATAACAAGATATAAGAATACTATGTCAAAAGCCTTTTTAAAGTTGAGTTAAATTGCCATCAACTGCTCTTTTTTCATCCACAAAGGCACTCATTTTCTCCTAGAATGCAATTAATTTACAAGACTGTGATCAGTAAGGCATAAATTAAGGCCCAGATATTGTTACTGATTCAGGTGTGGTCAGGTTTGGTGTCCCTGCCTGTGGCAGTGGGAGTTGGGACTAAATGATCTCTAAGGTCCATTCCAACCCCACGACATTCTATGATTCTTTGATTCTATACTTAGGGGCGAGGAAGATCTGCTGAAGCATAGTGTTATGCAAATTGCATCAGCAAGTCCAAAAAAACCTAGTAGATTGAAGAGGGAGTTCTACATAGACTTCAGGGATCAGGTCTACTGAAGTAAGCTCTGATGTAATATGGAAAGTCAAGGTTTTTTACATGCAGATTGAGAGTCTGTTTAGAGAATCACAGAATATACCAAGTTGGAATTGACCCACAGGGATCATCAAGTCCAACTCCTGGCCCTGCACAGGACTATCCCCAAGAGTCACTCTGTGTGCCTGAGAGTATTGTCCAAATGCTTCTTGAACTCTATCAGGCTTGGTGCTGTGACAGCCTCCCTGGGGAGCCTGTTCTGGTGGCCAACCACCCTCTGGGTGAAGAACCTTTTTTCTAATATCCAACCTAAACCTCCCGTGACACAACTTCAGGCCATTCCCTGTGGTTCTGTCACTGTCACCACAGAGAAGAGATCAGTGTCTACCCCTCCATTTAGGTTAACTGGATCTGCATATTTTAATTCCCCAGAATCTTCACCTTATATTCCTCTGTTGCTTGACTGTAGCGTTTCCAGGTGAAACTATACATCTGTGACCACGTTTTGGTCAAGTAGTTTAAACTTACTAAGAATTAAAAACCATAGTGCCTAAGTCCTGGGTTATTGTAGGTTGAAGAAGTGTTGAGGAGCAATGTAAGGACACATAAAGTATTATCTTAATGTACCTCTGGAACAGTGCCATAACTTTGTAGTTTAAGTGCCATGGTAGAAATCACATGCCAAGCATTGGTATTTTTAGTTGTCTAAAATAAATTTACATTCATTCAATCCAGATTTCAATTGACTTGTATTAATATATTGGCAATGCCTTCTTTCTCCTTAACCTTTAGAATTGCCTTTTCTTTCTTCTGGGTCATGTTGCATGAGTTCAGATTTACACAGAACTTTATCCGAATTGCACAAACCAGAGGAATAGCTCCTTAAAGTAAATTTATATGTATATTATAAAAAACTATACCCTGTACCTTCAGTTTAAATCTAGAACAGTATTTTCTTACCTATTTTACACAGCGGTTTTTCCAGCTGTGACTTTTTTGTCTTATATTATTTGAAAATGGAGGTTGGTATGTCAAAAGAGTATAGTTACTGACTTTCATGTTGCGAAAAGTATGTAATAAATGAAGAGATATTTGGGGACCCATTGAAGTAACTGGTAAATGTCCCATTTACCAAATAGGTTAAACAGTGTCTCACGAAACATATTCAGCTTCTAAAAATTTATTCAGGTTATCAGGAGTCATACTTGACAGTTATCATTACTAGAAAATAATGTTCAGAGTCGGGCCTGTTCAGACTTGAGAACAGACAACTGAGAGGAGACCTCAGCGATGTCTGTAAGTATCTGAAGGGAGAGTGTCAAGAGGACAGAGCCAGGCTTTTCTTGGTGGTGCCAATCAATAGGACAAGAGGCAACAGGCAGAAACTGATACACAGGAAGTTCCACCTGAATATGAGGAAGAACATCTTTACTGTGCTGGTAACCGAGCACTGGAACAGATTTTCCATGATGAAGTGTTGACTGGTGCTAATTATGTCATCTTGTATTCCATATTGCTTTTCTATGATGTTACTAAGGGTCAGCATCAGGAAGAATAACTTGGTGACCCACACCACCCTCTCAGCAATCAATAAAGATTAATTTTAAAAGTTAAAAGTAAATTTTTTTCAGAATTTTTTTTTCAGCTCTCCAGTATTTCCTAAGTATTCCAGGTTTGTTTCTTAACAACAGCCATGTCTTGAAGAGCTATTAGGCTATGTGTTTTTGGGGGAGAGGTAAATGTTGTCTGAGACTTTGATTTTAAGATGATAAACCTTTTTTTAAATTTTCTTGTTCGTTACTAGTACTATATTTCTCAATAATAATAATAATCAAAAATTCTTCCAGATATATTTAAGTGATTTCTTGATATTACCGTGTTTCCCATTCAACATTTGGTTTTCTTTGATATTTTTAATTCACTGTATCGATAGTTTATGTTTACTAGTAAACTGTTCTCTGTGTGTTTACATGCATATGAATTATTTTTTAATCCTCACAACCTACAGGTTATTTTTTTTAAGCTTTGGAGTATTGAAGAGGGGGTATTGCCTTTCTCTTTATTTTCTTTTCTTTTCTCTGTTATTAGTGAATGCTTCTCATGTGATTATGTACCTTTTTTATTTTTAACATTTAATGAAATATTTTAAAGTACTCCTAGTCATAGTCATTTTATGTTAAAAGATTTTCTTCTTCTCAGTTTTTCTCATTATTATTTCCAGCTTTCCTATATTGATGCTTCTAAAGCACCTCACGTTTGTATGTTTTTGTGTGTAGCAGTAGTTACTGGGATAAGATTCTATACATTAATACATAATAGGTCTTAATTGCCTGTGCACAGATGACCACACAGAGCATGGTTTTTTGGTTGTTTTTGGTTGGTTGGTTGGTTGGTTTTTGTTTGGAGGGATTTGTTTGTTTTTTTATTTTGTTTGTTTGTTTGTTTCAGATGCTAAAGAAACTACTCAACCTGTTCCTTGTCCTATTTGGTTGGCTTCAACATATCTATCTATATAACAGACCTCTTCTTGTACCCTATCTGGTGGTTTATTAGTTAGAGCACTGATTTGTAACTATTTAGGGCCTTGTTTCCCTAAATCTTCAATAACAAGAATGCACATAATAGAGATACAGAGTTGCTAGATCTACTTCTTTCTGTATAAGTAAGACATATCCAATACTTCCGTTATTTTAAATTCTAACTTACAGATTTAATTTCTACCAAGACCTTTTTTATCTTTTCCTTCTCAGCATTAAGAATCACAGAATCAGAGAATCATAGAGTCATAGAATGACCTTGATTTGGAAGGGATCTTAAAGATCATTCCCCCCTGCCATGGGCAGGGAACCTTCCACTAGACCAGGTTTCTCAGAGCTCCATCAAGTTGGCTTTGAACACTCCCAGGGATGGGGTATTCACAACTTCTCTGGGCAGCCTGTTCCAATGTCTCACCACTCTCACAGCAAAGAATTTCTTCCTGATATCTATTCTAGACCTACTCTCAATTTGAAGACATTCCCCCTTGTCCTGTCACTACATGCTCTTGTAAAAAGTCCCTCTCCATCTTTCTCATAGGCTCCCTTCAACTACTGGAAGGCCACAATTAGGTCACCTTGAAGCCTTCTCTAGGAACAATCCCAGTTCTCTCAGTCTTTCCTCATAGAAGAGGTGCCCCATCCTTCTAATCAGCTCAGACCTTTCCATTTTCATTTTTAGAACTTCTCTTTGAAGCCAGGTTAAAAATTTCTTCTCTTCCTATTCCTGATGCCTTCCTCTTTGCTTTCATACATAATCTTAGATGACAGGCTAAAACTAACTCTAGCCAGCCTGTCCTCAATGTCCACAAGTTCTTTTCTGGAACAGTGACTAAGTATTCTGCAGAACTTTAATGGAGAGGTCATGAATAAAGTAGAACTACTGAGGTGCACTCCTTGTGAGACTAAGGTCCACATTTCCTTTTTCTGCATGTGAAAATAATGAGGAAGCCTGTGTTTGTGTGAGGTTAATGGTCTCAGGAGTAGAAG
Organism: Lepidothrix coronata; assembly: GCF_001604755.1. NCBI lineage: Eukaryota > Metazoa > Chordata > Aves > Passeriformes > Pipridae > Lepidothrix > Lepidothrix coronata. Next base: position 497,743 of record NW_016690402.1, read on the forward strand.
TCTGTTCCTGGCCATGAAAGTGCAAGGGGTGCCTCCAAGGACTGCTATGGTAGCCTGCCAGGTGACTGCCCTTTTGCAGAACCAATTTACATCTCACTAGAATTTCAGGAAATTGCTTGCTCCCTGCATCCAATCTGGAGGGGTGAAGGCTGAAGTTTTGAAATGTCAGACAAAGTCTTAAAGATCTGTGAGTATATAAATAAAGTCAAAGCAAGAATCTGTTGGCTAAACATAGGCACCTACTAGCATTTGATGTGTCCCAGAGCATTAAAGACACACATTGCCATATATGAGAGGGCATCTAGGTCACAGTCAACAGGAGGTGAATTTGTGCCTTTCTAGAGAAGCAGCAGCCTATGTAGGATACACAACAAAATTTAAAGTAACACTGCATACCTGCAGCTTTTATGATCTTTTTTCACTTCTTTGACCTGCTTCTGGATCTGGATTGTGCGGATCCTATAGGGGCTTTTCCAGCTTGTTGATTTCTTCTTTGATAATATAGTTAAAAGTGTATCCTCAGTGTTCTTGAAGTGCATACTCTGGTTTAGAAAGAAAGGCAAATCTGTTCTGTAGTTTGCCCCTTCCAAATTTACACAGATTATCATAACAACTGGGGCTGCGTTTCCAGGTTAAGATCATAATAGTTCTTTCAGCAGATTTTTCAGTGGTGACAAATGAGGCTATAATGTTTTTCAAACATTTTAAAAAAGCATACTAGTCTGAAAATCAAGTAACTTCACTTCTGGTCTCCTGTCAAGTCCTTATACATTGCAAGAGTTACAGAATAACACAATGTACTGGTTTTTTATTAGGAAAAGAATGTCATCATCTAGTGGGTAATTTTTATATTCCAGAAATACTGTTTTGCGCTTTGATATGGCAACTTGGAAAACTTCAAATGCCTATCAAGACATTGAAGCTAAGAAACAAGATAGGGTGTGAACTCAAGGTATAGAATAGTCACTGTGGATGGGTTAAAGTTTAAGATTTAGTTTAGGTGCCTGTGGTAGGTATGCCAAGTGTCTCATCCAGTAGGCTTAGGAGAGCTAGACAGCATGGGCAAAGGAGCCTAGAGACTGATTCTGTCCAACCTGAAGTAACACCTAGTAGGTGATCAAAGGAATTCTTCCTCAAGCTCTGGTGGCTGTGTTGACCTGGGGTTAAGTTCAGTTGCCTAAGCACAGGCAGTTGGTGTCATTTCTGATGCCAGACGATACCTGAAACTTCTGCCCAGGGTTGGTACCTACAACAGAGGATCTATCTGTACCCTTCTCTACCTTTCTGGACTGGCAATTGAAGGCTTGATGGGATAGATCTCAGACAGCATCATTGATTGATGGAGATAGAAGCTTACACTCCAGATGTGTGTGCACACAGCTATCTGTAGGTGTCTTAATTTAAAAATGAAATCCACTCAAGGTTACGCAAAGACCTCCATCAGAAGACTGACCTGAAGGCCCCTAATAGAGGCTAGTGCTTTATTAGCTTTCATAACACCTGTTTATTTTAGATCATCCCTTTAGTGTGGACTAAATCATGCTACCAAGAACCAGGTGTTGACTACCAAGAAGCAGAACTACATCAGTAGAGCAGAGCCTTGTGAGAGTGACACTTTCTTTTCACCAAATCCCTGTTACCCACAAATTTTGCTGAGGTGACTTTTCTCCTGATGTAATATGTTGAGAGAGCTCTGTAAAGCACCCCTTGATTTCTTCCTTCCTATCTATTTCCCACATCCATTTGTGTTAAGGTACTGACCAAAGAAAGCTGGGTGATTAAAAGGGTTAGCTGAAAGGGACATGTACGTGTTTCCATGTTTTTGCATGGGATATATGACATTCTTACAAGATATCAATCCAAGGATATTGCTATAAAGAGGTGATTGATTTTTTTCCCCCTGGGGGAACTAGAGCATTATAGTCTATTTCTGTGCTTCCCGACCTTTACAGTATCATCTCTATGTATGAAGCACTTTAGATCCATCTTACCATCCTGTTCTTCTACATCCAAAGGAGCTGGTGATACAGATACTTCATATATTTTCCCTGACACAGTCTCTTAACATAGTTCAGTGTAATTTGCTTATGTTGAACAAAAGCCTAAACTCTAGACAGCCTATGTAGTTTTCCTTTGAAAGTCTGTTGAAAATAGTACATGAAAAATCAGGATAAATTATGTGGCCTTCTGTTAACTACTATAGATTAGTATTTATGATACTTTCCAAGGTCTAATCTGCAGCCTTGCCCCGTGTGGTAAATATTTAAGATTGATATATATTTATTACTGCGTAGAAAGCTGCACTGGATAGGCAAGTTGTTTATAAAATGAAGGTAACAATTGAGTCATGTAGCAAGTGAGCACATTCCTGAAACTTGAAAAACGTAGCTAAACAATGAAACATGTTGGCAAAGATGGTAATACCATATTAAATAATATTAAATATTTGAATGTCTAAGGATGACTGTTCATCTCCTTCTCAGTCATTATTCCTTCCTCTCTTTCCCATTGCAAAAGGTTTGGTTAGAAAACGATCTGTGGTGTGTGACCCCTTGACTTTAGTTTTAAATTGTATAGAAATCTATTGAATTCTTATTTCAAAACATATGGGAGTAATCAGAGATTTATATTAGAAACATCTCTTTGAAAAGAGAAACCGGCACTTAGTTGCACACTATTTGCTATGAAAGCAGGGCATGGAAACTGACTGTTTAAAGCAGAAATTACTTCATTTTCTGTTTTTAAATAAACATGAGGATCCTAAAAATCCCCTGTAAGTAGAACTTTCCTTTACAGGATAAAATGGAATTAAAATAGTGTCAATAAATTGTGTGAGAGACTGTATCAGTCTGTGCATTGATAGTCTGTGCATGCAGGATAAGAACATTGACTGCCTGCTAATCTATTCCCAGATGGAGGTGGATGCAGACGAGAAGCGCCATCGCACACGCTCCAAAGGTGTTCGAGGTACGTCTCTTGCTTCAGTAAATCACTCAAGGCCCCTGCTCAGGGTGACCTTCATCCTCCAGAATCTCTTTGCACAATTCATTCTGACCCTTGCTTTTACACAACCTTTCTGGTAATTTTTTGTAGAAGAGGGGTACTTGTAATAGATGATAAATTTTTATATATTTTCCATCTCTCTGCAGTTCCCGTGGAACCAGCCATACAAGAGCTGTTCAGGTTAGTGCTCTGAGTGTAAAATGTATCCCCATTAGCAATTTAGAAAATTCATGCCTTTTAATGGGTATAATGCACTTTCAAGTTCATTGGTGGTTTGCTCATGCCCTGCTGCACTGATGAAATTAATTCCCTCGAGACTTGCTAATAAAAAGCATCCCCTCTTTTTTTTTTTCCCCTTCAGTTATTTGATTTCTCTTTCTATCTTGGTTGCCCTCCATCTCTGTAATGCCTACTGCCTGCCTGCTTTTAATATAATCTTTCTGCAGCACACCAGCACCTATATGATTAATTCTCTCTTTTGCAGCTGTCCCACACCTGGCTGTGATGGCAGTGGTCATGTTAGTGGCAAATATGCAAGACACAGAAGGTAATATCTGCAATTTTCCATAATTTAGTGAAGAGATTTGGTAAACAAGTTATCTGGCATGGCCTTGATAAACCAAACAATGATAAAAATTAGCAATAAGGCATTCTAGAAGCCATTCAGATTCAGGTTTTTTTTCTTTCTGACTGTCACACAAAATTTAACTCGCGTTTTTGCTGAGGAGACTTGTTCTCATTGTCAGTCTTCTCTCAATTTTTGCATACAGTTCTCTTGCTCATGTGTTGCAAATGAAAATTTGGCCCTACTTACATGTTGGCACTCATGTTCTTCTGTTATTTAATGTATTTCATAACTGAATGAAAACAAGCTTCTGAGCATTTTAAGTTAAATGATGAGGTTAGATTCAAAGGTCAAAGCTTAAGACAAATCAGTGATAATAAGACTTCAGGGTTCAAATGTTATACTGTAGCTATAAATACCTTTACTTTCTAAACCATGATATGCAGAGAATCTCCTGGAGAAAGATTTTTTTTAGCTGTTTATTGTTAATTGTATATAAGGTAGCATATATTACACATGCTACATGTGTTTCAAATTAATTTAACCCTCAGTCTTTCCATTTCTGTGTCTACAAGGTCAATGATGAATAGTGTTGCACATCTGTATAAACATCATTCCTTTCCTGAATCATTTGTCCATTAATTTCTTGTGCAATATTTTGAAATTTTAACAACTCTATAATACATGTATTTTTCTCTCATGCTGTACATTTCATTTGACATATTTTGTACAGTAGCCCATTGGAAGAGATAAAATGGCTGCTGTTTGGGCCATCTCTTTTCTCAGTAGGGGGAGGTGTTCAAACCAGTGATAAATTCTTCTGAAAAGGTCAAGATTTTTTTCATTTTTGACTTTTTCAGGTTTTAAAGCACTTGTGGTGTTTATAAGAGCATATATTTCACACCATATCTGATTACCACTTTGTAATGAGGGTATATGGGGTTTATGAATTAAATTGAAATTAGATATTTGTGGTTTAGGCATTTTTTTGAAACGAGAGAAGATACTGAACAGTGCCACTCAGTCCACTCATGTGCCTTTTTTCTTATCAGTGAATGAAGCCTAGGGATAAATCCAGAAAATACTTTCACAATTAGAGCAAGAAAAGAGATACTCCTGATATTAAAATTAGTTTGAATTACATTTGAACAATATAAATGGTAAAATAATTATTCAAATTTATTTTCTTAAACGTTTTTCACTCATAAGAGCAGTACCATTTCTGTGGTTATTTTAAGGCTTGATTAGATTGGAACACTGATTTAGGAAAAGTAACCAAAATAATTCTTTTTAAATTCACTTGTGAATTCTCATTTCAAACCATGGTTTTCTTTTGTCCATTTTCTTTATGTAAATACAAGCCTCACAAGTAATTAATAAATGGCACTGAATTTTCCCTCAGAAATTTCATGACAGTCAGCAGTTAAATGAAATGATTATAACATTTCTTTACACTTCATGGAATTTTTGTGCAGATTTCAAAAACAAAAGCCTTGAAACATGCAGAAGAAACCCTTTAGCTTAAAAAAATCTGACTTTTCTTCTGAATTGCTCTAACTTTGTGTTAGAGTTAGTGACTATGTTTGTCTAAAATCACCCTTTTGGGGAAAGAATAGATGTGAGGTTTGGAAAGATTACATGTAGTTTTGAGGCGTTAATTCCATATTTTGCTTTCATTACATGATTCTGGTATGTCAGTACATGAACAGACTGAATCTCAGAGTGGTTAATTAAATGAAATTTTAGGCAGATGCACAAAGAATAAAAATTGGAAATACATCAAAAATTCCTTTCTTTCCCGCTAAAGATTTGTGGAGCTTTTATGTTTTCTTGTCACCCTGATTGCCAATCCACTAATCAAAATATATTTAGCCAATATATGTCTTATTTAATGTAAAAACACAAAGTTCTTTGTGGAGGTTTACGATGTGCATATCTATTTTCTAAAAGAAAAGTAATATTTATATCTCAACCAATAACTACTAAATTTACCATTTTGAAAGAATCTGAAGGAATGTTTCTTTTTTTCTATTTTGCTATTTGGGTGGGAAAGACCTAAACATTTCTTCCAAGGAAATCAGACTGTCTTAAAAATTTTAGGTGTTTGGGGAATTGGATATCTCAGCTGATGCCTAAGTCAACTCTGTTTAGACCTACAGAGCATTTTAATGAGGTTAAGACCTTTTCATTCACAATATCAGACCAGGCTGTTATTAGGAATGAAATGTATTTGCTTCCACTAGATGTAGTCAGAGCTTTCCAGAATTCTATTTCTTCTATAATGTCTCAAAGTATCTGAAATATCAAGAGGTTTTTTTTCATTGTAATTTTATCCCTGCAATAGCAATGTGACAGTGAAAACCGTGTTCAGGTAGTACATTAAACATGAACTGAAATAAGCAGATCCTTTCAAATTTTCAGATAGATTCAGGGGATGCAAAATTATTTTGCTCATAAAATATTAGATAAAAGTTAACAGAGAGTTTTATCATATGTTTTGTACCTTAGTTGTATTTTTACATATTTTTAATTATGAAAGAGCTGCAATGTAGGGTTAACTATGGGAACAAGCAGACCTTCTCTGTCATTGATGTTTCCTCTGAGGTGTATGAAAACACAAGTCTAGTTCTGGGTAGGGTAACAGTGGTAACAGCTTGTTGTGTCATTTCCATCTTTTTGATTTTTTCTTTGTGTCAAGTTTTATTTGGAAGGGAAGTAAAACCTTGCATGACTTGGTACTTTGCTCTCAAGTTTGGTGCTTGATGTCAGCTTGTTAGTTGGGCATGCTAATAGACAGCTTAGATGGACAAATTTCTCCAAAGGGCACTTTAGGGCAGGATGCTGGGATCTCTAAAATTAACTTGGTGAAAGCACCTCTCTCCAGTGACTGCATAAAAAGTCAGAAAGATTAGCATCCCAGTTTGGGCACTGAGGGGAAGTGACCAAAGTTAGGTGGTGTGCCTACCTTCTTCAAAGCAGCCTCATCTCTTTTTTGTACTTAAGTAGTTTCTGGAAACCTGAAGCTGTCACAGACCTTCTAGTGCTGTTTATGATACACAGCATGAGGCAATGCCTCAATGTTAAAATTTACACAAATAGGACTTCGGTACCTGTTGTTTATGATTCCAGGCACCTGAGGCCAACTGAACAAAGCCTGGGAAAGATCTGAAAGCAAAGAAAAACAAACAAAAAAAAGAAGCCACAGACATGTTCAGATAGTGGTGGAGACAAGAGAAGAATTCAAATCTTAGGAGTGAAAACCAGAGCCTGTCCCTGGGCCGTGCTCCTGATACTGTTTATTTTATTCCCTTGGTAGCTCTTCAGGCCCATTGTGCATAGCAGGATAATGATGAACACTACTCTTATACCTTCAGAACTGTGAATTCATTTTGAACAATAAGCTTGGTCCAGATCATTGCATACTTCTAACTGTGAACAATCCATCTGGGTATATAGCAGTGACTCAGGCCACACCAGGAGCGTGTTCCCAGAACTGTGTTTTCAGGATATCTTTTGGCTAAGCATCTGAAGAAAAGCATAGATTCAACTGTTCTTTCATTGGAATTAGCAGGAAATTTGCCACTTTCATTAGTCAGTTTTAAAGACAATAAGATTCACATTGTGTATATACAAATATAAATGTGAAAGTAAGTCCAGTTTCTGGTCTGTTTTGCAGGTGCAAATCCCATAGATACTTTAGAGTAATTGAGAGCAAACTGGCCCATGTTATTGACTAAATAGATGCAAATGATGGTTTTTAGAAATATAGCACTTTACTTTGTTGCTCAGCATTTAGCATCCTTTTAAAACACATCATATGTCAGATAGGTGCCAATGATTTACCATGTAAATAGGTATGTAGACCTGTCATAAAAATCTTAACTAGATTCCATTAAAAAAATACTGATTACATACAATGGCCTATTTTAAAAGCTTCTTAGCATAATAGCTTTATTTTTTTTCTCAAGTAACAAAAGCAATTAGATTCTGTAATGGATTAATCACTTGCCAATTACCACACATTTCAGAATGAAACCCATTCTAACAAATGAAACTTGAAAAAATCTTAAGCTGGTAGCATGTATATTAATTTAGAATTCTTTTAATGCATACATCAGTGTATATTTGAAAGCAGATAAAGCCATTGTATAGAAATTAAATCAAAATACGATCATGGTCTGAAACAATATGCATAAAATTTTGGTGAAGTAGAACTGTTGAGGCCAAATGATAAACCCTTCAGATTTAAAATGGAAGTGCTGGTAGAGCTTTCACTATGCCATGAATTTCAATTTGATTGCTGAAAATAAGAATTCAGATTAAATAAACCAACTTAAACATTTCATCTACTGAGGAATTTTTCATGCCTTTTCTTCAGTTCATATTTTATTCGTAAGGGATTTATTTTAATTAATCACTGATACAAAGCCTTGCAAAAAAAGACGAATCTCAAAAATTAAGAGGGATCATAAAATGATGTGTGTATTTGTAATGTATGAATTTTCCCTAACTTTATAAAATAGATTGCATTTTAATTTTCCACCAAATTTCTTGATAGCACCACTTCTTTGTTGCTTTACCTGGCTGTCTCTGATTTTTTACATTATACAGACAGAATTGTTATGATCAACTTTTAATTTTTAAGCATGAGATTTCTCACTTCATACAGCAATTTGAATTTATAAATACCTTAGAGTTTAACATTGCTGTTTTGATTGGAGAAGGCCTCACATACTGTTGTATTGCCATTATATACTGTAGTTTAGTCTATATTTTCTAACAGAGCGAGTGAAATAATTCAGGCTCCCAAACTTCAAAATTAAAAGACCCAAATGTCTCTCTGTTATTAGAAAATTATTGAATTTCTGTGGCTTGTCGTGCCATATTTCTTATTCAAATTTTTTCATTTCATATACCTTTTCACCCACCAGTTTGATTGCCATGGCTGCAGCCGTGGGTGAATAATTGCCTGTCTTCACAGGAGCATGTTCTGGAGCTAAAGTCGAGTGCTTGCTTCCTGATGTATGCCTCATTTGGATTCTGCCGACAGCCTAGGGGCTGTATTATTCATGCCTTGACAGATAGCACTCACTAAAAGCATTGGAACAGGGCCAGGTACTGGCAGAGAGATAGTGGAGCATTGCAACTTGCAACTGAGAGGAGCATCTATAATAGAAAAAAAGAGAAATCCTCATACCTTCCTTTTACTGGTCTCACTTTGATGAAGAATTAATTTGCATCAAAATAAAATACCCTAAAAATAAATGCATTTTTTCTGAACTACGCTTGAAAGTTTAACACAATTTTCCACATTTAATTGCAAAGCCGATTTTAATTAGTAAGGCCCTGCATGTGAAAAATGAAGATTCACTTGGGTGAGTGTAACACATTGCAGTGTCTGCTGAATGCTCTAATTAATGTATGGCTGCTGTACAACAGGGTGCACTGTGGGATATTTATGAAAAATTCTGTGCACGCAGCCAGTCTAGCTGTATTTTAGTTCTTGAATCACAAGAATAAATAACTTTTCCCCCTTTATTCTTTATGAGACATCATTGTGCATGCCATCACTCCATCCATAAACTTTATGGCATGCCTGTCCTTTTTACTATTTGTCAAAGATATAATAAATCAGAAACCAGGACATACATATTTTAACATTAATTTGATAGCATAGCATGGTTGCATGCTGTGCAGAACCAGAGGTCCACTGATGCATCTGTGTTAAAGCCTAACCACAGAACAGTGAGGTCCTTATTGTTGCTTGCTTTCATGATGCTGTGAAAAATCCCACTGCATGCTGGAAGTATAGACAAATGTATATTCTTTTAAGCTGATAGTCAACCTTTATTATAGTGTTAAATAATGATAAAATGATTCACTGGATATTTACCTAAGGAAATACTTTGACACTGCCTGTGCAATTCAATTCTATTTCATTTAACGGTGTATTTGCTAAAGACTTTGGCAAGTTGTGGTAAATACCAAGAATATTATTATAAATATATTTTATATGAAGTAATCCACCACTCAGGGTTTGTAAAAAATGTTAATAAATGAAGCTTCACTGTTTATTAAATTCACCTAAAGAGAAATAAGTAAGTAAATAAATAAGTGGAAGAGCATAGGGATTTTGAAACAGAACACTGCAAACAATAAATAAATGTGCTGACAGAGAATCCATAATGTATTAGAGGTCTGTATTGGCTGCTGTCTGGACTCAGCAATATATCCTTTGTCTGATTGTTGATTAATGATAAGAAAGGTGCAAAGTTGGGTCTGAAGCGTCAAGCGAATATACACCAGCAGTTGGCGTGTGGCTCTGCATGCTAGTGGCCGTTGTCTAGAGGTGACTACACAAAGGAACCACAGTTCAATTGCTCCTACCACCATCTCTATTGGGAATAGCTATTCCAGTGGCAGGAAGTTGCAGGACCTGCATGTACCAGGAGCACAAGCCTTATAAAGGCAGGGGAAAGAAAGTAAATCAGGGACAGGAGCATGGAGAGTGCTGATGTAGGTGTGCAGCAGTAGCAACAGAGGATTTAGGATGTGCTTGGTGGCTTGTATGTTGCTGTAATGACATGCTCATTTTCTTTCAAATGGAAGGTGCTGCATTTCTCATGCAGCAGTCCACTTGCAGGCACAGTGTTTTCTGTGGAAGGATCTGTCTGGAGATGTTCCTATCAGCTACAAAATAAATGTAGACCATGCAGAAAGTATGGGAAAGAAGATAAAAAAAAAAAAAAAGGAGAAAGAACATCCAGTAATAATGGGGAGATAATTTCCCCAAACAAGCTAAACACATTTTTTTCCTTGCCAATGGGAAATGTATTTGGTTGGTCTGGTAGGTTTGCTGAGAACACTGTGTTCTCTTGGGAGAGAAATAAATCGTCTTGAGGTTGAATAATTTGTGCTTTTCATAATGGAAAAGAGGATCTACAGAGTTGATTCACACGTGGTGGGCATGACATTTTATCTCACTGTGCCTCTGTTTCCCCATTTGTAAACATCTTAAGGTGTAAAGACAGAAGCATGTATGGGGGATTATAACAAACACAGAGCCCAGAACTCTGGCTCTGGTATTTATCTGCTGTATAAATAAAGATGTTAGATGGTTATTGATGTCAGAGGAAGTCTAACCTGACAATTCAGTGCTTTTTGGATCAAAACATTTTTCTGGATCATAGAGCAGAATTAACTGATTTGTAATGACAAGACAATTTTACATTTAGAGTCTAGTCTAGTTTCCCTATTTCATAGTTTGTGAATTGTTTCTACAATATTTCTGTAAAAATATTGATTCTGAGGTTAAAAAGCTGTAGGTACTTAAAAAAAAATCTTTTTCTTAATGTGTATTTTAGTGAAAATGCAGTCATGGTTCTTAGCCATAGACTAAACCAAAAACATCATGAGCAATGTTATGCACTGAGTTTAGGGTGCTATGGAGCTGCCTGCATCCTCCTTCCAACAGTTCTGAGCAGCAGCACAGCTACTATGTGTTAAAAAGGCCTGTGGATTGAAGCATCTCAAGTCAGGTCTTTGGAAACAGGAGAATTTACTGGTGAATACTGACAGCTGGATGGACAGGGAACCCCATCTTATTCCTTGTTCCAGTGTCCAACACAAATAACATAGATGACTTTGAAAGTTTTAGTGGTGGTACCCACACTATCAGAATATCATTACCCCTCTTTTTTCTCCATCTCAGTGAAAATGATTTGAAGTCTGCTAGAATCATCAAAAAAGGAGGCAGGAGAAATCATATATTTAAAGAATAAATAAAACTCTAGTTATCTTTTCTTTCAAATGCTTGTATTTTATGAGATCGAGCACCCTAGGTATTACCTGGGCTAGCAAAAGAATATGAAGAAAATAAGAAATGAAGTAAAAAATTAAAGAGCCCTAAAAAATACACTATGATTTTTCTTTAAAGACTTCTATTGAGGCTTTTCAATAAGTTGAGACAACTCTTTCAAGGATGTCACTTGTTATTAGTGGTTGATATGAAGTACTACTTCTAGTGGTGTCAGCTCAGGACAGGGAAAGGAGAGAAAGTCCTGAGCCATCTTTGATGGCAATAATAAATCTAAATAAGTACATCCACAGTATAGAATCAAATGCCCAGGGGATAGATAGGTCCTGAAAACATCCTCAGCACTATACAGCTTAGGACAGTGTAAATGGTGATACCTTTTACAGTGTCCAGGTAACTAGTGTCCAGATAACCAGGTGATTGGACCTACTAAGTTAGTTTTTCAGGCTACTCACCTTAATCATCTTCTCAGGAAAATCTTGAAGCTTTCTGATGACAAGAAAAGGGATTGCAGAACGTTATGTCCTTTCATTATTTGCAAGAACCAGCAGCACCATGCTCTAAGTATCCATGGAAGAGTGGAGAAGAGGTATAATCACAGAATATTCTGAGTTGAAACAGACCCACAAGGATCAAGTCCAGCTCTTAAGTGAATGGCCCATGCAGGGATCAAACCCACAACCTTGGCCTTATTAGCACCATACTCTAACCAACTGAGCCAATCTTAGGGTCAATGCCTAAGAGACAATTTTCCTGTGACTGAAGTTGGGCCTGTGTCTTAAATCCATTAATTAAGATAAAATTTGTAATACTATAAAGTATAGTCAGACAGTACAGGATATGATTGGCTTTAAATGCCAATAACAGTAATTTAAAAGAAAGGTTTTTTATGTTCAGTTCCCTGTGACTGGGACAGACTACCATCAAGATTTTATTTAAAGTAGTGAGCAGGCCACTAAATTGGATACACAAGGAGTGGAAGGAATGCTTTCTGTTCAGCTGATCCTCATGAAAGGAATTCACCAAAGATATGCACCTGCAACTGTTTTTTACCCTCATAATGTCTTCGGGAGAAACTCTTACCCATACTTTGTGAATGAGGAATAGGTGTTCAGAATAAAGGTTAGAGCTAAAAACTGGCATTCATTTAACTTCTGCTTTAAGTCCAAAGGACCCTCATCAACTCTCCCTTATTTTGTGTCTAACCCTGAAGTTGCAGTAGGACCGTACTTTTAACATTAAGCTTGTCCAAATTTGGAGTCATAGAATTGTTGAGGTTGGAAAAAGACCCTTAAAATCATTGAGTCCAAGTGTTAACCCAGCACTGCTAAGTCCATCATTAAACCATATCCCCAAGTGCCACATGTACATATCTTTTAAATACCCATGGGGATGGGTTCCTTGGGCAGCCTGTTCCAATGCTCAGTAATCCCTTCAGTGAAAAAATTTTCTTAATACCCAACCTAAAACTCTCCTGGCACAACTTAAAGCTCCTTCCTTTCATCCTATCACTTGTTACTTGGGGGAAGAAACCAATCCCCACCTCACTGCAGTCTCCTTTCAGGTTGTTGTAAAGAGCAATAAGGTTTCCTCTCAGTCTTCTTTTCTCTAGCCTATACAACCCCAGCTCCCTCAGCTGCTTCTCATCAGACTTGTGAAAAAATTTATTTGGGCACCTTGATGCCATATTAAGTCCATAGCATAGACAGTACATTTCTAATCTCTCATCTGCTTGTTTCAGTGTAGCAAGTGTTTAAAGTCCTCCAGTTTGTGATCTGTACAAAGATGACACACGCTGGTTTATTCTTTGTCAGTAGGCATTAGGACATGTTTCTTCCATCTTGTAGGAACTTGCATTGACTATAAAGAAGTTAAGATGTCAGGATGTTTGTATTCTTTTTTCTTCATCTGTTCTTTTACAGACAATAATATATTCAAAAGGAAGAGGGAAGGATATAGCTTTATAACTTTGAGCAGTCACTTGGAGACAGAAGAACCCTGTTTTCAGTCCCAGCATTAGCATTTCATATAGGAGACAGACAGTCATTTCAGAGAGAATTCAATGAATCCTTCACTGGTAGTAAAGAACATGTAAATATATTGTTTTGCATGAAGTATTAGAGAAGTGGGCACTCTCAACCTAGATTACTCTAAAATCTCATGAGCAATCAGTCTTCTGAAGGGGTTAAATGAAGCTTCAGTTACCCCTGGCAAAAGAGGATATTAAACACAAGTTGCTCACACATTTCTCTAAGTTTTAGATTGGAAAATGGCTAAGGCTGGGATTGTGATTCCTTCTCTGACCATCCCCAAGTCAAACGACTGAGTTAATCTCTGGTTTTGTGAGGAAAAAAAAGAGAAGGCTTAAGGTGATGTGGGTTCCTTCCAGCTCAGCATATTCTGTGATTCTGTGATTAATTCCAGGAGTTAAAATTGCCCACTACAGAAAATATCTTCTGCCAGTCCAGATTACAGTGTCTAAATTCTGCTGTGTGTTAAATCTCTGCATGTCCCTAGGTATAAGAAGAGGAACAATCATACCTCACTTGGATGTTAGAATTTCACTGTGCCGCTGTGCATACAAACTGAGAGCTGTAATGCTTTTGCTCCCTTGGTAAACCAGCAGTTCATGACTCCGTTGCCACACAAGAAATTTGCGTCACAGCTAGAAGTTGAGTCATGCCTCTGAATTCTACTCCAGTGCCTTTTGCTTTGGACCATCCTTCTTCTGTTAAAAGTTCATTTTGACAAAGATTAGCAAATGAGTTCTTGTTATTTAGTATTTGCAGGGACAGTAAGAAAAATGTGCTAGAATTACTGATATTTAATGTAGATCTTGCTTGGGCATGGTTTCTTCTGGAGTGATCAGTGAGGATTAATGGTTTGTTGGTTCTAGTAACCATGTGTACCTGCTCAGGAGAAGGGGACAAGCAAACTGTCATCTCAAACAAGAGGATATGTCACACATCATGGATATGGGTGATTAATATTCTCTGACATGAGTCTTATAGATGTTTGCATGTCAGTAGACACCAAACAAAAAAACCTGGTTTTGAAACTTATTTCTCAGAGAATTCTCTGGATATTCCATACATACATTCCATTCCATAACAAGACTGGTCATAGCAACTTTTTACTAGTGCATATTTATAGTGGATAGGAGTTTGGGATGGAAAGAAAAAAAGTAATAGATTGTTTTTCTGTCTGAAAATGTAGGAATAATTCCTACAGAATGTAATTGCATGACTTTATTTTGAGCAGGGCGTTGAAATTAACATTTCTAGTTCTTAAAACACAGACATTTGACTCTTGTTTTTAATTCCATGTGACATAAGGAATTACCAACTTTACAGTCTTCTGTCCCTTCCACAATGGCGAATTTTTTTCAGTGCTTCTGGAAAGGCAAGTGTACTACTTTCTGAGTCATAGTCCTGTCTCTGCAGCACCTAAGTGTTCCTTAGAAATACTGACATTCTCAGAACTGACATGGCCTGGCTTTGCTTAGCTTGTGAAACCTAAAGAGCTCACAGAGAAGGATGGACTCAGAAACAGAGTCACAGTTATAAAACAAATACCATTTTAGAAAGAATGGAAATAAATTCTGACTACTGTGTTAACTTCAAACCTTAGCAGTCAAGCTTGCTGCTTCCAGTTATGTTATTAAAAGGATGTAGGAGGAAGGACTGAACAGTTAAAATGGCATTGACTAAAAGTGGAAACACTTATTTAAAATGTCAGCATTTAATCAAAACTCTAAAACAGAGAAAACATTTAGCTTTTTCTGTCTACTATTATGTTGACTGTTCATTGAAAATTATAGCAGTCAGTCAGATTTGGAAATCACAGTGTAGTGGACAGCTCGGGGAGAACCACAACAGGACTGTCATGGTCAGTTTAGATTTGTTAGAAGCAATTTTTTTTGTACTTTATATGTATGCTAGGGGTTAAGCTGATCTCGTGTTTAAGCAGGAATAGAATGTCATTCCTCTCACACTGGAGCACTTTGTAATTATGTTGCTCTAGAACTCTGCAAAACACCACAATAAAAGATAAAAGTCTATAGGCTGGTCTAAAAAGAAAGATAATGAGATGATACCAACATCCCTATTTTTTAAACAATAAAGAAATATCAAATCATCTGATAAAGAGTCAGGAATGATTTACCTACAGGCTACATTACAGTGTAGCTTTGCATGATGTCAGATAATTTGAAGTGACATCATACCTATGCAGCTTTTCATCCCTACCTTCACAACCTTCCAGGTATTTTGGACACTAAAATGTCATCTTGCACCTGGCCCACCTTCTGTTTAGTACATTTACCAGTTAATTAGAGATGAGAGAAAAGTTTTCCACCATTAAATTTCTACATCTGTAGATGTAAGCATATCAGAATGTAAGCACAAACTTCTAGAGCATAACACAAGTAGACCTTGTCTATAGTTGGCTAAACTTGAAATAGAAAACCTATTTGTGTATTCCCACAGGCACTGCCAGCATAGCTAAGCTATGCTGCTCAGGGCTTTTTACAGGCCAGAACATTTGGGATTTGCAGGCTGCAGGTAATTCCACCAGCATCCTCTGATCCAGAAGGCACAGCAGGCATTGTCTGCTCACACTGACATGCAGGCACCCCATTTCTGTAGGCAGCATAGCAGTAACATCCCCTTTCACTGAAAAATTTCATGATAGTGATGCATCCTAGTGGTGGTCAGCAATGACTCTTCAATAAGCAACATACTGCTTTGGTTTCTCTGTTAGCCTGAGTTAGTGCAAGGGTGATGTTAATTCCCAAGCCAGAGCCATACCAAAATGATGATAGGTGAAAGCTGACTAGGATAAGGCAGCCTTCTGTCTTGGCTGTGTGAGTTTTTTCACAGAGAACAGAGAGAGAACAGGGAAGTTCGTCTGATGATTAAAGGACTCCTCTAGAGGAACCAGATTTGGAGCTATAACAGATTGAGGGAAGGGAAGGGAAAGGAAAGGAAGGGAAGGTTTGGGAAGGGAAGGTTTGGGAAGGGAAGGGAAGGTTTGGGAAGGGAAGGTTTGGGAAGGGAAGGTTTGGGAAGGGAAGGTTTGGGAAGGTTT
>NW_016690402.1:515445-631452 GCF_001604755.1 Lepidothrix coronata
AAGGGAAGGGAAGGGAAGGGAAGGGAAGGGAAGGGAAGGGAAGGGAAGGGAAGGGAAGGGAAGCTGTTCCACTTAACCTGACAATTTTGTCAACTTTGTTAAAATTGTTAAATTGTTGTTAAGAAAAAAAAAACAACAAACAAATAACAGTACCACACCACCTGTATCAAAACAGAGAGCAATAAAGTAGCCATCCATACTTCAGACATTATTTTTGTACCTGTATCAGAGAGTGTCTTTTTTTGATTATGAGTCATGTTTTGGAAACATTCTTTTTGTGGTAGTTCATGTTAGTGTGGATACAGCTCAGTCAACATGCTTACTCTAGTGACTCCCAGACTTACATACCTACATATTACCACTGGAGAATTTATTATCTAAGGAACTTAGCTAAACTTAAGTCCTTCAAAGTTAAGTGTGATGACATGGAATGTTGCCACAACTCTTCTCATGGTAGAACCCCAAATACAAAGGGACCAGTTTTAAAAGTAACACATTGCTAGCTCAACTTTCAGTGAGATGTGTCAAGCATAGAATGCCTCACGTAGAATGCCTCAAATATTAAAAATAATTAAAGTATCTTTGAAGTGGCATACACTTTCTAAAAAGTTGCCTTTCGTCTTTTAACACTGAAGAATGTTTTCCTGTTCTTGCCATCTTCCTGTTAAACATTTCTTTTCCAGCCATTGCCCAATTTTACTTTTGGTCCTTGGACACAACATAATTCTGGACTTTTCGCTATTCGGTTGTTGACCCTTGCTACCTTTCCTGTCTATGCATCTTTAAAACTGAGCAGCTGAAATTCAGAGAGGGATAACTGCTACATTTCCCTTAGAAATCTAGCCATAGGAGGTATACTGGCAGCAGATTTTCAATGGAAATCACCGTTTCCACCCACAACCCAGCTGCCACATTTAAACCATGCTATATGGGGCTTCCACTCCCTTGGGAGGCTGTTTTCATTTTTCTTCAGAAGCTCTTCTACAGTCTAATGGAACTTGCTGTCAGCTATAAAAAGTAACATTATATACCATAGTATTTTTTTTAATTGTGATATGACTCAAGTTGAAGCCTTCTTTTACTGGAATAGAATGTTATGGAATTCAGTTCGACTTTTTTGTTTGGTGGTTTTTTACCTGAACAGACATCTTTTCTTTCATCAGATATATCAAAAAAGGCCAGATTAAGGCAAAGCCATTTAGGCATCTGGCTTTTGGAGTCATGTGATTAAACTAGGAGGTAAGCTTTTATTTTTAGACTAGAGTATTTCTAATTCTCCGAATCATGAAAAAAAGGTGAAAAAAAATAACTGAACATGAGATATAGATTTGTCCTTTGAGTCTGCCAATGGCTTGAACCAATTTCTTTATGGTAGGTAAGCTTGTAACTTGGTGGAAGTACTACCTGCAAGACTCCCTAATATTACAACAAAGCAACTTCTGTGTGCTGCATTTCCGTAGATTATTATCACAAACAAACATATGCTTTTCAGGGTGGAAGTCATGGCAGCGGGCAGAGGTTCTCAATCCTTTAACAATCAGAATTTAGAATATTTCACACTTGAATAATTCCTAACCACCCATGCAAAACA
Source organism: Lepidothrix coronata (assembly GCF_001604755.1). NCBI lineage: Eukaryota > Metazoa > Chordata > Aves > Passeriformes > Pipridae > Lepidothrix > Lepidothrix coronata. Next base: position 517,037 of record NW_016690402.1, read on the forward strand.
AAGAGTGATATCCTGTAGTTTATGCTGGAGGTGAGACTCTGGTACATAAGCACTGAAGTGTTTCCGGCTTGTATCATTTCACTTTTCTCATTTTTGTTCCTGTAATTCCAGATATTTACAGATGACAGTCTTGTGTTAGAAGGCAGCTCCACAGTATTATTCCTTTCCATTAGTTATATTCTGTAGCCATTAGCTTTTTTAATCAAGTAAGAACCTTATTGCTATAGTTACAGGAAAGTTGTTTTGTCATATTTCTTAATTCTGAGCCATATATCCTTCTTAGTTTAAATTAAGTTGGGAGTCAGTGCTATTGTGTATCTATGTAGAGGTGATGAGAAGAGTATTTAATGTAGGAATCAGTTGCTGATAGTCTCACCATAGTAGCCCTACGTTACAGATATGATAAAATGACAACGTGCTCTATTACTCAGTACTTAAGTACATGCTACAATGATAGTTTGACCCATTGTGTTGTTGGTAAATATGCTCTATCGAGTCTGTGTCTAAGGGTGTTGATTCTACTAATGGGTATCTAGCCATGTTATTAAATGCTTGACAATGTAAGTACATGAATGGCCTTCGATTTCCAGGAGTTTATTTCCCTTGATTTTTGGATGCTTGAACTTAGTATGCTGAATTGCTTAAAAGCAATCACATTTAAAATGTTGGAATAGAAAGAGTTCGTATCATGTTCAAGGCTCAAACATTGTGACTACGCAAAGATCTTTTGTAACTGATGGATGCGCTCTTGTTGCATATTCTAACCATTTCAAACCGATGAATGATTGATTGTGAACTTTTCCATTTTATTATATAAGTTTATAATGAAAAACAATTAATTAATTGGAACTTGCCTTGCCCTCAAGCTGTAAACAGAGTTGTCATTGCCACTGAATCTGAAAACACAGAATACACACAAATCTGGTCATCTTGGCAGCTCTAGATGATGCTTGTATTTAACTCAGTGTAGCCAACTTAATCTTTGTCTATATGTAGAAAAATAGAGGGTTTTCTTTCCCGAAGTTTTTCTTCCAGTTTAGATTTTTTTAAATAAATGTTGACCTCCAGATTTTGATTCAGACCAGAAGTCAGTGTTCTTTGAGTTAGTGCAGAAATGGTCACTGGCTTTGCACGTTTCCATTTTTATGTGTCTGGGTTACATCTAAATCAACATCAAAGTGCACTGAATCAATAGCCACTTAGCAAAACCTGATTATATGCATTTCATCTAATGAATCAATATGAGTCATTAAACCTGTGCTCTTTGCACTATCCTACACTCTTTGATCATCCCCTGTATTCAAGGATCTGGCAACAAGACATAATGAATTGTGGCTTCCGGCTCTTGAACACACAGCTAGGTTGGGTATTTGCCATCCTGAGACTAGAGTGCAACTGCAGCATTTGTCTGACTTTGGATCATATAGGCAGTCTGCAGAAGATAGCAAGGCTATAGGGAGGAGAATTATCCATGTTAAGTGATACAGCAGCTGTGGAAAGGAAAGAAACAGGGTTTTGGGTTTCTCATTACAAAATTATTATGGTGCGTGGTTTTAAATTCTGTTAGGTGCTATCTTTAGTGGGGTTGGGCAGACAATTAAAAAGAAAAAAAGAGAAAAGGTCTTGGACTTGTCTCACTTTCAACAGATTCCTAAGTGGTAGAAATGCAAGTTAATCACCATCATCTCCCTTTACTGTCAGTAGGCAAAGTCTCTAAAAAAAGTGAGATGAATAGCCTCACAGGAAGTTCCTGTTTGTCTGCGTTGACTTATGAAGGGAGCTTAACATGACATGTATAGACCTAGTTTTTAGAAGCCTAGGGGTCGGTGAGAGATAAACCCCATCAATGACATCATAAGTCATGGGGCAATCAGATATTACATCGATTTATTTATATAAATACTGTTGAGTAACCTACAACTGCAGGACATGTACATTGCTAACCTGTGCTACCACATAAGCTTTTAGTCTCATGATTTGTTGCATTTAGTTTTTTATATCTTGCTTTAGATGAGTTCTCTGTAGATGAAAGTTTTCCTGTGTATTTGTACAACACATAGAAGTACATTGCTGTGCCTCATTGTTCCTTCACTGAACAGCTATTGTAATGAAACAATTAAACTAGTAGTTTGAATGGGTTAGTTATTGCAAAACTGAAAGTTTCCTCTTAGTTGTCATATCCCAAGAGCAGGGACTTTGGTGATGGGTGTAATGATCTTGCTAGCCAAAGGACAGGTTAGCCAGTAAGTTTGTCAGTGTTTGTCACAGGGTTCAGTTGCATCAGTTTGGAGTCTCAGTGAACTGGTGTGGGGAGGTGCTTCCCACTAGAGATGTATAGGATCCAATGAATAAAAGATCCTAGCTTTGACTTAAGTTGCTGTGACTGTATTAATTACATTAAAGCTATTCTGCAAGTGGCCTTAGATGCTACAGTGCTTGGCAATGGTTGCAAGAAGCCTGATCTGGAACAGTATTCAAGGCTCTGGCTCCTGGAAAGCAGATTTGAGCAAGTTAGTCTTCTAGATTGGGATTAGTAGCACATAGGATGCTAGCACAGAGAATTTTAATCCATCTGGTTGGAAGTTTTAAAACCAGTGTGTCCCAGCTCCATCTTGTTGGCTGCAATTAGCCATCTCTGTGAAATAAAAGCCCCAAAACTCCGTGTCTTGCTTGAACTTTGACTTCTTGCTCTTCCCGTTTTCTCTTCTATAGCTTACTAATTGGAACTCAGCAAAGTTCTTTAACTTTCACAGCCTGGGAAGGTTTGACTCAATACCTCCTATATTCCAGAACAGTACACAGGCATTAGGTAGGACTTTTGTGGGATGGAAAAGATTCCTTACTAGTGTGGCTTAGAAAGCAAAAATAATTTCCCACAAAGAAGTTTGACACTGCCACCCTACAGTTAGCAGTGTCCACTGGGTTTGCTGCTCATTCCTGTAGCAATTTGGCATACTTTAGGCAGTGTTTAAATATGAATGGAAAATCATCCTCAACTGAAGCAGTTTATTCTTGCAACTGAGTCGGCAAATCACTAAGATGGAGTTAATCTCTTTTTCTGAATTTATTATCATTCCTTCATTCCTATCAATTCATTGATTCAGCTTCACCAAGAGTGCTACCAGCTCTTCCTTTCAATAGCGCATAATCTGCTGGGAAGGGCAGCTTCCTGGAGTTTGGGAAATTCAAGCTGCAGGGTTTGATGGAATCTAAATATTTATTGTCTGGTCAACTGCTATCAGTTGATAGTATTGGCCCTTTAAAGCTAATAGTCGCTGCTTTGAGAGTGATTTAAAAGGCTGGAGTGTTGTTCAAATTAATTAGACTTGCACATTCTTAAAAGACTGGATTTGTTAGAGGACTTATGTGCTAAACACCTATTTTCTCAATACCCTGCAAGTCTTCATCAGGAGATACAGACTTTGAAGTTACCTAGTCCAAACCAAAGTAGTACTTAACGGTATCCAATGGGACAAGTGTAAATGCCTTGGGAACTTTCTGCCTGAAGCCTTAAGCAGAAGTTTGCTTCCAAGGAGATTCTTCCTAATTTGCTATCCTCAACTGTATATGATAAAATTCCACCTCAGTGCCACTTCAGATACTTAAAGTACTTCACTGAATGTTTCTGATAACCTCATTAGGTGTTTATGTAGCAAATTTTTAGATTCTATTGCCTACCAAATGTTTTGGTTTCTGTTAATTAAATTAAGTTCTTACGTGAAAAACAAGGAAGAATGAGGACTCTGTTGTTGGAACACTTTTTAAATTGAAAAACCTTCTGTAAGATTTTTCAAAGTACTACTAAGAAAAAAAGAAAGGAAAGAAGAAGATAATGATCCACCAAGAAAAAATATTATTCAGATTTAGAGCATAATATTGGCATCATCTTATTTTTCTTCACTTGGATCTTATAGCATGAGGCATCTGAAATAATAGATTCGATAGAAAAGAACACAAATGAAAAAAGAATGCTGGTAAACATGGCACATAGGAATTACTTTATCCAAACTAGGTATTTAAAGTTGACTAGACCTTTATTAGTCATATAATCTTTCCTTCTCATTTTCTCATTTTCGTCTAAGAGGAAAACTTCCTCCAAACATAGGTGTCATGTCCCAGCTTTGATGTGTGAGTTGGCATATCATGGGGGAAAAATACTAATTGGTAATCTGATTTAGAAAATCTCTTGTATTTCTTTGGTCCTACACTATGTATATTTAAATAGATATGTTAATTGTTATATATTATAAATAATAAACATAATAATTATGCTGAAAATTATGTTAATAAAATATATTAAAAATAATGAAGTTCAACTCTGGGCAAGAAATATCTTTTTCTGAAGAACAGTCTTACTGAAGGTATCAATGAGTAGCATCATAGGGAGAAGGATTAAAGGAGAAAAATTGCATGAGGGTTAAAAAAATATCATAAATCATCTTCTAACTAAGGAGCATAAAATCATATATTATTTCTTCCATTTCTTCAATTATTAATGTCTGTATGTCCTCTTGGAGCTTATTGCTATGAAATTCAACAACATTATTTCCACAAGAATTATTCATGACAGATTCCAAAAACCAGAGATGACTGAGGCACACAGCAAAGCACTGTAGAATATTCAAGTGTGTTTCAGGAAGCCCAAATATATACCCTGCTGAAAGCCAAGAGAGCTAAAGCATGGAGGGAAAATAAGACAAACACAGCTGACCAGGGAAATACAGGGAGCAATGAAAGAACAGATAAAGGCACACAAGACACATAAATCAATGGGGTCATTGCTCCTAGCAGGGATAAACAAGTCTAAAAATAACCAAATAAGGGGATGACCACAAAAGCCAAAATTGAAAATATAGAGAAGATTGCAGAAGCCATAAGGGCAAACCATAACAGATTTCACAAACACATGAGGAACAAGAGGTCAGTGGGAGAGACTGTCACCTCCATATGTGGTCCGGAGAGGAAGTCAGTGGCAGAGGCTGCTGGGAAGCCAGTGCTGCCTTCCCCTTGGTGTGCTTGCTGGAGTGACCACAGGGAACATGCCAGAAACAGAGAGAAGTGTCCTGGAGGCAGAATCTGAAAAATTAATGCAACAAAGGATGAGAACAGAGCAGGTTAAGAAAGAAAAAGAAGAAAATAGGGCAGCTTAACAGTAGGCTTCAGGTCTGGTGGCCTGTTTCCTAGGTTTCTGAAAGATATGGATTTTTTTTTTCAACTCTCTCACTCTACAAAGTCTACAGTACTTGAGGTATATGTAAGCTATGTGAGGTATACAATTGAAAGGCAGAAGAAAGCTGGTGCAAGACAGTATTTTAAAAGTTTTAAAAGAAAAAACATTACAATGGTAGATTTATTAAGTATAAATCCAAGTACAGCCAAAATCAAATTCAGGGTTATGTAATAACTGATTAAAATTAATTAGGAAAGAGTTAACAAAAGCTGAGTTGAAGTTAACTAATTATAGGACAAGGATAAATGGATACAAATTGAAAGAGGGGGAATTCAGGTTGGATATTAGGAAGAAATTCTTCACTGTGGGGAGGATGAGATCCTGGAACAGGTTACCCATAGAAGTTGTGGATGCCCCAACCCTGGCAGTGTTTGAGGCCAGGTTGGACAAGGCTTTGAGCAACCTGGTCTAGTAGGAGATGTCCCTGCCCACAGCAGGAGGGTTGGGACAATAGTATAATCGATTTCCTTGGAAAAATTACATATTCCCAAGCCTTAGTGTTGGACCCAACCATTGAAATATACAAATATTTGGTTTTGTGGTTGCTGGTGTGTCCTCCATGTTAATTCTATGAGCACAGGCACTGAGAATGGATTAATAAAGTTATAAACTAAAGTCAAGTTCACAACTTTACTTGAATAGCTGAGTTGCAAATAGTTAATGAGATTTATAAAAGCATCAAAGTCATCAGGCAGCTAACTGGAATTGATTTCCATTGCCATTTATGCATTTTCCAGGGGCCCCTGAATCCCAAATAATGCCTTAGATTCTCACAAACTTTATAAAATATTGTGTAGAAGGCCATAAAGCTATGAAAAAATATTAAAGATGACAAATCTGACAGTGGAAACAATTTATTTCTACTTTTGACAAATAATTTGTATCTAAAAAATTGTGCAGTTCTTCTGAGATGTCAATTCAAAAATTAAACAAATAGATGTTATTTGTCATCCCCCTGTCCTCTGCCTGATTTCCTACACTTTTGTGAATTCCAAAGGAGACTCTTTTGGGGCATTACTAGATGAAAACTGTTTCAAGTGTTTAGTGTTCTTAAATGAAAAAAGATTGGAGCAAGGTGGTGTTAATGTTCTGGCTTTAGAGTGACAAACTGCCCAGGGTTGGATGGGGCTTTGAACAACCTGGTCTAGTGGAAAGTGTCCCTACCCATGGCAGGTGGGTTGGAAATAGATGGTCTTTAAGGTCCCTTCCAGACCAAACCATTCTATTATATTACTAAAAGTTCAAGTTTGTGTGAATGTCAGTGGCCAAAAATTTTCACAGTTACTCATCTACAGATGCTCAGACTGCTTGACGTGTCATCTTTACCTCTTATAATGTTCTCAGAGAAAGAAAGGAAATCCTGGGGATTTCTGGGGCTGACCCTACTTGCATCTTTGAAAATAAAGATCAGGATTTTGAGAAAATATAATTTAATGATAATGTCATTGAAGAAGGTATAGTGAGGGTAATATGCATCCCAAAGAGAAGGAACAGAAACCAAGAAAGTAATAAATGTTAGCCTGCTTGCTTAAATCATATTGAACGGATATGGAAATTTCTAAAATCTACCTGAGCTCCGGAACGTGACCCACTCCTGTTTTCCAGGATGCAACCTCTATTAGAGGCCTAAATGCAACAGGTTCTTCCCTACTTGTCTGGCCATTTCCTTGGGCACTACACACACTCTGAATTTCCATTTCTGAGGGAACGTTCATGTGCCCTCTCTCAGAGGTCCGTAGGAGAGTTTAAATAGACAGCTACTGAAACACCATAGTACCAGGGGAAGCGCTAAAATAAACCTGGAGTGGTCAGAACTACAACAAACAGTGCTTCCATTTTGCCTCAGATTTTATGCACTGTCCAGACTGATGGAGATTGAATTCCTGTTTCTGCCTTGACTGTGATGATGTGGGATATTTTCCATGGAAATATATCCTACATTTCCTCTTGTTTCTGGGTATCTGGGTATCTGGGTCCTGACCAAGAGAAGGACTCAGAGGAGAAGAGACAGGACAGTCATTTGTCAGTGAGCAGTAGTGGTGATATAGGGACAAGGATTTCTGCTATATTTATAGGTTTTACATTGAAGCATCTTTGGACAGAAACAAATACAGTCCAAGGAGAAAACAACAGAAGCTTAGGGCTTCCCTTCTTTCCAGGTTTATGGCTCTTAAAATTACTGAAGGTTTGGGCTTTTGCGTGCCTGTGGTGTATCAGAGTTTCTTGCATCCAGCTGCACTGGGGCTCATCTTCTATAAAGGGATGCTCTTCCTCAGAATATGCTGCATGACCTGCTGGATGGAGCATGTGTATATTCCTTAGATACCTGCATCCCAAGCAGACTGTGAACGAGTGGTTTAAAATTTAGGTAAGACAATATTTAAGTTAGGTACTTCAATAAAATTCTTTTTACCTAAGTAGCAGTTTAAGTAATTGGGATGCATAGCTGCTGGGGTGCAAATAAGTTAGACCAAGATCAAGACCATGAAGACACAACACTGAGCACTCTGTAGTACTAAATGTGGTGAAAACTGTTTTTCAGTGGTCTGTCAAGAGAATGAGAAGCATTATTAGAGTGGAAGAAAGTGATAAGAGATCTTCAGTGTTTTGTCATTGGGATAAAGGGATCAAGAATATAATGTAAAATGGAAGTTATAAGTAGATATGCAGAAAGGGCTATAAAGAACAATTTAAATGTCTCAAAACTAGGTAATCACAGGAAGAAGACTAAAAACTGATATAGCTTGAGTAGTGTTTATAATCACACAATAAAAAAGTTCAAAGAGGAACTTCTTTGAACAAAAGGTACTATGGAGAGCATTCACTCTGCACAGATTATAGAGGTTACACGGGGTGGATCAGATTCAACAAACATGGATTATATGACCTTAGAGAAGCAGGTGGCTACTTTGATGGAAGACCAGGACTCTGAAATACTATTTATTTTCCAATGCATTAAAATGATTGATGATGAAGTGGTACTCTACTTTGAAAAGTATGACTTCCTTCGTTGACAAAGGTTTTTGTTTATTGTTTGATTTATTTTCAATGTGAGAACACTTGCAACACTGGCCATGAAAACTGTTAGTTTTGGTTGTGTTGAGGATCTTGCTTTCCCATTTATCTGGCCTTGCAGTATAATAGAGCAAAACAGTGGAGAATTTAAGAGCGATCCATTATTTATAATAATAATAATAATAATAATAATAATAATAACAGCCAGCAGCATTAAGAATGTGGTCATATTTTCATTATTCAAGTGACATTGAAATGTATCTTAACTGCACACAATCAAAACCTTACTGAATATTACAAAATTATGAAGCATTGCTTTATTCCTGATTGTTGTACTGATACGTTACAGGTAGGATAAGATTGCTGGTTTTTTTAACTCTGTTCATCTGCCTTAGAGAAGAGTGTAACATGTTGAAGAGAAAAAAGAATGAGAAGGAAAAACACACATTTGTATCAGTTCTGAAACTGTTATGCTGTCATATGCATGTGACATTTTCAGGCAAATGATAGTCATTTACAATTTCACAGGTTTTGTAAGTGTCCTTCCCCTTGGTCAGTATTGTGTAAGAAGCATTTTACTTTGAAAACATGCATTCTGAGAACAGCAACTAATCGTGGTGTAGAATTAGTATATATGACTAAATGAAATCTGGAGGATAGTGTAATAATTTACATCTTTTCTTTTTGCACAGTGTTTATGGATGTCCTTTGGCAAAAAAAAGAAAAACACAAGATAAACAACCCCAAGAACCAGCCCCCAAAAGAAAACCCTTTGTGGTTAAAGCAGACAACTCTTCAGTAGATGAGTGCTATGAAACTGATGGAACAGAGGAAATGGATGAAAAGGAAGAGGAAGAAGAGGAAGAGGATGAAGAAGAAGAGGAATATTCTGATGATAATGAGGAGCAAGGTGATGAGGAGGAGGATGATGAGGAGATAGATCGAGAAGAAGAAGAGGAGATTGAGGAAGAAGAAGAGGAGGATGAAGAGGAAGGTGAAGATGTGGAGGATGAAGAGGAGGAGGAAGAAGAAGAGGAGGAAGAAGAGGAGGAGGAGGAAGAACGTGGTAATAATCAGAGTATTAGTAAAAAGTAAACAATGTGTGTTTTCTGGGTTAATCTTCTAGTGTGGTGTGTGAGGATTTAGCTATGTGGTTCTCATTAAAGCTAATGGAAGTCATGCAGTTAAATCTCTCTGCTCCACACTGAAAATATACCCCACTGTGTTCTCCTAACATTTATTTTAATAAGTCTGTCTTCCAAATATTTTTTAATACACCAGCACTCACATTTCAAACAAGGAGGGTGGAGGTGTGTTTATGCTAAAAATGCTTGCATAAAATGTAATCCTAGTAGTGGATTAATGCATGCAGTTACCAGGAGAATATTCACAAAGGTACAAGCAAAGCATCAGCTACAGCTGGGTGCCTGTACTGATCATTTGCAAGTGTATTTGCTAGATCTGCTTATAGAATGTGAAAGATTGCCCACATAAATTCTGTCACAAGTTTGCAGATAATCTATGTGTGTAAAAGTGGACCTCTTCCCTTCAAAAATTTTGCCCCATACTTCCCCTTACCCTAAGAAACTATTCAGAATTAACTATTATAATATAGTTTGATTCTTTGAGGCTTGAATGCTGTGTGCTTTAGTTGATTCCAGTAAAAATAGTGACAGCTTTACATCAATAACGTCTTTCTAAAATTTATGTGTTTTGGTTATCATACTATGGCATAAGTGCCATTTAGACATACAGGTCACTGGTAGTAACTAAATTAATGCAATAGCAATGTGATTAGCCTATTCAACTTTCTCTTTTTTTGGGATATTGGACTTTATATAACCAGTACTTTCAAAATATGTGTTTAGTGTCCATTTGCTCAAGAGTCCATATGCTGATGACAGACATCATAATGCACTGGGGTGAAATGAAGGAATCATGCAAAAATTAATGAACTATCTAAAAAGTATTTTGTTCCCATTTTCAGGGAACACGTTTTTGGTTGGGTAGATTCACCTTTCTAACCAATAAAAATATAAGAAAAGCTTTCAGCACTCCTCAGTTGGATTCCTCTTAGGAACCAGGTATGAAAGTTGTATGACTTTTGTTTCAGCATTCTGTAAGGTCAGATCTTAAATCTTAAAGACAGACTTTGAAAGTATTCTTTCCATTTGGGCAAGATGGTGGCCAGCTGGGTGGCTATAACATTTTCTCAGATTCATCTGTAGCATTTCCTCAATTGCCTGAATTTGCCACAAAATTGGTAGAGAATAAATGGTCGATCTTAAAAGTTTCATGAGTTTGATGCAACAGGGAAGCCATTTCCTTTTGCAGGGAACTCTGCTGTTTCAGAACCTGGAAGAGAAGCTGTGTTAAATTAGGCTGATGTGCAGCTGGTCTTGCTCTCCTGATGGGCAAGCAGAGGATGTCCAGCAGTTTCTTTAACAAATAATGGTGACTGAGTTTGTTGGTGCTTAGGTTATGGTGCAACTGCTGCTGTGATTTCAGCTGGCATTAAAAACTTTGAATCTACACTATCAAAAATTATAAAAGGAAAAAAAAACCTAAGCAAAACTCAAGAGCTCAAGAAAATTGCTTCTGCCAAACCAGCAGGCTTGACACTCAGTTTATTTTTTCTATGATAATGAAACACAGTGGTTTACTTATTCCAACACAGTTACACATGCAGTTAGTGGTCCTAATCAATGTGAAGAGGCTGACATTGCTTTTTGACTGCTTTCCTTCCATATATAGTAGGCTGTGGTTAAGAACTGCAAAAAATTCACAAAGGTACCTCTGTAGCTGCTCTGCATATTACTTGGAATTAAAACTTAGGTAGGTCAAGTTTTTCGTTGGATTCCATACTATTCCAGTAATTAAACAAATGTACATTAATAAATATATATATTCTATGTAAAAAATTAGTCATTAAGAAAAATTCCTCATAAAATTAGAAAAGTGATAATAGAATTTTATGAGAAAGGTATTTAATGATCTTTTTGAGTATCAACATGGTAATCACTATGCAACGGTCCCAGTTAGAGCATAGATGATTTACAAGAAAGAATTCCTAGCAATTAATGAGGAAGGCAGTATGGAGTTCCTTATGTCTATGCCAAGGAGTGGAGAGTGATAACACTTTGGTTTTGGTGAGGTCTAGAAGCTAATCAATAAATCAGATTTTTTAAAATAGTTTATTTCCTATTGATTCCAATAGAGATCCTGAAGTTTCACTTTATTCGGCTTGTAGCAAAAGCTGTATTGGTGGAATTTGGACTGTTGATTTTCTAGGGAAAAAAAGTGCAAAGTTAGGTGCTCTTAAACTTTATGGTCTAAATATGACTCTTGCCTTTATCTGTTGACTATATGGAAAATTAGGTCTGTCAGCTATGAATTTAGTTAATACAATCGGTTGCTGCTCACTACAATGTAGATATTGTAGCAAACCACCCTATAAGTCACCTTAGCAGGAAGTCTGAATGTGTCTTAGTATTCCTATCTCTAGAAACAAAATGCAGAATTTATCCACTGGTCACCAGGATGCCTGACAGTTCTCAAAAAGGTTTCTGTCACTGGTGCTGTAGATGATAGCTGTTCAGAAAATTTCCATAAGTAACTATAGCCTAGGTGGACAAAAGAGTTAATATCATAAATATTGGTGACAGAAGGTTAAAATTATAAGTATTGGTGACAGAAGAATTCCTCAACAAATATAGAACAGGACTATAGAGGAAACAATTGGGGAAGGCAGGAAAGGAAGAGGGTGGGAGCGTATGGGTAAGGTATTTTACTGTTTCTTAGGCCAAATTCAGTTTTCTTTTAGAAAAGGGTAAATCCTGGGAAACAAAAGTGCATCACTGGCATGTCATTGCTCATACTTTTTTGGTTTAAAAGAAAGTGAATTTTGAGTGGGATTCTCAGAGGATATAGATATTATAAAGGTCATGTAGGTAAACAGTTCTTATTGAAAATACTTGAGCATTCACTGAAACCATCACAGCCTTTGAAAATCACATCTTTGTAGCCTTGTCACTGATAAACTAAAGGACTTGGAGAATACAGATGTGTCCTAAGGAAACAGTCTCACAAATCTCAAAATAACAATTTAAAATTAAAAGGAGGAAAAAACCCAAACTTTTTTAAATGAGTCCCCGATTCCGTGTCCGTATTTCTGTACACAATCCTTTGAACCAAAATTAATGCTAAAAACTCTCCGTCAATGGCTAACATATCCTCTTTAAATTTCCATTCAATCTGAATCTCTTTGAAGAACAGATATCTATCCATCTATCTATGAAGAGACTTGGAAAGCCTTTATGTTCAACAGGTCCACTAAAGGAAAGATGAATCATTGTTATTTCCCTTATATCCCAGGAAAAAATGACAGATAGATGACCTGTGTTATGATAACACAACCTGTAAGTTGCAATACAAATGGGAAGGAGTAAGAGTAAAGGCTGCTGTTGGAGTGCCCTTTCTCTGTGATGACAGCTGCTGAGAACCTTTAGAATTCATAGGAGACACAGTAGAGGTTTTTTAATAATAATACCTAGCACATGGACATAAGGATAGGTGTTCTACCTGTTTTCTTATTTCATAGAATCATAGAATTGTTTAGGTTGGAAGAGATCTCTAAGATCATCAAATCCAACCATATTTCTTTAAATTGTAGGATGGTTTTTAAAAAACTCGTAATATGTTTGTGTTTTTTCTTTTACTTGCATAAACTCAATGAAGACAGATAGACCCTGAATATAATACACCTGTAAGCTCCATTAAGACTGTTAGTGCCCTCCACTGTCTTCTTGATCCCCTCTGAAGTGCTTCTGAAGCACTTATGTCCTCTAAGCTAGAGGAGATGCAAATATCAATTTAAAAGATGAAAGAAGCTCATGCTCTGAGGAAAGCATGGTGGCACACAGCTTTCCAGCTGTGCATGCTGCTGAAAACACTCTTGATAAAGTAAACATCTTCATAAAATGAAGACAACATATCTGTATTAGCAAGGTCATCTGTTAGCCTGCTGACCACTAATCATATTCATTTATTTAAACTGTTAGCAGGAAAGTGGCATCTCTTTGGTGAACACGGTGGGCGTTCAGTATTAATCAGAGCAGGGAGCTAAACTCACGTGTACCTCAGAGGAAAAGCACCTAACAGAAGTAAATTATAGCTTTAAATTAAGAAGCCAGAAAGCAAAATTTCACTGTTTAGGGCAACGTATACAGAAAAAAAAATTATTTTCCAAGGCTAAAGAAGACTAAATAAATACCTGATGGTTAGAAGGTGAAGCAGATCTAAACTCCTTGCTAATAAAGTCTATTGCTATATTACACCTTGATAAAAGAAGATAACCTGTGCTTAGAGTGTCTCATCAATAATAATCTGAAGAACAGAAAAAAACTAGAGTTGCTGTGGAAGACATTTATCCTGGCCACTGCATTGGTGTCCCCAGGATAAGAAGTTAAAGTTTCCTTTCTGCTCTTGTTACGAAGTGCTTCAGCCTGGGAGTCATTGTGTCAAACAACATCATAAAAACTTTTATTGATACCATCTTTTTGCATTGAAGATGCAGGCATGGATTACAACATGTTCTGCTGTTTAGCTGTTTATATTTTCTATGGAGAGATTCAGACTAAGCATTTTTGCTGAATTTTTTTTTTTTTAAATAATGCAGTTAAAACATTTGGAACAGGTAGTTCAAAGTTGGAAACCTCAGGGTTGCTGGAGTAGGGTGGGGAAACTGCTAGCTGGTGAATACCCTTTGAATACTTCTAGTTCTTGTGGAAAAAGTTCAGATAATTTTATTACCTTTATTATGTGTTTATGATTGGTTGGCCGATTGCTTAAATATGACTCAGGTGTTAGTTTAGTAAACTTTTGCTTACTGCTGTGTTCCATGCTCAAGGTCTTTACTGTTTGCTGCTCATAGACAATATAATTTAAACACATTAAATAGCATTATTTAAACATTATTTTCTAATTCTCAGAAGTGAGATTGCGTCTGATGCTGAGCTTGTTTGCATCAAGACAAATCAAGTGTAGCTTTATGCCAGTAGAGTTCCATTTACATGAGGTGGTGTGTTGCACGTGTCATCCCTAACTTTCCCTCCCCTTGAAGAACTGTTTTAGAAGACTTCATTCTATGTGAATGTTTAATTCAGAGGCTCAGTAAACCTTCTGGGCTGTGTCTAGAAACTTTATGTAGCCCTTTTCATCTTAACCTCCACGTTTAAAGTTCGGAATGTACTTAAGTATCATTCTCATGTAGAGATTTGCATATTTAGCTCCTTCCCTACAAATAAAAGGCCTTAAATGATAATGTGAAATATCTCATCCTTCAAGAGCAAATGATTCAATTATAGCTTTATGCAGTGTAAAGAAATTATTCACCTTTGACGAGACAGAATTTTGTGGATGTCAGCAGAAATCCTGTAGAGGACACTGGGATTCTTAGAGAGTTCAGGGTCTGAACTGAAGACCTTAGTTCCATGAAAGCACCATGGAACAAATTTGGTACCACAATGCTGCTTCATTCTGAAACTGTTTTACATGGCATGGGGTTGCTTGTTTGTGTTTCTAATAAACTAAACCTTTCCTTCAGTGTTAGCTGAACGAGATGTTGGGCCCATTGTAATGTCAAATTGTTTCAGGGCTAATCTGTGACCAAACCTTTCTCTAGTCTTGCGGCAGCAGTAGGTCCACAAAGGAACCATGTCTCAGCAGTGCTGCTTTGGATACTCACAGGTTGCAGTCCTCAAGAAGAGGCTGTGCAGAGGTTGCCTTTTCTGCATTTCCATTGCATCCTTCTGTCTGCAGGAAAATACTGAGTGGATCCTTGATTTTGCCTATTTCATTTTTTGTCTGGACAGATCACATAGTAAAATTAATTCTTTCTGGAATAAGATGGATTGGAGAAGTAATTAAAGTGCTGTATTCCTATTCTCATTTAGTCTCTCTGTAACCTGTTCACTGCCAATGATCTCCTAGTTTTGGCACAACTGTGCCAAGAAGCCGGTTACTTATGTGTTTTAGTTCTTTAAAGAACCAGTAGTGAACTACATTATATAGCAGCCCCTTGCATTCATATTTATAAACATAATGACCTGGTGTTGCTGTAGAATGTCTCACATCTGGGATATGTCATTCCTAGAAACATATTCATGGCTTTTACAGACCTGAACTCTTTACGCTTTTGCTTTGAATTCCTTTGCCTTTCACAGTGCTACTTCAAAGGCTGCATTGCCCACACTGTACTGCAGCTTACACAGGGACCACAGACTGTACGAATCCTTCTTGACACTACAGATGTAATGATTCTATAAAATAACTTTTGCTTGGTTAATGTTAGAAGTTCCTATTTTTCCTCTCGTGTTTAGAGTGTATCTCTAAAAGCAAATTATGATCACCCTATTAATTCACAATTCCCACTGGCCTTAGAGTGTTTGTCATAACAGAGTGAACACAAACAGTAGCTTTTCACTCTGAAAAGCAGGGAACTTTATTTGGTAGCTATAGAGTTAATTTTACCTTACTAGAGTTCCTCCCAGAAATAATAAAATAAAATAAAATTGTAGACTGGATTGGTAATTTCTTCTGATCCATATCTGTTCTCATGAATCAAATTTGCAGTCCTAGCAAATGCCTCAAGTCACATAAATTTTGTTTAACTGAGATATATAAACCTAACAAAGCATTCTTTTGAAACAAAAACATTCATGTGTAATGAACATATATATGTAATCCTGAATACTTTTGTACTATGGAAGCATTTCTTCCTTATTTTGCAGGTCTCAGAACAATTCAGTTTTTTTCTTTTGTCACCTCTATCCCATATGACATAGTCCTTTTGTACCATAAGAGTTATTTCCCCTTCTGTAAATTAATGTATTCTGCTTTTTTTTTTTTTTAAGAGTAGAGACTGTGGGAGCTACAGTTCATGAGCTGGACAGCAAGGAAGGCCAAGTCATTTAGCAGAAGAGAAAGAGAACTAATGATAGGAAAGAAACCACCTAAAGGAGGCTGGGTTTGGTCACTGTTGTTGATATCCTCAGAATTATTTGGCACATTAAAGCTTCATACAGAAAGTACTGAAAATAGTCGCTAACATTAAGCATGTCAAGTATCCATAACACCATGTGAAAACCATGGCAGCTATTATATGCTTTGTGCAGTAAATATTACTGCTTTAGCAAAAACTTATGGTGGCTCTGTCAGAGAAAGTTAACAGGATTGACAGCTCAAGACTTAGTGGGGTTTTTTTAGGTGAACTCATCATCTGATAGTTCTGTCATCCCAAACCCTTAATTTTGCAGGCTATACTATTGATAGGAAGAGTAAGTACTGCTGTGACACTAAAGGAACACCACAGAAAACCTGAATTCACAATTACAAAAGCAAACAAATCAAGCAGCCATTTTCTTCCCTGTACTCCACAGACATGGATTACTGATGGAATAAGGGGAAGGTCTGTGTGGCATGAACACTTCCAGTCACCTAACACAGGAGTGTTGGCAAAGATGCCCAGGCCCATGTCATGTTAGAGTTCTGTCATTACCTTTTCCAAAGTATATGTGATGAGATTCCTTATTTGTCATATACAGTTTTAAGTCATGCTATGCAACTGCTTTTCTTCTCGGTTCTATTGTATCAAATCTATTGTTTCACCAACTGCCTGCACTTATAGAAATTCTCTATAAACAAGAAGCATCTGCTAAACAGTTTCTTGGACACTCTATAATGAACAGGGCTGAAGTTTTTACAGAAGATTGTCATTCTGTCATCTGCAATAATTAAAACATTTTCTTTATGTTCAATTTTAAAAGCTGGCATCTACTGGAAAGTTAAAAATTGATTATTCCTCTATTGCAATATGTTGAAAAAAACTTTGGCCTCCAATCAGTAAGAGCAAAATATATTTTAAAAAGTAATAATGGAAATAGTGAATAACAGATCATTATTACCAAACTGTAAGGAATAGGACTGAAGTTGAACTTAAAAAAAGTATACTAAAGTCCATCATAGTGTTTGTTTATCATCTAATGAGCACAGTCTATGAATGTACTCTGAAAATACAGCCAGAAAGGACAACTTTTAAGTGAATAGTAACTGAAATACTTTATTAGGAGCCAAGGATCCTGCTACATTTGTGGAATGAGATAAATGTTTCAATATAGAATGGAGTGGAAATTCTGCCCCAATCTGTAATGCAGGTGCCTGAGTTAATTTTGAGAGGTGATGAAGAAGTTGTGTCACATGTCCTTCTTTGCTAACACAGAAGGTTGGAGACTAGACCAGAGACTGCTTTGCATAAGCAACACTCTTACACATTCTAATGGAGCTCTCTCATTCCCTCAAAAAAATATTCCAGAACTGTTATAGATATAGACCAAAGAGGGTCATTCTTCTGGAAAAGCAGGACATGCTGCATTCTGTCTTTGCTCTAAGGACTTTCTAACTGTCTCACAGCTTGACTTACTCTTCTGTTTCTGCTTCCTAATGGAGCTGGAATCCAGCTTAGCTTTTTTTTGTGGTGACTAGCAAACTTTCATGGGAAATGTGGTGTTGAATTCACGTAAACTGTGCGAGCTTATACTCTTAGTCTTATAGTTCTTTAGCGAGTGACCCACTAAACAATGTATTTCACCTGGATAATGGGCAGGAAGGGGTAAGCAGAGAAAATACAGAAGGAAACAGGCAGTTGTCCCCTTGGCTACAAATTAAGCAAGGCTGTCAAAGCAACAGTTCATGGGAAGCTGTTTTCTTTTATGTGTGCGTAAGAGCACACCTATTGGATTAGGTTTCTCTAGGAACTTATGTATAAAAAGACCTAAGATCTAGAATCCTTCAAGGCTTAAATGTTAGATAGGTAGAGAGCTTCTTAAGGCTGGAGCTGTTTCAGTACATGTAGAAGCAGAGCCTTGAACAGTTGATCAATGTTAAGATGTCTCCCAGGTTTAAGCCACAGATAAGCATAGATGTATCACCAAGAAAAATAGAAATATGACTATTCCTTTCTATTCAACATGCCACATAAGGAGTCTAATCTGAAAGTCTTGAAAAAATTACTGCTGCTACTCATAAGATTTTTTTGTGAGTGATTCATGTTGAAATCCCCCTTAAAGATATGGTATGAGTTTAAGAACAAATTTGATTCAATGGCTGAAGGGTCTTCTGACACAGAAATGGAAACAATAAGTTCCAAATGTAAAAGAGAGGACAGGGCTTATACAGGGAAAAAAACGCAGAAAAATGTAAAGGAATGATTAGGAAGTCAGCATGGTAGTACTGCAGAGACCAAGTGAAATATACTGCTAGGATTCCTTCCCAGACAGCAGGAAATGACAGATGTGAAATCTGCAGTCTAGAATCTGCATTATGCAGAATCTTTAAATTAACAATTAAAAGGCTATGAGGTGGAAGATCAGGGTTAGACAAAATACCCACACCCATAGGTCATGCACCACAATCTTTTTTGTTACATTTTCCCCTCCCTAGTAATATGTGAACATTTTCCTGTAGTTCATGATGTGTTGTAACTTACCGCATCTTTACACCTTAGTGATGGAACTTTATATCATTGTCATTAGTAGAATCAGAACCAGATGCAGGCAGAGCACTTCTAAAACCCCATCCAAAATGTGTAGACTCTCTGAAACTTTTTATAATATTGAAAAGAAGGATTATTAAACTACACTTGATCTATCGATAAGATGCAAACAGCAATGAGCCAATATTACTAACTGTTTAGAAATGCATAACTAAAAGTAATAGCAATGTATTAATTAAAGAAAGAATAACTGTCCTTTGGCAAGTATATGTTTTGCTTGAAATCTGCAATTGTGCATCATTGAGAAGATAGGCAGTGTGGAAATAATGTACATAGTTTATCTGAGTTTTAGGAATGGATTTGATGCAATTCCATTTAATAAATTAATTCTGAAGTCATAAAACATAATACAGCACCGGATACAAAGGGACAGAGAGGAAAAGTTCGTGTTGGATAGGTTAATTCCATTGGCTCCTAAGTAGCTCAAACACTTTGGTGCACAGAAAATTAAGTTAATGAGATTAGAGCCTAAAAATAATCACACAAAGGGCAATTGAAAGTGAAAATATGTTAGGGTGAAAAAAATAAAAATAATTTCAGGCAGAAGTAAATACACTGATTTTATCTCATGTACATTATTTTCACCAATGAACTCAAGTGAAATAACTTCTGAGTGGAAGCGTCCTGAGACCAGACTCAGACTTAGGTTTTAGTTTTGTACAGTGTAAGATTATCTCTGTACATGTGTGTGCTTTGGAAATTTGGCTATTGAGGTTAATTGTTTGATTAATCCACTTCATTGCTTGTTGTTTCTGCAAGTGTAGAGTTTCAACATAGATGTCATGCACCAAGGCTGTGCTGCTCTAGTCACTGTGACACTGGCAACAAAGCCACTGCCATCATAGCTGGCATGTGTATATTTAGTTGGAAATGTATAGAAATCTATATAAATATGTAGGTGTTTACATTTGTCCAGCAAATACTCTCCTTTTAAAAGACACAAGCTTTCATCATCAGGACGGACATTCCAGTGCAGATCTGAACAGCACTGGGAAATCCCTCATAGAAGGATGAGCTAACAATTTCAAAAATGGTAGCACTGTGTGGCCTTTAGGTGAACAGGTTATTGGAACAACCTCACTGGAAATATCTTTGCAGATGTCGTAGTGACATAAAAAGGTGATTTATATCTGTTACCATAGTATACATTTCCTGCATTTGACAGGTGTCTGGTACTCTAATCTCCTTCAGAGACTCTTCCAGTCACATAGGCCATCTGTACACATGATATAGATAGCAAAAAACCAGATACTAAAGACTCCTTGTAGCTGGCTGAGAACTACCTGCACTACTGAGTCACCATTTTCTCTTTTTTGAAGTCCACAGTTCTTGACTGACTGGAGTAGCATGATGTGGTGGGTTGACCCTGGCTAGATGCCAGGTGCCCACCAAAGCCACTCTTTATCACTCCCCTCCTGAGCTGAGATAAAGACAGGGAGAGATCACTCACCTGTTACTGTCATGGGCAAAACAGTTGACTTGGGCAAATTAATTGAGTTTATTACCAATCAAAATCAGAATAGGATAATGAGAACTAAAGTAAAGCCTCTTTCACAGCCCCTACCTCCTCTCCGCTAGCAGTGCACAGAGTTGGGGAATGAGGTTTATAATCAGTTCATCACATGTCGTTTCTGCCACGGCTTCCTCCTCAGGGAGAGAAATCCTTCCCCTGCTCTAGCCTGGGGTTCCTCCCCTGGGACACAGTTCTCCATGAACTTCTCCAATGTGGGTCTTTCCCATGGGCCACAGTTCTTCAAAAACTCTCCAGCGCGGGTCCCTTTCATGGGGTGCAGCCCTTCAGGCATGAGCTGCTCCAGTGTTGGTCTTCCACGGAGTCACAAGTCCTACCAGTAAACTTGTTCTAGTGTGGGCTCCTCTCTCCATGGGGCCACAGATCCTGCCAGGAGGCTGCTCCAGTGTGGGCTTCCTACAGTGTCACAGGCTCCTTTAAGCATCCACTTGCTCTGATGTGGGGTCCTCTATGGGCTGCAAGTGGATCTCTGCTCCACCATGGACCTTCAGGGGCTCAGGGGCACAGCTGCCTCACCACGGTCTGCACCACGGGCTGCAGGGGAATCTGTTACAGCGCCTGGAGCACCTCCTCCCTCTCCTTCTGTACTGACCTTGGTGTCCGCAGGGTTGTTCCTCTCACATATTCTCACTCCTGTCTTCTCTGGCCACACTTTCTTCTGACCAATAACTAAATAACTTTGTTTTTTCTTCTTAACTTTGTTATCCCAGGGTCATTACTACCATCGCTGATGGGCTCAGCATTGGCCAGCAGCACGTCCATCTTGAAGCCAGCTGGCATTGGCTCTATTGGACCTGGGGGAAGCTTCTGGCAGCTTCTTACAGAAGCCACCCCTGTAGCCACCCTGCTATCAGAACCTTGCTGTGCAAACTCAGTCCACGTGGTTAAAAGAGTAGGTTCACATTTGCCTTACTCCTTCCTTCTGAGGCTGCAGTTGACAGTGCACTTTCCATTGATCCCAGCTTACAGATTTTCCTGCTTTTGTCTCTTCATTCACAGTAATCAGATCATATCTATGTGAGTGAATGAAACAGACCACAGTCCACTCATTTCATGCTGAGTTCAACTGTTGCATGACTTGGGGGCATACAGCTAAGCTTCTACCTTCCAAGATAGGGTTACCACATTCAGACTTGGGAATGGTCCCCAACTGGCACCACTTTGCTGGAAAGGTGTTAAGTCACTCGACTAACAATCATGCCAAGGCCTCACTAAGAGCATAGCAGTATGAATAATTACATGCCACTGCTTGGTCTGGTGTTCTGTCCCTAATTAGTTAATACTAGAATGGCTATAACCAAAGAGGCAAAGAATCTGTTATATTTAGTTTCTCCTTATTCTGTGGAGTACTAGTCAGCCTTCCCTGTCATGAAAAGATGGGGAATGAGGCAAATGTAGATGAAATAGCTGGATGGGGGGATAAGAAATAAAAATACAAACAACCTAATGAAAAGCTTTACATTTCAGATGAAGTAAAGTCTGGCACTCATGCACATAGATGTCTTTGTCTTTACAGATTCCTTAGCACTGAACTCATTGAGAGGATAGAAAGAGAGACAGGGAGAAGAAATATCAGCCGTACCATATTTAGCAATTCTCTCATCCTCTAGAATGACAGTGATGTATGACTCTGTCCCTTCTGCTAGTCAGGTCAGATTATTATCAAAGCACCAGCAGGTTTCCTTTGATAATCAAACACAACTATAAAAAAGTAATTAAACTTATAATGGAGATCAAACACATCCAAAAAGATATAATTTTCTCCATATAGATCATGCAATCATAAGCATCTCTCCCATCCAAAGCATCCATACTATCTCATCCACACCAGCCTTTCCTACCATGTCTCTGCCCACAACCTAACGATAGTTCCTGTTGGGTAGCTCCCTCATTCCTTCCTCCCTGCAGTTCCTACTGTGTCATACGTTGAAATTCATCAAGGATCAATTTGAGTTTTGAGTAAAAGCAGCAGGGATAGGATTCATCCTATCAATTTAATTGATAACCAATCAAGAGAAATAGTCACTTTTAGGGAATAATTCAGCCAATCTACTTTAGGTACCTATCTTAGGATGAAAAATCATATCTCAGGATGCATGTTTTTGTCCATTGCCTGTAAACAGAGTCTAGATGTCTTAATTCATATGGAGACGTTCAATATGGACATCTGACTCTAAATCAGAGATCTGAACTGAAATGAAACCAGTAAAAAGAGATGATGTATCCATATACTGAAAGTTTCCAACCTGTCTTTCTTAGAGATTTGTGTGTGGGAAGGAAAATGTTACTTTATGAACTGAAAATGTGTTCTTCAGGCTGCATCTGTGTAAAGCAGTGATCATGGGTGGGGTATAGGCACGGGTCACTGTTGCCTGAGCAGTCTTAGGATTAGCCCCATGAGAAACTCTGTACCAAGAGCTCTCTGAGTGGGTGTTCTGCCATCAGTGCAGCTGGTCCTCAGCTCTCCTGCTGTCTCCCTGCTAGATCTCAGTGTCTGGAGAATAGGTTTGGCTTCCTCATTCCCTGCTGCCCTGCTGAGCTGTGGAAACCTGAGAGAAAGCAAGAAAACTGCCAGTCTCCACCGAATCATTATAAGGCTATGAGACAATATCTCCCCTCCCTCATATAGATTTCCTGGGGAGAAGTAGGATGAAATGAATACCAGTCATCAGCTAAAGCCATCTCATTATCTGCCCAGAAAGAAGTCAGGTTAAAACAATTAAGGGCTGCCTGAACCTGATTCTCAAAGAAGGGTGGACCAGATGGGAGTGACTGGCTAAATTGTATTGCCCTTGCAAACCCAGCATATCCACTTCTTTTCACAGATAATCCCAGCAGATTCCTTCTTGAACCTAAACATATACCTTGATACCAAATGTTGCAGATAACTGGAAACTAAACAAGCAGGCTCCATACCAACCAGGGACCTTTTCTACTTAAATGGATGCCTGTAGTTAACTGAAAAGTATTTTCTGCTTTCTCTGTGGTAGAGAAAAAAAGGTAATCCTCAGCAAATTCATTGCTTTTGACTTTTTTGAAATAATGTTTAGCTATCAGGATGAAAAGACTGGAGATAGTAACCAGAAGTCTGCAGGAAGTGATTATTCCCCTTTATGCAGCACCTACACTTTTGTATGTGGAGCAATAGATCCAGTTTTGGGCTCATCAGCACAAGAAAATCTTGAAATACTGGAGTCCAGTGGTGAACAACCAAGATGATTAAAGAGCTGGAGCACATAATGTACAGAGACACTGAGAAAAAACAGTTTGTTTGCTTGAGGAAGACAAGGGTAAGGGGAGAACTATGCTCGTCTTGTGCTTCTTACAAGTAGCGCAAGACAAGAGTGGAGAGAGGGTGGAGAGGAGAGAAGGTGGAAGGTGGAGAGAAGATGTAAGTATGCAGCATAAGATGCAAGAGATGCAAGTTGTAAAAAAAGAAATTCAATTTAGAAATAAGAATGAATTTTTCACTGTGAGGGTGGTCAAACACTGGAATAGATTTCCCAGAGATGCTGTGGTATCTCCATCCTAGAAGACATTCAAAGCTGGACTGACAGAATAGGACCCTGATAGTCTGCTCTAAACTGGCACTTTCTTTGAGCAAGGGTTGGACCAGGTAGTCTCCAAGGGCCCTTCCTGCTACAGCTACTTCATGATTCCATGGCAATGTAGATGAAATGTGACAATCTTTTAAGATCAAAGAAAGGCAAGCTGCACCTTGTGGTGAAATGACAAAATCTTAAACATATTGGCTTGAGTCAGAACCTTGATAATTTTTAAAAAGCTGTTGCAGTCTGACACTTGAAGCAAAATTACGTCAGTCATGGTCTTGTCAGAGGAGCTGTCAGATATCCTCAGATCCTTTTCCAAAACTGTACTGATACAGGTAGCTCATCGGGATTTGGAGTGGGAAACGTAGATGAATAACAGATGACCTAAATTTTAAAAGTACGCTGCATCCCCATTCATGTGGATTAACTGATGCTCTCTCCCTTTATGTTAATAGGAATAACCCAGGTAAGAACATCCATATTCTACCAATACTTTATGTGAATATTTGCAGATTAGGATGCTATTCATGCAGGTTTGACATAAGCAGAGGCATAATAATAGGTCATATGGATGGCATAAGGAAAAGATTACAGAAAACTAGATCTTCAGAATGTTTTTATGCCAAAATAATTTATTAGTATTCTGTTTAAAATATATTTTAATAGCAAAAAGCAGGAAAAAGATGAAATGCTTTTATATGTAAATAATCACTTCACAACAGGAAAGAGATTCAGATTTATGAAGATCCCATTCGGTCCTTAGGGGAAAGTAAAAAAAAAAAAAGAAAATAAAAAGTAGTACTTAATTTTCGAGCAGGCAAAACCAGATAAAAAGTGGAACCTATAGAAAATTCAAAGATCAAAATGTAACAGAAAAAAAGAAAGAAAACACATGGTAAACCAGAAAATTATGTATATTTAAAAGTCTGTATGGAATTGCCGCACCGTGGTCCTCCCTATTATTTTATAATACTGACTCCTACTGTGATGTGCTGTGTTCTTCAGCTCAGAACTTCCTTGCCATGCTTAATGACTTCTACTCTTCATTTATTTTACTTTGAGCTTTGGTTATTAGTTGAATACTATCATTATAGTAAGAGAGTCAACAGTAAATCCCATTATTATAACAATTGTAAGTAGTTGTAGCAGGCTAAGGGGGACGAGTGGAAAAAAATGAGATATGATGGAATAGTTAGACTGAATCAAGTAACTAAGTGAACAGTTATTTTTTTCTTTTGCCTTTCATTAGTTATTTGAAGTTCATAAAGGAATCAAGTACTATAAAAACGAGTCACTTTACCTATAGCAGTTAGAGTAAAAGAACTTCAGGAACTTTTGCAGAGATGAAGAAAAGATTCTTCATGCACAGGTCACTTCAGTGTTCGGTGTGTCCCTGAAATAGGCATATTCAAAGGCTTGGGCTCTGATGCAAATCATATGTTAGTAGGACTGTTTAGACTTTAGGAGACCTTGCTTAGGTCCTCGGAAGGTTACACAAGTGCTCTATTTCTTCTGTGTGGAGTGAAGAAGTTGAGAGCTCACTGAGTTTTCCATCTCTTGAGTTTCCTTACTCATGATAGATTTTCCCAGAGGAGAAGACAATGTACATACAACCCCCCATCCCATACGATGCTGTGACTTTCTAAGATTTGGGATTCATTTGTGCCAATGTTGTCATGCTAAATATTTCTCATAGACCAGTTATCACAGATTGTAATGTGGAGATGTGTGCATGCACCTCACATTACAGCTCAAAGGGAGGAAAATGGTGGTGCAGTAGTATAGTATGCTGAGCACTTAGGAATTGACAAGTAGCAGTGGCAAGAGCAGTGAGGTGTTTTAAAGGAGGCAACGCTGCCTGGATAATGAAACCATCCATCTGGGCAGGAAGCCTGTGTGACCACATATAGGTTCAGCTTCTTAGCCATCGTGTTTTCCTGTGCTTGAGAGAAAGTGAGTAATTTAATACATAAACAACAGATCTGGAAAGTCTTGTTTTGAAGTCTTTGTCCTTTGGTAGGAATGTAGCTGCTATTACTGAAGTATCATTGCCTCTCTCTGCAGAATCTCTCAGTCTAAATGCTATGTATTTTCCTTTTCAAAAGGGAAGTGCTGTTTTGCATGAGTCCCTACACTAAACCAGCAAGTCATTTCTTCTGCCAAAAAATGGGTTAAATATGGATGTGATAGGAACAAAAGGAGGAAACAATCAAGGATGTAGAGGCTATAGTCCCTATTCTCCAGTGACACCTAGTATGACATGGAAAGAGTCACTCAACTCTGTGTTTCAATTTCCCATTTGTAAAATGGGTTTAAAATACCTACCTCACAGGGGTGTTGTGAGGCTTTTTAAAATAATGTTTGTAAAGTGCTTTGAGATCCTTGGATGAAAGGTGCAAAAAGAAATCAATTTATTCACTTTTTTTAGTGCAATACAAGTACACTTCTGTTGAGATGGCTAAAGGCTTCCAGCTCTTTGTAGCTATTCTACACTATTCTTCACTATAATTTCCTCCTGTCATTTGTTGTATCCACTGGGAGTTAAAAAGAGCAAATTAAAAAGAATATCTAAATTATCATGGTACTGTGTGGATGAGTGCTAAAATAATCTGATATTCTTTTTAAACTGTGTTGTGTATTCTGTGTCCATGCAACCCTAAAGCTAACAGAAAAAGGATATATCAGCTTTGTGTGTTCTTCACCTAAACTGGCTAACTTGTGTCTTTGTGAGACAACTCAGCCTCTTCACCAAATAAAAAACTTCAGTTTGTGTCACCGGTTCCGAAATTTATGCAAGGGGTGGAGTAAGTGTTCTAGTTCTATGCGTTTTGCAATCATTTAACAGACAGCCATTAAACAGCACAGTGTAAAAGTAGTTACTGAATTAAAGGTTAAATCTTAGGAATCACAGAAATGTGAAATGAAAGAGAGATTAGATTTTACAGAGCTGAATCAAAGAAAAGGCACATAGGCTCACATAGAGCTGCTGATCTAACGTACTTTCCAGGAGACCCTTAACTAATACACAAACTGACTGAGTATTTAAAATTTCATTTTAATAAACAGGTGATGCAAGTGCCTCACCAGAGCAAGCTCAGAATCCAACTGTTTATTGAGATGATATGGCATGCATAAGTATCCTTTTCATTGAAATTAACTGTTGCATGGAGATAAGAAACATGAGCAAAATAGTTGTTAAAGAGAAGGGATGCAAGAAAAGGCCAAAAATTAAAAAAGAAATGAAACTCAATTTAAATATTTTGTTTTCCCACCTCTCTCATCTGGGATTAATGCTTTACACTTTCTTCTCCTCTGCCACTTACTGAAAAGGATACAACCAAACACTGGAATAAAAAATACTATAGTTACAGCTTTCACTCAGCTTCCCTACTCAAAAGGAATTTAGATGTCTTCTCTCATACAGTACATGATTCATATTTTGACTTTTCATTTGTGGAGGCAAAGTATAACATATTCCTCCCATTGGTGATCATTTATGTGACTCTATTCATGTAAAACCAAACATAAACTCCCTTTTAAAAGAAAAAATCCCTGAAACTTTGCACAATTCAAAAGCTGGCCTGGAATAGTCACTACATACCTAAGCAGTTCTCAGGATGACTTGAGCAAATATGGTTTTTTTCTACTCTGTATTCAGCATTATGTTAGAGCTAGATTTGGACTGATTTCACCAGTGTTTGTAGATATCTTGTCCTAAATTTGAAGGCACTGGCAATTTTGGAGCTATAGTTGGCTGCTTCTTTGATTACTTTGGTGTTTCTTTTGCTACTCCTGACCGCCCATCAGGTGTAGTTACAAGAAACACCCCACAAAAGCAGTTTCTACTGAATTATCTTCTTGGCATCAGGTTTTATCCTTATTATTTAAATTAATGTGGGATTTGTCTGTACATTTCACTTTAGAAATTATTATTAGTGTGTTAAAACTTTTGCTTTACAAAAAGCACAAATTAATTATCCAGTAGTCCTTCATTGCTACCTTCTGTGCAGTTATTCAAAATGGTCATTTTTCAAATAGGAAGTGTAAAGAGCAATCCTTACTTTTACACTGAAAATCTGATACTCCGTTATACTTAATTTTTGTGGTACTGAAACATAAATGTGAATTATTATGATCTTGAGAAACACAGAAAAGAAAATAAGACCACCTTTTATGATAAATAGGTAACCCACTATTGACTTGGAATATCTTGTAATGTAAAAATTGCCGTACAATCTTCCCTATTAATTATTTTTCCTCTGTATTCAAGTAGATAATAGATATGGTATAATATTTTACCATTCGAATATTTTTTTCTCTAGACATAGCCTAGTCATCAACCAGTTCTGCTGCTTAACTACAGCCTACTATCATCCCAGGATCCCTAACCACTGTGTAGAAGGAATACTATCTTGTGGCTGAAATATTAATTATTGTGCTGTTGAGCTTTGTATTTAAAACTCTGATTTATCATCTTGTCCACTGGCTTATAATTATTTTTATCAAACATTATTTCCTATTATCAAAATGTTAGTGTACAAGCCACCTACTACCTGAAATTTCCCACCTTAGTTTGTTTAACCTGAAACATAAGAGTCACACTTTAGAAAATGCTACATGTTTAGGTGTACCAGTGTTGAAAATACATCTAAGCTGAAAAGAAGCTATCAGAAGTTGATGGACTAGCTCCTGAGCAGGTGTTAATTGTCCCAGCTCTGATGATTTCTTTCAGTTTGCACCAGCTGAAAAACTGGCCTAGCATGTCACTGTAATGGCAGATTTAGGATCTTTCTTTTCCAGTTGTGATGCAAAATGTTAAAATATTGCTTGGGTAGCCGATTATCAAAGTATAACTTATGGGACGTTCATTAGTAAGTAACCATGCATGTATATTTGTTTTAAGAATGGGTCTAAGAATGACATAACTTCTGAGTGAACATGAGATACCAGAAAATGCTCTCTGGATGATATTCATCTGACCGAATCTGGATATCTTTAAGGTAGACATCTAGTCTGAGTCCCTTTGTTGTCAATGAAGAGAAGCAGGCACTTTTAGTGGTTATTAGTTTTATTCTCAAGAAGATAATCTTAACCAGATCAGGTGGGCCTGTCCTTAAAGTGTCTGCTTCTCTTACTGACTAAGGACGGGAACGTGAAATAGCTTACTCAGATATAGATGCCTGTCTTGCTCATGTCTAAAGTTAGGTGAGATGAATCTCACCCTAAGGGCTTTACGTTGGCTCCATCTTATTAAGCTATCCCCCTGTTATTCAACAGTTACTAAAACAAAGCTGAGTAAAATGTGGTAACTCTGCACCATTTTTTTACAGTACTACAGGATAGTAGATAACAGCCCTATCATACATATATTATGGCCATATAATTTGGGCTAGCATATTTACTTCAAATTATATTGTGCATATAATTGCTTCTATCTTCCTTTCATGTAACAGCTCTTTTAAAATTCTTACTTCTTCACAGTTGAACTGAAAGATTTTGATTTCTACTGATGATCCACCAAGTAAAATGCCATTTTAATCTTTGTGTGTAGTTACTGGTCATCTAGCATTAATGGTGTGTATGGTGCTAAAAAAGGTACATTTCCCTGCTTGATGTGTTTCTTTCTCTTTTGGTGAATGGTGTTCATCAGTAAGAGAATAAATCCAGTAGTACTCACTCCTTTACCATCTACCATATTTATAGGAAATACAGGAGTGAGAAAAGTTGAAAACATAGGCGATTATGTCATATGAATAATGTGATTGTAATAAGCCCCATAAAACTGTAAATATAAAAGCAAAGGAGAAACATAAGTATTTATGCCATAATATTTAGCAGTAGTAGTAATTAGCATTTTGATTGCTTATTTCTTATCGGTTCTGTGAAAGAAATTCATGTGAATAGAAAATAAACAAAAATAGCCTTATGGACTATAGAGAAATTCAGTTCAAATGGGCCAGCCATAGTGTTATAGAATTGCTGTTTGATTAACAATATTTGACATGCAGTTTGTTTTCTGTCCGTGCGTTTGCAACAACAGTTCCAATTGTAGCCACTTTTTTCTTTTCTTTTCCTTTTTCTTTCTTTCTTTGTTTCTTTCTTTGTTTCTATTTTTTATGCAGAAGACCATCAAATGAATTGTCACAATACTCGAATAATGCAAGACACAGAAAAAGACGATAACAATAATGATGAGTATGATAATTACGATGAACTGGTGGCCAAGTCTTTGTTAAATCTTGGCAAAATTGCAGAGGATGCAGCATACAGAGCCAGGACAGAATCAGAAATGAACAGCAATACATCTAATAGTCTGGAAGATGATAGTGACAAAAATGAAAATATCGGTCGGAAAAGTGAGCTGAGTTTAGATTTAGACAGTGATGTTGTTAGGGAAACAGTGGACTCCCTTAAATTGTTAGCACAAGGACATGGTGTAGTGCTCTCAGAAAACATTAATGACAGAAATTATGCAGACAATACTTCACAGCAAGATAATAGGAATATGAACTTTGTAATGCTAGGGAAGCCTGTGAACAATGGACTTACAGAAAAAATAGTGGAGGAGAGTGACGAAGAGGTGTGTCTCAGCAGTTTGGAGTGCTTAAGGAACCAGTGTTTTGATCTGGCTAGGAAACTCAGTGAGACAAACCCACAGGAAAGAAATCAACAGCAAAACATGAACACTCGTCAGCATGTCAGGCAAGAAGATGACTTCCAAGGAAGAACACCAGACCGGAATTACTCTGATATGATGAACCTAATGAGGCTTGAAGAACAGTTGAGCCCCAGATCTAGGACTTTTTCTAGCTGTGCCAAGGAGGATGGTTGTCATGAAAGAGACGATGATACCACCTCTATTACTTCAGATAGGTCTGAAGAAGTGTTTGATATGACAAAAGGTAACTTAACCCTGCTTGAGAAAGCAATTGCTTTGGAAACTGAGAGAGCAAAAGCCATGAGAGAAAAAATGGCAGTGGAAGCTGGAAGGAGGGATAATATGAGATCATATGAGGAACAGTCTCCAAGACACCTTTCTGGAGATGACAGGAAGCCTAAACCCAGTGACGGCCATGTCAAAAAGCCATATTATGGTAAAGGTAATATTTCTATATACCGTATGTTATGTCATGAGAAAGTGTAAGCTAACATGTTAAGTTTTTGCATAGATTTCTGAAATGAAATTAATTATTCCACATAATGGGAACTTTATTAAAATTATAGTATGACATGTTTGTAAAATAACATCATGCTATGATTATAAAATGAAAGTATGCATTCTGCAGTGCTAGAAATATGTACAGTATATCAGTGGCTAAATTAAAAAAGTAACTTCTCAGGGAAACAAACCAAATAAGAGATCATGTTGAAAGAGGCAAAGATTTTTCTCAAGTTTTTAATATATTTTATAGTAATAATTAAAAAACAAGGGAATTGTGTTGGAGAGAGGGGTTATGTAGCAGGTAGTCAATCAGCTATGAAATGCATATATTACAGATTGGATTGGGTAGGTGGCATCATGACTTATAAAATTATCATCAAATGACAGTTATTGATGAAGCCTCTCCCATCTAAAATGTAGAATTGCCTGATAGAAATTGAACAGTATCAAAATGACCGATAACATAAGATAGGGGCAGTGACTGCACATTAATTATCTTAAGATAGTAAGGTAATGGAAACCATTTGCTATGCAAGGCATGGTGTGGCCTGGGCTGAGATCAATAGCAATTTCTTTCTTATGTGCATTCCACTTCACTGGTTTCATTCCATTGTGGAAACAGTTAAGGTGCTGCCTTGACCATAATTCAATACAAAAAGAAAAAAAAAAAGGAAAAAAGAACAGACTAAAGGTTACCTTTAGAATGCATTTTAATTTGCAGGATTATCATGGTGATGATGTATTTATATTATGACACCTCTCTTTAACGTGTCTACATCTGTACACGTAGGGCTGTGTTGTATTAAGTGTTCAATACCTCCTGAGATTCATTGAACACCCTGATTCCCATTGACTTTAGTGGAAGTTAAGGACGTGGTATTTCTTGGGAGATGCTAAGCAGGGACTGGGTTCATCTTATATTTGTTGTAAAAATATTTGATTTCTTTTCTATAATTGAGGTGGTGGGCATTTTTCTCCTTTTTATAAATCCCTGTTTTTGAAAAAGTGATCTGCTTGTGACATTCATGTAGGCAGACAACATCTTGATCCAAGAAAGGTTTTGATCATTTTTTAAAAGCCTTAAAGAACAGTAATGATCAGTCATTTAGAAAAGCATGTAGATTTCTGATGTCAAACACTGCTGCAATGTATTTGAGTGAACTATTTTTTTGTTCTAACCACAAATATATGATCCAGTGTATGCTGTAGTAACTTTGGTTATTTGGGGAAGGCAACTTTATTTAGCTAGTGTATTACTGCATAGCCATGTGGATGTTGTACTAAACGTTGTTCACATATGACCTTTTATAGATGTATTTCCCTTTGAGTATATGTTTCTAATAAAACCACAGAAAATGTGGCAAACCAATATTAATTTTTGAAGACCTTTTTAACTGGTAGTGTCCAGCCCTTCCAGTCTATATATGACTGAAAACATGTATGCATAAAGACCTGCTCTCTCCAAAAAGTCTATATACTTTCTGACATTAAAAAAAGTGTATGGACTTCCTATTTTAGTAAATTCTAGAGCTTCTTTGAACCATCTTATTCCTTGGGAGCTGCAGGCTGAATTGATAACAGGTCCAAACCTCAGCCAGGGACTAAATACTGTAGGAGTCTGGACAAAAAAACTTTGTGAAGTGGATCATTCTTCACCTTTTTAATAGAGGAAGAAAAAAAAATATTCCCTTACTTGAAAAAAGCAAGGAAACATTCTGGTAGTTATTGAGAGAGGAAGCTTTAAGTAAGACAATTGCTTTGTTCTCCACTCACACATTATCTTCCGAATACTCCTGGAAGAAATACCTACAGAGATGTATGATATGGTTAAGTGGAAACTTTTTGGGTACACAAGTTTGCAGTGAGAACTACCTCTTGGTTTCTGGAGTTCTGCTTTCAAAGATCACTGAAACAACTGTTAAGGGACCACTAACCATTTCCCCCCTGCCATTTAAAGCTTTCTAAACAGGCTTTCTTCTGAAATTTATGAATTTTAAAACCTTTTAAAGTCCTCTGGCAACCTTCACTCAGGGAATACTTCCATTGTGGCAAGGAGTGAGGAAAGGTTACAGAGTTAAATAACTGCAATATTTCTCCCAAATAGCAGAAGAGGATTTACAAAACAGTATCCAGTGTTTTGTATAAAGTTGTGAAAAGTTTACTCAAATGTCTTCCATTAAAAGCAATGGGAAATTGTGCAAGTGCAATTTTATGCAAGTTTTGAAATCATTAAGAGTAGTATACAGCATCTTTTCTGACTCATTAGACCATAAAGGCTCTTAAGGATCTGATATATGCTATAACTTTATAGCGTAGACTTGAATACAGAGGAGCATTTGCTTCACACTGTAGGATGTAAGTGTCCAGATCCTCAGCTGCTCTAAATTACAATACCTTCGTTGGTTCTGACAATGTGGAGTAGCTAAAGTTTCTCTAGTCTAAAGTCTCTAAAAAGCCATTATGGTCTATTAATCATCTACATTTTTGCAGTCCTTGAATATTGTTATATTTACATAATTTATATTTCATTTACATTACCTGTTCACTTATCTAATACTTTTACACATCCCAAAGTACTTGACTTGATGAGTTGCTTAGAGTTGTGTATGTATGTAGCTGTGGGCTTGCTGTTCTAGTGGTCTCAGCACAGGCCTATCTGGCAGGAATTCAAATCCCTTCTCTGACATTTGCTCCTTCTGTGGCCTTGGGTGTAACTTCTCAATTTCTTTGCTTCAGTTTCCTGAGGTATAAGATTATGGTGTTTCCAGAAGTGTTGTGATAATTGTATAGCACATTGGAGAGAGATGTGCATTTGTCATTAAAAAGCATGAAACTAAGAAGTGTGTTCTACAGTCAACATGCTAGTTAAGTGAAATAAAATTTTGATAATTAGGGATTCCCTTTGCAAAAGACAAGATTTAAGTATCACATTAAAATTTAAGAATGGATTTAAGACATGAAGGGTCATTACAATGAGCTAAAGAATTTCTCTAAAATGAAGGTGTTTTGGAAGAAGATGAAAAGTAAAAGTATGTATAAAAGCTACCAGAGGGAAATCAGGGAAAGATAAGTCCACAACAGAATGAGAACTCTGGATTGTATTGATTCATGATGAAAAGAATGGGTTGTATGTGATGTTCTGCAAGTACTGAAATTCCCACTGATGATACTGAGGGTTCTGTTTGTTGAAGCTGGGATGGAATTTAACATAAGAAAGGCTTACTGGATAACAAGTAGCAAAATCTTATTTTTTGGAGATGAAAGCATAAATACTGAAACAG
Source organism: Lepidothrix coronata (assembly GCF_001604755.1). Lineage (NCBI taxonomy): Eukaryota > Metazoa > Chordata > Aves > Passeriformes > Pipridae > Lepidothrix > Lepidothrix coronata. Next base: position 551,416 of record NW_016690402.1, read on the forward strand.
AAAAGAGCAACATAAAATAATTAAATGAGGACAGCTTACATTGGGTATTGAAAGGAAGGGTGGACTAAAAATGATGTTGGTTGATCTTAAGCCAGAATAGTAGCAGTTTGAGGATCCTGAATTTTATTCCTTTAATACTAATGTGAAAATCAGCAATCATCTCCAAAATGTGGCAACTGTGGTCAAGAAGATAACATGTAATTTGTATCGTGGTTGGCTGCAAGGGTAGGGTTGTTATTTTACAAATGTTCTGTTAAAGGAGATAAACCGATGAAGTTATTCGAGAACATTCTAGTTCAGGATTAATCTCACCAGCATTCCACTACATTATTGGCAGAAAACTTTATTTTGTTGAAAAAATGTCTAGTTAAACTTTTCATTGATTTGTAGTCAGAAGATCCAACAACATTCTAAAAGATCATTAACCTTTTTAGCATATGAATATTCAGATGTCGCATTTGAATGTTTGTAATAGCCCAGATTACACAGCAAATGATACTTCCAGTAATTCTGTCTTCAATGTTTACTCCACCATAATTTATTGAAGAAAAAGGAAATTTTACCTAATTTTACCACTTCATGAGGAAATTAAAGAAAACAAGAATTGTTTCCTCATTGAGCCTTGGAAAAGGGATTTATGTGTGCTGAATCGTGGAATTGTTATGCTGAAGAGTTGGGTTTGCTACTCTCACGACATTGAACTGCTATGACAGTACATTTGCAGACCTTAATACATGAGGCAAATAAGAATGTAAAGAAGGGAAACTCCAACTAAACAGTTTCCAAATGACCTTACACCCTTGAGCTAATGCTTGCCAGCAGAACATTGATTGACATGGTATGGCTTTACTATAAAAAGGTCATTTTTCAATCACTGTGAATGGATATTGCTGTGATCATAGGAGCCTGAAGTCTGAAAAGAAGATAACAGGTTAAAAGTGACAGAACTGTGATAAGAAGTAGAGGGGTTTTTTTCCTTGTAGTTTTCATTATAACATTTACCAACGAGTAAATGACGTGATTAAATGAACCTTCTTACAGAAATGTGAAAAGCCTCATTCACTTGACACATTTGTTGTAAATTATAGATCCCTCAAGAACAGAAAAGAAAGAGAGCAAATGTCCTACCCCTGGGTGTGATGGAACTGGCCATGTAACGGGGCTTTACCCCCATCACCGCAGTTTGTCAGGATGCCCACACAAAGATAGGGTCCCTCCAGAAAGTAAGTTCACATTCTTTCATGGAAAGTGGGGATAAAGCTACAAAAACTTTTCTAGCATGCTTTTTAAACCTTTTATTTAAAAAATTAATTTCATTTTTCAATATGGTTTGTCTCAACTTAGTCAACTGTTCTGTGTTATACTTTTTTCTTTATTCCATCATTTCCATTCTCTACTAACTTTACACTAAAAGAACAACTTTTAAAGCTGTATTCTTTGATTTTAAGAATTCTAGGTTATTTTTAAATCGACGTATTCAGTCAACAGAGAAAAAGGTTTCCCAAAGATGTGCACTGCTTTTACTTCTGCGTGCTAATGTCACATCAACTGTCCTTATTGTCTTGTGCAGGAATAATTGTTCCTGGAAAACTTGCAACCCCTTTCCTTTGTTACTGTTGTGTCTGAAACATAATTTATATTAAACTACCGCATATAAAAAATAGTAATTTGGCTGTTTACTTAGTTACAGAACTCAGGATTTTGAGCAAACATCCCCTGTCATTCACATGGGTGGAGCTTCCTGCCACGGCAGAAAATTCTTTGCATAGGGTATTCACCCATATGAGCTCAGGGACATTATCCTGAAGGCAGAGGGCTCTGTTTCTGGAAATCACCTCCTTGGCTGGTGGAATCAGCAATCAGCAATTGTTGAAGCTAATTACTCTATGCTTTCACATCAGGAAAGTGTCTAGCTAAGATCAGTTCTCTTTCACACCAGTTTTAAAATGGAGTTATTCCATTGAAACATATGGACCTAGAATCCTCACTGTCCATCAGCACTTATAGTCTTAACCTCAGTGAATTTCCAACAGCCTTAAGGAAATGTTATAAAGACAGTCAGGACTAAAATGGTCCCCAGTTTCCAAAGTAGAGTAGATTCTGATGGACAGGAAACCAGAGGTAGATTAGGACTGCAAGAGTGGCAGATGTAGCAAGTCTCCTCTTTCATGGTACAGTGACTTCTTCCAGAAGTAAAGGGATGAGGAAGTGCTTTAGGAAACTCTGCTGTAGTTTGGTTGGTCTCTGAATACAGTATAACAAATAGAGTAATTTATCTGCTTTCCAAGACCCCATAATTTTCTGAAACACAAATATTTATTTGGTTGCTCAAAGTTCTATCAGTTTTACAAATGGTAAATAGAAAACTCTTTAGAAGACTTTGTAAATCAAAGAAGAATATAGCTTTAAACTGTTTGCATGCTCTTGTACCTACTAAAATGAAAAAGGTGAGCTCATCTTTTTTTTTCCTGTGATGTTGGCCTTGTGAAGCATGTTTCAAGAACAGCTTTGAATGGTAGAAATTTCAGAGTAAAGCTTTTGAATCTATTACACATTTTAGGACACTAATGCTGGGGTGATGATGATGATGATGATGATGGTTATCTTTTATTGAGTAGATATGGTTTAATTCTCAACTCTCTGAACAGCTTTTATTCAGTTCTTAACTCAGTCAAAGTGTCTACTGTTTTTATTAGATTTTTTTTCGAGTGAGAACTAAATACAGGCTTCCAGACTAACTTCTTGTGTGAGAAAACGAGAACTTTGCAAGGGCTGGATGGCCTTTTTCCATCGAGTGATGTACTGTCATCCAGCTTCAAGACATGAATTCAGATATGTCTCATGTCATAAAAAACTCTTCAGTGTTCCCAAAAAGTTCTTGATAATTTGGCACTTCATAGCATGAGCTTTATGATTTAGAGGAGGAGACTTGGAGTAAGTCTTGGAGGAGACTGCTCTGAGGAGACTTGGAGTAAGTTTTCCATCCAGCTTGCAGTGGATGCAGATGTAAATCGGTTTACTTGCTTAAGCTTGTACCACTTATTTCTTTTTCACATTTTTTTTCTGCCATCCCTCAATTTTTAAGTGCTTATTTTTTGGTTCTTAGTATTAAAAAAAAAAAAAATCTACCCATTACAATTTTCACATTTGTAGAAAATACAAGCAAAAAAGTAAAGGAACCATTCTGCTCATCATATAGATATGAGCGATATATCTATGTGGAAGTGGGCAGAACTGGCCCCCAGCTCAATTGGGCTGCCTTATAGTTAGGGTTAAATTCTGTTCAGGGTTGTACTGAGGTGTGTTTCAAATAATTCAGTGTTCTAGCAGTATAACTTGAGAGCAGATTTTCAGCTCTTGAGTTTGATACTGTGTTTATAAAGCTATGTATTATGAACACATACATTTCCTGAAAGAATTTTTCTAGTCTTTAATTTTGTATTGTACAGTTGCTAGCTCACCCTTTACTGTTGAGTTGATCTTTGCTCAGTAGTTTTGTTCAAAGAAGATGTTGGGTGTCTTCTGCTTCACTGCTGCACCAGAGATGTGTTTGTTTATAGGTTCTGTAACTTCCATAAGTTTCACTGTTGCCCTGTGTTAATAAGCATAGGGTCACAATACTTACTTCCCTCATCAGGCTTTATTGGCTATGTGTGTCACGTGTATTTTGAGGAATGCTGGTTGTTAATGAATCCTGCTTTGTTTTAAAATGGTTTCATATATACTGGGATTTGATTTTTTTTTCTTGTTTTCATACTCTGCTGTTTTCTCTTACTCTCCTTGTCAAGTTCTTGCCATGCATGAAAATGTTCTTAAGTGTCCTACACCAGGCTGCACAGGCCGGGGCCACGTAAATAGCAACAGGAATTCCCACCGAAGGTAAGGATGCCATCGCTGGACACCAATGTAGAGGCAACAGTGCCTCCGAACTGCAGCCCTTCTAGCAGTCCATTGGCGGGGGGAGTGAGTGTGTGTGTCGTTGTTTTGTTCTGAAGATTGACAGATGGTGCTTCGTGTGCTTTATCCATTTTAAAGAGTAACATTTATTCATGTATTTTCTGAGAAGGACGAGTGTGCATTTGCTATAGTATGGGTGAATTGATCCACAGAAGACATTATAGGCATCCTTAGATTTTTGAGTGGATTTTTTTTTTCTTTTTGTTTTGATATTTGCTGAACAGCAGTGGTACAAAACAAATGGTATGGCTCCTCCTGGGTGTGTTGCAGGAAGAAGGAAGAGTCTGTCAATGTCATCAGGAGTAGGGCATAGTTCTTATTCTCACGCTTCACTCTCTTCAGGGATTATTTTACAGTGCATGAAAAAATCCACTCTAATTCTAAAATGGTTTTTTTTGTAATATATGAGAAAAGGCATTTTAAGTACACATACAAGTGTTAGCTTTCTTACTGACCACAGTCTCAACCCTAAAGTCCTTAGTCAGATAAAACTGATTGAGAATTTTATCTGTTTACGAAACACCAGGCAAATGTAATGAGAAACCAGAATTATTAGAAGTAAGTATTCTAGCCAAAAAAAAGAGATCAAGGAAAAAACCCAACTTTCCTATAGTTTCCTAAGATTAGTATTATATTCTTAGTGAAAGGATGCTTGTGCCTATTAAATTTTGTCAAACAAATTAGGCAATTATCAAAATGTTACTATAATTCTTCTCATGGAATAATTTTCTCACAGAACAATAATAAAATCTTGCCTATTTCTTTACGATGTAAAAAAATCCAGGAAATGTGGGTAAGGGGGTAGAAGGAACTATGCAAGGTTCCTGTTATCCAATTCTTTTTTACTGTAAATTGCGGCATGAAAGCGCAAGGGACTACACGGGTACTGGACATTCGCTCTTATCAAGCTCTGGGTTACTACAGCTCCTCGTATTAGCTGCATGTCTCCCAGAAGACTCTTGTGGGTACCAGCCTGTCTGCAATAAACTCAGGTACCTCTTTCTTCTCTGCAGTGATGCTGCCAGTAGATGCAGCAAAAACCTCTGAGAAGGCTCTATGGGAATTACTGCTGCTTGAAGCAGCATTCACTTCTGGTTGAATATCTACTAGAATATTTGAGGTGTCTGAAGAAGAGTGTGTCAGTGAAGCGCAGCTGCCCTCTGGCATGACTCCAAAACACGCAGAGCCCCCTCACCCTTCTGCAGAACTAGGGCAGTGAAGGCAGGCTGGGGGGAGCAGTCTGCAGTCTGTGCTCACCTCTTTCTGCAGCTTTTGGGGCATTTTTCTCTACTTCACTTTTTTTCTTCTTTTTTTTTTTTTTCCACTTATTTCCTGTAAAGAAGGGAACATCTGGGAATGCACTGATTTGCCTTTTATTTTAATTTATTTTCCTATGGAGAGCACAGAGAGCTGCGGTCACATAAGCATGCAATAGACTATGGCAAAGAAAGGACCTCCTCCATTGTCAGGTCACAAGGTTTTACGGCTTCACTAAGAGCACCATCTGCTGGCATCAATATATTTATTTTTTCCTGTTCTAAATCTTTTCCACAAGAATCAGGCTTATTATTGCCACTTCAAGAATAGTTCAGCATTTGCAAATTAATTGAATTTCCAGTGCAGAAGTGCTTTTCGTGTTACATCATCTACTCTTAGAAAGCATACTTCAATGGCTGAAATTCATGAACAAACACCAAGTATAATATAGTTGACTGTAGATTTAGAGACCCAGGGCTAAATTTTGCACTCACTTATATATCTAGCAAAAAGATTGGCATTAGGGGAACTGAATGAATTGTGAAGCAGCACAAGATTTGGCCTATATGGTGGTGTCATTTAGTCATCTTCAGGAGTCATTTCATTGGCAACATTTGGAAATACATGAAGGTCACAAGTCTGCTAGCAGAGCTGCACAGTAGATTCCATTTTATATCCTCTTCTCCTACTGGTACGTTCACTGGCTGACATGGATGAATAATCTACCCATGTACAGTCAGAGCAGAAGAGCAGATGTAAGATCTACCATGCAAATTTGAAAGCAGAAGAAAGGAAGTCTATTCTAGAGAAAATACACATGATCAAAATGCTTTTGGAAACCCTTTTCCTTCAGATTCTTCCTGATGCTGGCTAAGGAGGAGAAGGAGTAATTGGATCAGTGCTATGATGTGAAACTATGCAGGACAAGACAATTAAATTTCCTTTCTGTAATTGCAGCCTCTCTGGATGTCCTATTGCTGCAGCAGAGAAACTGGCTAAAGCTCAAGAGAAGCATCAGAACTGTGATGTGTCAAAATCAAACCAGGCATCAGATCGGGTTTTAAGGTATTAGAAATCACTATAATACTTATTATTATGCAGAATTCATCACACATTCACCTAATCTGAGAATTTATATTTATATACGTTGTATATACATATATATCTCCTTTAAAGAAGAGTTAGAATTAGGGCTTCTGGATCCAATTCTCACAGTGTATTTTTCCCACTCAATTTTCATGGGGGAGGGTTGGTAATTATTTTGGCAAATACATGTAAAGCTGAAAAGCTCATTTTTGTCTTAGGCATTGTTTGGTGTAAAGATGACTGCTGGAGTGCAAAGTCTAAGAACAATGTGAAAAAAGTTGGTATCTTTTGGGAATAAACTAATATTTACCGGTAAGTCTTGGTTTTTTCAGCAGGCTTTTACTAGTAAATATCAGTTTAAATTAAACCAGAAGCCCTATGTGCATTACCAAACTGGGAGTACACCTTTTGGCAGGACACTTGGAAAAATGCCAGGTATAGCTTAGATTCCAACATAATGTCAGGCTTAGCTCTTTGTCTCTGTTCCCCACTCTCTACCAGGAAGGACAGAAAGAGAAAAATTGTCCTAAATTTTCATATGGGAAGGACCTTGAACCATTTTTATATGATTTCACTCCTTTTCTTCATCCATATGTGATTCTGCATTTACACAAAGCTGTACCCAGCTTTGTGTTATTGTCTCCTCTTTTGAGATATGTGGGTAGAAAAAAATATTATTTCTAAGGAGCTGAAGTGTGAAGGATACATGTAAAGGAACTAAACTTCCGCGTGATTCTACCAGCCTTATGCTGATGATGCCCCAAGAGCTGCAGAATTTCTTCATGGATACTGCAATAACTGTGGGCTAGTATAGGTACATCCCTCCCAGCTGCCTCAAAGAGCGTGGAGGAAGTGCTGCAGCTTTAGTTCCCAAAATTTCCCATTTAGCCCATAGATTTCATAGTATTTAGCTGTCTTCTAGATTTCAAAACTGATAGGGCTGTTTAAAAAGAAATTTTTCTACTGTATTATCAACATCATTCTTTGAATATTATCTTAAAAGTTCATCTGATCTTGATGATCTTTTCAAAAACCAGTGGTTCCATAGAATTACAGTTCTACAGAAGACTTTCGTCATTCCTGTTGACTTTGCTTTCCTTCCTCAGATTGTTTTTGGTGGGCTTTATCTTAACTGCCCCTAATTCAGCTTTGTACAACTCAGCATTCAACATCCCAGACAGGTTTCTTAGAGAAAGGTTCTTCAAATCCCATTAATTAAAAAAAAAAACAACATACTCTTGGAGGGAATAAAACGGTTTCTCACTTGATGGAAAAAGACAGATCAAAAATGCAGTGGCTTTTACCACAGCTCATTACAGGGAAGCCACTGAAGTTAGTTGCCATAGAAAGAAGACAACTGCTCAAAAGCAGCATCCTGTTTGCTGGTAAGCTCCCTAGGAAGTTATTCTGCAATCTTAACTTTGCTTGTGAGCTGCCTTGTGGTTTAGGTTTTATAGGCAACTCAAATAATGCTTTTCATCTTGTCTCCTGCTTCCCTTTTACCTTGAATTCATTGAAGTATTTAAGATGAAGAACTTGGCAGCTATTTATAATATTTGCATGCAGGCAATTGATGGGCAGACAGAGATGTTTTAAGATTTACTCTTGAATATTTGTCTTCATCCCAGTTTCCATCCCACGTGCATTTGAAAGTTCTTACTTAAAAAGAAATCACAGTCATAGGACTTCTGTTCCACTGAAATTTTGGATTTTCATTGACTGTACAGGATCTGAATTGCACGTCTTTTAGCTAAATGTAGATTAACTTGAGACAGGATCAAACTATTATTCATATCAGCTCATTGTATAAATAAGCCCACTGTATTTTATTTGGAAGAAGGGTCTAAAGGAATGAGCATACATAAATCAAAGGGAGTAGTATGACTAATATGATTTCTTGGGTGATCTTTACATAAATATCCTGACTAAATTCTATGAAAATTAATTCATTCACAAAAAACATGATATAATATTCAAAACCTATTTCTTACTATTTATCACATTTCATTTTGTCAGTCAGGATGATGATACTTCTGGTCTCATCTGAATTTATGATCCTATGACTGTTATAAATGCAGTAAAGAAGAAAAAAAAAATAAAAAAGACTTGATTATATAAAGCTTGATTCCAACAGAAGCACCTCAGCTGTGCTGCTTATCATCCTCACCTCCTGCTAAATGCAGTAGGTAGACACACAGCACTGTGTAGCAGTTACTTCCTATGACCCAGTCATATAACATTTTCTTATATAGATAGGGTTTGCAGGATCTGACCTTCATTTGACTGCTTTGAGAGCTGATGACTTCTGTGTCCACATGCAGAAGAAGCGTGTCAGTTGAGTTCACTACAGCATTCTTTCACTGAGATTTCATGAGTTTCTCCAACTGTTGAATGACATTAGTCAGGGCTTTTCCTGACTGTCCTCCCTCATCCTAAATGAAAGAGATATTAAACTGAAGCAGTTTTATTCTGTATTCATTCTCAGGACCTTCCTTGAGGTGTGCATCTGTGTATCAGGAATCGCAGCTCCTACCAGAACCTTGCATTTAAGGGTGAGCAGGACCTGCAAGGCAGCAGCTCAGAGTCAACAGAGCTTGTGAGACTCTCCTGTGTGTTTCTCAAGATGAACATAGATTTTTATATTGAAGGATGAAACAGGACTAGTTCCTTTTGAAAGCACACAGGAAAACATCATACAACTCTGTTGAAAGTTGAAAGAAATTCAGAGGAAACCCCATTAATTGAGTGGAGCTTCCAGTTCTATTTTTTCTTGTTGACATTTAAAGGAATTTGTCCAAACTTCTTCTGTCAGTCTGCTTGCCCCTCTTTCATTTACCTCCCAAAAGAAAAAATGTTTTCTGTGTGATGCAATTACATGGGGAAAGGGAAACCCTGAAGTATTTTAAAACAGAATTTTAAAATACATTTAGCTGCAGGATACATTTAGTGATATTGGAATTAATTTTGTTTAGGCTTTGTTCAAGAAAATATATATTGTTTGTCTGCTGAAAATAACCAAACTAAGGAAATGCAATAATATATTGCTGTCTCTTGAGTACAAGAAATAACTAAGATTTTCTAATCTGAACTATAAATTATGCACAGACATAGTAAACTGAACTGCATCTAACAAACTGTACATATCTTTAATTTCTAGGCCCATGTGCTTTGTTAAGCAGTTGGAGATCCCTCAGTATGGCTACAGAAACAATGTCCCCACCACCACACCCCGCTCCAACTTGGCCAAGGAACTAGAGAAATACTCTAAGACTTCGTTTGAATATAACAGTTATGACAACCATGCCTATGGCAAGAGAGCCATAGCTCCCAAGGTGCAATCCAGGGATATATCCCCCAAAGGATATGATGGTAGGAGGTGCACACTCTTATACATGAGAGACAAGTTTGCAGTTGATCATGTTGTTGTATATGTAAACATCATACAAATAAGACATGTTTTCATGTTCATACAGTATTATGAGGAATGCTGTCATGTGTAAGTTATTTTAAAGGCCTTTTTGAAAAAGTGTTGTTTTATACGGTGCTTACTTCAGGATTGTTGCACTGGCAAAAGAACATCTCCAGCTATTAAGCTCCTGGGATGTATTGAGATGGCAATAAAAGCTAAGTAATAGAGATAGTCCTTATGTTGCTGTCTGGGAGTCCTGGCCTCAAGGGTCACATCAGGATTTTCGCCTCTGTACAGTAGTTCAGGTAACCCATAAAGATAACATACTTGCTCTGTGGGGATATGGAAGTAGAAAACCTGGGTCTCATTGCACTTCAGAAATCACTGCTACTTACTTAATGAGGCATTTCTGCTTATTTTGTCCTCATAAATACGCCAGTTGGATTCACTGAAAACCTAACAGAAGTAACATGTTTAGGAGTAGGCTGAAATTTGCTTCAGTTCAGGAGATGGATGGGGTCAGTCGGGCAAGAGGATTTTTATTAGAGGAGAAAAATGAACAGCAGGATAAAGAAGGGGAATTTGGATTGTAGCTTTTGAGGACATCAGGAATTTTTCAAGCAATACATTTATATATGCATATATATTGTATATGTGTGTATATATATATGTAAACTGTGCCTTTGTCTCTCTTTTTTTTTTTGAATGCTAGCAATTTATTTTTTGGTTAAAATATTTGATACTATTCACTGACTGCCATAAGAAATTTCAGGCAGGTGTCAAATTTTTGTTTAGGAACACAGAAAGAAATATACTATACACAACAATTTATGTTGTTGCCTGAACACAGACTCTGACATTAGTTAAGTGGAGAAGGGGAAAATTGCTACACCTATTGCCTTCATATGTCTGATATTTTGGATATTTTGCTTTCTCATATAATCAACAGGCATGTTCTTGCACTATAGCAGAAAGGAGAAGGCTCATGAAAGCCAACCTACTTTTTAGTAAAAGTGCCTTTTTTTTTCCTTCTCTCGTACCTTCATCTTATATGTCTGTATCATAAGGGCCTGAATGGGATTAAAGGTATAGCACTGACTCAGACTGTGGTTAGGAAAGTAATGAGTGTACATTAATATAAGGTAAATGAGATATTAAATGTTGTATATATATTCTATCTGCTCTTGTAGAAAGGAAAGAATCAGAGTATTGTTGAGGATCCTGTGAAAAAGCTTATTTTTAGATCACATTACTGATGCTTAGGAAACTGATACATATTTTTGTAATTTAAGGCTTCTTTTTCAGCCAATAATAACGAACTCTACTTTCTTTTCAAAATCACCAGAATTTAAAAATACATGTAACATTGAGCAAAAGTTTAACAGAAGCCTTAAATAATAAAAGCCTATGGGGATAGGGCTCACTGACTTTATTTATACACTTATCTTCCTTTGATATAAATAGAAATTTTACTTAGATATAAGACTGGGACGAGGTTGCTTCACTGCTCAGTAATGTGAGCCAGAGAGGACTGTGGGACACTGTATATATGTGATTCATGTATACACTATACTTGCTGGTATAGCAAGTATAAGGGGCTCTTGTGTGCTCAGAACAACTGAAGCCCATTTAAGCTGGACCAGGTTGTTTGCCAAAGAAAGGCTAATTCCATATGGATTTGTTCCATATTCCTGGCTCTGCAGGAGGCAGCACACACTGCATCTGGTTCCAAGTGATGTGTGTGCTGTTTGGCCAGACAGACCTGACAAAGTGGTCCCAGAGGTGGGGCCTAATTTTAGTTTTCTTTGCACGCTATAAGTGATTTTCATCAAATCTTTAGGATTCACATCTCTCCGAAATTTTGTAAGTACTCCATCATATTTGCCTTAAATTGGCTCAGGAAAATCAGTAGAATTCTTAGAATGATGAAGTGAAATCCTGAGCACACTGAAATTAGTCAAAGTTTTGGCCCTGAATTTGAATAGATCAAGGATTTTGCTGACAGTTATTGTAAATAACTGAATATGAAGGAGATTTCAGGAAGAAACTCTTCACTTAAAAGAGCCACTGTTTCTCAAGAAACTTTAAAGTATTTAGAGGTGATTTTATATTTGTGTATAAAAAAATAATTTTGGCTACTATAGCCATTATGGAGGTACAGAGTGCATACCTATTATGTATGTCAGCCAAACATGTTTATATTAGAGCAGATTTAGTTCTGAAAAACCTGAAAGTAAGCCTAAGGTTTTGCGGGAAATGTGCAGGTAAACAGTGCTTTAGTCCTGACTGTGAGACAAAAAGTCCAAGAATATGAAAAATCAATAACTTCATATCTCAATGCTTTTTTAATTATCAGCTAGTACTGTATTTTCATCATCAGAGAAAGGTATTATATGTTCAGTAAGTGTACAGTGAGTGACATGAACATAAATAGCTCCTTTGGTTTGTTTCCTTGTTATTTTTTTTCTAGTAAGCTTTACTAAAAAACAAACAGAAAATGTATACCCAACCAACTGTCGGTTGGGTGGGATGATCTGATCATTCTTGAGAAATCTTGTATTTGTGGGCTTGTTTTTCCTTTGAAACCAGTTTCACAGTGTATTGGATGTTGGGCTTATGGTATATGGTAATAAAGATAAGAACAGCTGGACACAGCAGGCAGAGGTGGTGGCAACACCTTCAGTGTTGATCAGTTAATAGCAGGAGTTCCTCTCATTCCACCAATAGGCCTGGGTCTTTCTGTCTCCAATTTAATTAATCTCCTTCTGCAGTGCTCAGAAGGAGGAGAATCATTTTTTTTCCCTATTTTTTTCCTCTGCCTTCAGAGGAAGCCTATAATGAATGGGTCAGGAAAAAGTGTTGAAACTGTAATTAATTTACATAATACATTCAGTATTTAGACAATATTGGGGATGGAGGTGCTTGGGTAGAATTGAATTCCACTCCAAATACCTTCCTTTGGGCTTTTATGTGTTTGGGGTCTCTCCCACTCCTCTGTTGTTAATTAGTAAAAGAAGCCTGTAGACTTTGAGAGGTTCTTTGTAATCAGCCCCCAGGGATGTCTGATGGAAGAGCAGTTTGGGTATGCAGCTGGTTAGACCTGTGTCTGATGGGAAAGGTGTTCTCCACATTTGGTTTCACTCCGAATCACAAATCATAGATGGACTGCAGAGCTTCCAAAACCTGGTGCCTCAGGGGTGGATGATGTATCAAGCAGAATTATCTGTTATTGAAACAATGCAGCTTTCCCTTTATTAGTGAACAGCATGATTTAGTTAATTAGAAATTGATGATCTTTGTTTCTCCTAAAAAACTAATGTGATGAACAGTCTGGGTTATGTGACTCATCTTCAAATGTACAACTACAGTAAAGTTAAAATAACCATGGCCTTTTCTCTCTAAGTTTTGCTTAAATTATTGGTCATCTGAAAGCTGATAATTGTGTAGCATGCTTATAGCACTTTACATCTTCAAAGTGTTTTGCAATTGAATCACAACACAACTAAATTTTAGAAGCAACTTTCTCTTTATAGGGAAAATGAATTTGAGGGATATTATAGTTTGACCAAGGCCACAGAGGAGTCCATATCAGAGCCTGCATGAGGTTTTGATGGTTAGTTCTACGTATAAAGCTACCTCCTTCCCTCCCTTTCTTTAGCACACATTCTCAAATAGATATATATAATTTCCCATTTAGTATGTCTCTTATGTCTGTCTAAATGTGACCTACTATAACAAGACTAACATTTTTTGCAAATGACATAAGTCTTATTTGTTCATATGTATTTTGAAAAATATTTTTAATTTGACAAGTTCTAATTTGACAAGTGGTACTGGGTGCTTGCTGTGTTAACACAGTAGAAACTGAATTACTCAGTTATTTCCTTCCTTAAGTATAGGAAAATTCTTGCATGTCTTGGATACTATAACAAAGTAACAATGGATAAATGCTGATTTTTTACTCAAACCACCACTGACTACTATATTAATAATGAAACTCTTGAGAAACAATTCACAAATTTATTATTAGTGGATACCCTGCTACAGTAGTGCTACTATGTGTTCAAAACAAAGAAATGTGATCAATATTTAGCATTCACTTCATTTAAAAAAAAAAATCACACCCTGTGCATTATGTGGCTTTCCTGAGAAAACTCCATCTGTTATGATTTAAGTGAAATACTATTTCCTTTGCAGTAAAAATAACGCCATGATTTTTTTTTCAGAGAAAGGAGAATGACATAAACTCTAGCAGAGATATTTTGCTTTCAGATTCTTCTTTTGAACCCTGCCTGCCTACCCAAGCAGCCTGTGGTTCACAAATGGGCTGTGCTCATGGGAGCAGATTATTATATGTATGTCTGCTCCAACAAATACAACTGAAGAGTCTGGCATTTAAATGGAGCCCATCACGGAAGAGCTCTAGCTAAGGCCTGACCTTTTTTGTAAAGTTCTCTAATCAGCATGCTAGTTGGTTATTGTTACACTCTGCTATAAGATATGATCTCTGCAGTATACATTTACATCTTAAGGGAAAATAGTTGCTGTAATATGCATGTATGTATCCTCTGACCTTGACTTTTATTTTTTTAATGAAAATACATAAACTTTTAGATTTTGGAGGTGAGCTCATACTTTCTTGCGTTTTTTATGAACACTTTTAAAACAGTTCATTTGGGAAGAGGGTTGGAGAAATAAGTGGGCTAATAGGGCTGTTTTCCGTTATTGCTATGATACCTTTGGCTGCAAAGAGCATTACTTAAAAGCAGCAACAGTGCTGCCTTGTGTTTAGATAGGCTGGACATGAGCATTGTCAGTGCCTTGGCTCTCCTGTGACCTCCTGCGGCTTCTGTCGGTCAGAGTACAGCCGGGCATTGCTGCCCTCGGTGTGAGCAGGAAGGGGTGTCAGGAGACTGTTGCTATGAAGAGTTGTAGGTGCTTGGGTTGTTTGAAGGGGGGGGACATTTCACTTGTACTTGTTGCCATTTAAACAGCCACTGCTTCTGCCTTTGTGCAAGTCATGGTAAAACTCACACGTGACAATGACCTTTTCTTTTCTGTAGTGCTTCTTTCCTTTGTGATGACCATTGCCATAAGACTTGCCTGTGACGTAGGAAGAAAAAAAAGCTTTTAGGAAGCATGGGCTGTTTGAGGACATATGGGTGGCACTGTGGCCCAGAGGCCAAGCCCATCAGCCTTATGGTGGGCTTGATCTCCAATAGCTCTGGGGAGTCTAGGCCTTAAATTAACGGTTTGCTTATGTAAATAGGAAAAGATTCTGTAGTGTTACGTTGCCTGTCATTAATAAAAATGAATGAGCTAAGCAGATTGTACCTTATGTCTGACTATATATGTGGGGTAAAAGCAGTGTTTCTGTGTCTTTATTTTTTTTCTAAATCCAGCCTGTTTGTCAGAACGATTCATGATCACATCATGCAGATTTTTACAGGAGATTATTTCATACAAGTTCACACATGTAGCATAAAAAACTCACAGACAGAAATCAAAAAATACAGCCATCAGTCTTATTGCGGGCTTTTTTTTTTTTTGGCATTGGTTACTGTTCCTCATTATAAATTTCACCTCCAGCAGTTTGTTTTTCTCTTCACTTATGCAGAATGCTCCTTCTTTTGAGTCATCCTTGTCATATTTCTTCCCACAGCTAAACGCTACTGTAAGAATTCAAGTCCAACCAGCAGCACAACAAGCAGTTATGCCCCTAGCAGCAGCAGCAATATGAGTTGTGGTGGAGGCAGCAGTGCCAGCAGTACCTGCAGCAAGAGCAGCTTTGACTATACTCATGACATGGAGGCAGCGCACATGGCTGCTACTGCTATTCTGAATCTCTCCACTCGCTGCAGGGAGATGCCTCAGAACCTCTCCACTAAGCCTCAGGATCTCTGTGCGAGGGTAAAAATTAGTAATTCTGTTTGTTGATGAAGATTTCTCTTAACTGTACTTGCTCGGTGGCCCTGATAGAGAGAAGAATAGCTTTAGTACATCTTACCTTTTTTCCCTCCTCGAAATTAACATAATCTGGTGGCTCTGCTAAAGCAAGGGAAAAAAAAAAGAAAGATATAAAGTGCTCACAAGTATCCCAGGAAACCCCAATGGTTTTATGAAAGGATGATACTAATAGCATGTGCTCCTTTTTTTGATTTCTCTCTTACTATAATTATAAAAGATGTTTGGATTGCTCAAATGGTATTGTTTGCACTACTGATTATTTTTTTTTGCTAAAATAGTTCAATTCATAGATTTTGTGAAAGGATTAAGATTCAACTCTGTATTTTCATTTAAAAGTCACGAATGGGACCCAAGATTGTAAGACTTAGTACAAATTTCAGACATACTACTGTGTACTACAATTTCTTGCCTGTCTATGATATCACAGTTCTTAAGTCACTGCATAATACATTTGAAAGGAACAAATCTATGCAGGTGACTTTAAATGTGCTTAACAGTTTTGCAGGGTCACTAATGTTCTGTATGTTCATAGAGCCTCAGTATATTATAAAATGGCTGTACAGATACAAATAAAAGCTTTTGTCACTAAGATTTCTGCATTAAGAAAAAACAGTGCTCTATTAACATTCATTAAATATTTGGGATAAGATTATTTTTTTCATTATAAACTTCTAAGTTCTGGCTCTGATAGCTGTTCAGAAATAAGTATTTAACATGCACAAGCAAACAGTACAGTGCTGCCTAGAGGAGACCACTAGATGGCTGAGCAGACAGATGCAGTGCAGAGGAAACATTTTTATTGTGCTTGTAGAGAGCTTTTGAGCTGGCAGACATGTTCTGTTCTTCTACATTTAGCAAAGGTTTGCTTCCCCTTACCGTGTAAAGCCCCTCGATCATTCATAACAAATTAAACCTGTAGCAGTAGGTATTAGTAATAATCATGATTTAAGCCAGAATGGTGAGAAACTTTGTTTTCAAATGCTGCTTTTTATATTAATTTATTTAATACTGTTCAAGAGGGAAATCTCTCATATGTAAATAAATGCAATTGTTCTCTATATCAACATGATGGGAGAAGCTGGAATAAAATGCTAAAAATCTTCTGTGTCTAAACCAGAAAGGGCCTCTTTCCTAATGTGTCACTTTATATTGAGACTGAAGGAATGAATCTGAGAAGAAAAACAAGTATTTTCTAAATTAAATTGGCAGCAGCAATTAGATATAAGCTCTGACAAAAGGCAGTAATTCAGAAAGAGAGATTTGCATTCACAGTGCTTTCTTGCAGTTCTGTTATTACTAAAGAGGAGGGAAAGTCACCAGACATACAAGGAGTTGATCACATTCACGTTAGTTTTGAAACCAAATATCTCATGGAACATTTCATTTTCGGAAGGATGACGGATTCTTTGTTGGCATTTTTGTTTTATCTGCCTTTAGTTTTTTTCATTTTGTGTTCATTTTAAGATTCTTATTTCTCCTCAGCTAGTATAATAGACAACCCTTGTTCACTTCTGCAAAAGAAAAAGTCAGAGCCTGTACTTGCCCCATTTTTCACAGTACCTCAGTTGTCACAGAAATTGGTACAAATTATTATCAAGAAAGATATATGAAATGTTAGTACCTGTTCATCTGCAGGGAAAGAGCTGTGAAATTTGAATGCATTTCCTCATTGGCAAATGGTGTCTAAAAGGACTTATATTGGTACCCTACCTCCCTGTTTAATTTTCTGATGTTATCTATTCAAGCATTGAGTGGTAATGTTAAAGAAAGAAAGAAACAAAGATTATTTGATGCTAGCTGGTTTTTGTTACTCCAATCACCCAGACAGATGTCAGGACTTAGAACAAGAATTATGCAAATGTTACCTCATAGGTACTTACCTGTGACAGAATAAATCAAGAATATAAAGACAATGGCAAGAAAGTACCTTTACAGATTTCTCCTTTATGTAAGGGATTTTGCACCTATGTGCTGTTTGGCAGAAGGGGGACTGAAGACTCTCTCCTTTTCCCCAAAAACATCAGATTAGCCATTCAGGAAGAAATCTACTTTAACAGCATTAATGTTGTGTAACAGCATCATGCTATGTGTAGGAGGGGGCTCAATGCTTACAATCTATACAGGAATGGAAAAGCATTTTATCACTCTGCTAGGCAGTCAGATTGAAGAAGAGGTAGTGGTTTACTGAAGCCAAATTAACAATATTTTTCTTATTTTGACAGAATCCTGATATGGAAGTCGATGAAAATGGGACGTTGGATCTGAGCATGAACAAGCAGAGGCAGCGAGATGGTTGCTGTACCATTTTGACACCACTGGAGCCAATGTCCCCACAACGGCAAGCCGTGATGAATAACCGGTGCTACCAACTGAACGAGGGTGACTGCTGGGACTTGCCAGTGGACTACACTAAAATGAAGCCAAGTAGGATAGATGAAGATGATTCCAAAGAGATTAATGTATGTCTTTTTCATCTATTAGTTCTTGTTGCAGTCTAATTTTGGCAATTCATTAATTTTCTAAAATTTGGAGAGAAACAGGAAACAAAATTAATATGTGATAAAACTGGTGGTTTTCTACAAAAAGTACTTTCTGCTGGTTAATCTTTAGGACTGTATCATTCTGGCACACATCTGATCTGTGACTAAGTTCCATAAGACAACATTTGAACCATGAATGTGAATCATGTTTTCTAACAGCATCATCTTGTTAACAAATATTTTCTGCAGTAAAGACGTTTTGCTATATCCAGATTACGTTACTCTGTATACTGGGATAATCGTCTCTGAAGACAAGATATTCTCCTGAATTTGAAAACCATAAACGATGTGCTGAGTGTTTGAAGGCATGTGTTACTTAGAAATCAATTTAAACAAAAGCAGCAGAGTGTAATGTAAACTTTCAACTGTTTCAGTTAATCTTCTGAGTTTCTTACATGCTCTTCATAGCTCTAAGTGTAAGGGCCTGTAGTAATGAAATACATTCTTTCAAGAATACGGTGAAGGGATATTAGAAATCAGTGTGACTTTTCGATTCATAATACCAAGACAACAGCAAAACCCTTTAAACAGAAGAGGCAAATAGAGAAAATATGTTAGTGAATTTGTATTACTTTTCGAAACGTAGTATAGGTAGGACACTGAAGATGTCTGCTGACAAGGTTCAGTGTCACTGCTTTTCTCCATCAGGTTTTAACCCTTAACCATTATGCATCTTAAAATCCTGCATTCAATTCAATTTAGCTGTTTGAAGACTTCTATAGATTGATTTTTCTTGGCTTATAACAGAAAATTAGGCTAATCATTTGTGTGTAGCACATCTCTTGCCAATTTTAATTAAAATGTAAAACTGTTTTCAGTATCTTTGAAATATGGCATTTTCACTAGATACCCCGAATACATTCTAGCTTTGGTGATACTTACGGTTTTGCTACTCATTTCATTGGACTGGGCAGGAAATCTGTCACTGTCAAGGAAATGTGAGGTAAAGCAGCAGATTCTTTCAGAGCAGGCAGAACTGCCTGATTCTACTGTGGTGTTTATAGCACCATCTGCAGGAATCACTGAATCCCTGCATTCAGTCACTACATTCCTGAAATAGATGGGTTTGAATTTCTGAATACATCAGTAAAGTAAATTACAAACTATATAATTCTGTTTTGCCAGACAGATCCATTGAGATTTGTCCCAGATTGAGATTCTGTGTGTAAATGTTAAGATTGTTCCTCTTTCATTTTTGAGATTATCTAAATCCTTAAAAATGTTATTTAAGGTGGCTTTTTGATGCATAAAATACTGTATTTAGTCATCTTTTTTACATTTCCACTCAATTGTGGTGACTTTAGGGAAAAAAGCAGTCTTTTAGAGCAAAATAATATGACAACTATAAAAAAAGCTGTGGTTTGTCCTTATTTTTTCTTTTCTAGTTAAATGAAATACATAGTTCACATATTGTGAAGTCTTCATCAAAATATTCAAATATAATTCAAAAGTTTAATAGGTGAAAGAATGTAAAATAATTTCATTATTTTTCTCTATCAGAATGGGATAAGAAGGAGATACCACCTGATGACTATTATTTTATCTAGGTTGTAACCTCGTCTAGCTGAAATTAATGTGTATATATTTGCCTGTAGCCGGAAGATTTGGATCCTTTCCAAGAGGCACTTGAAGAAAGAAGGTATCCTGGTGAAGTTACAATCCCAAGTCCTAAACCCAAATATCCTCAATGCAAAGAGAGCAAAAAGGATTTAATAACGTAAGCATAATGTGAGGTGAAATTATTTTTCTCCTTTTAACCTTTTCTCTCTTTGTCTTTTTTTAAACCAACGAATACATATACGCCTTGCAGTATGAGCATGCAACATTTGCAGCATATAAATGTTTCAAACTGCCAGTTAAGTAAAGTGATAAGCTAATGTGTATTTGCTTGTTCTTAATGATGCTATATTGTATTGAGACGCCATTTTCATTTAAACCGGTTCATTTTGCAGCTTTTCGATTAGGATGCTTAAAACCCCTTGCAGTCATTGCAGCTAAACTGGAAACAATGAAACTTTTAAAAGTTTTTTTTTTAAACATACTTACTATTTTGGCTGTTTTTGTTTTTGTTTGGTGGCAGATGTCCAACACCAGGGTGTGATGGGAGTGGTCATGTGACTGGTAATTACGCCTCACATAGAAGGTGTGACTTCATTTTTTTCATGGTGGATTCTGTCTTTTCAATTTATTGTTTTCAGCTTACCTCAACAATGCTGTCAAAGTAAAACGTTGAACTATGTGTTAACCCTTTGAGTAATATATGTTGATCTTAAAAGCATGCTAATTTGTGTGTTGTATAAACGTCTTTTATTTTTGAATAGATTACTAAAATTTCCAAAGTGTTCTTAAGCATTTAAGTAGTTAACCCAGGAATCTCAAATATTTTTGTTATATTTTACTAGTTCATAGAGAAACAAACAAACAAACAAACCATTTACAGTATGTAATTTTGGAAGTAATGTTGATAACTAAATATATTCAGAGGGTTAACTATATTACAGAATTCAATATTACAGCACTTGCCCCATCGCTTTTCTGCATTACAAACTTTTACTTTTTAATTTTTATGTTGTGTTTGTTTGGGAGTGTTCAGCTAATGAGAAGGTTAACATACTTGTATGTCCTGCCATGTCTTACAGTTTATCTGGCTGTCCCTTGGCTGACAAAAGCATTCGAAGTATGCTGGCCACAAGCTCACAAGAACTCAAGTAAGATATAAAGAACAAATATTTTCTTTATAAATATTTATTTTACTGAAAATTGTGTATAGTTGTATCAGAAATTAGAAACACTGTCTGGAGAGCTGCTGCAGAAGAGGCTGATCCTGCTTGGAACATGCACTGAAGTCTCTTAAAGAAATTCCATACAGGGGGGCTCTATACATAAATCTGTTGATGTAGCATTTCCTTTTGTGTATTTGCTAGATATAGGGATAGAGAAAAGTCAGAACTTCTGGAATTCAGTTTTTTTCTGAACTTTGGTTTGCTAGTTAGAACAGAAAATTCTCATACAATTAGACTGATGAAACACTTCTGATTACACAAGCAGTAAAGTGCTGTAGTTTCTCAGACACAGATTGGAGGGAAGAGAAAACAATTTGTTTTTCCCAAACGCATAATTTTCCCCAGGTTCGTATCATTGCTATCAGTCTAATGCATTTTCTCATTTAACTATGTTTTTCAGTGTTTACTTAGTTATTCCCCAAGTTAAAATTAATTCTTTACAATTCTTTTCATTTCTTTGGACTAAAAATTGTGAACAATGGACATTAGAGAATCGTGAGATTTAGCTTTGCTCTGTCTTCCTGCACCATATACTCTACTGCAACTCTCTGTGTGGAAGAGCTATAGCATTTCTTAGTGCTGTGAGATAGTGGTACTCCTGAGTTGGTACTTTGGTTAACATGGAAAGATGTTCACAAGAAATTAGGAAAATTGGTTAGAAAAAGTATGAATGGATAGCTTATGCTGCCATGCTAAGAAATATTCTGTCTTTACAATACATGAGTACCTTAAATAGCATTTCGTGAGTTCAGTACATACCCTCATTAAAAAAAAAAAAACAATCTTGACGTAAACCATGGAAAAAATAAGAAAGCAAGCATAAGAAAACTGCTGGAATAAGATTACTCTCTAGTCTTAGCTACCCTAGTTGCTAGATGTAAACAATAGGTGCAAAATTTAGATTCTTTTCCACACAGTCAAAAATAATGTTTTGAAATTATTAGCTTAGGTCATGCTGGTATATGCTGCCAGAAGGCTATGGGATATGCAAAAGGGGATGTAAATGAGATCAGGGAAAACATTTAAGTATAAGCAGAGAAAGATATGCACACCCCAGAGAAACTCAGATTCAGACCTGGATTTTGGGTTGTGATGGGTCAAGTGGTAGAAATTGGAGGAAATGTAAATGCATAAGCAAAACACAGATAAGACTCTTGAGGCAGCGTGAATGTTTTAAGCACATACTTTGCTGCTTTAACCTTTTATAAAGTTTTTACTTGTCTTTTTAAATTACCACATCTCCTCTGCCTTTCTGAAACATCAAACCTATCTACTAGAGACCAAGAAAAAAAAAAACAACACATTTGAGACCTCACTTTTGTCTCATGCCATTCTCTCTACCTATTTCAAGTTTTGCCTAAGCAAAGAGAACAAAATAATTTAAAGTTATATTTCTAGGTTTAGCATCTATTCTTTATTAGCATTTAGCATAAATTATTAATTTAGCAGGTATCATTATACCTATTGAACACATAAAACTCTGTTAAATTTGAAAATGCCAGAATTTTAAGCAGGCTTACTTAACTCAGTTCACTTTTGCATTTGCATTATATGGCAAGCCTTCATTTTCTGATCATGTATTTTTCCACAGGATAACAGTAAATCATTGCACAGGGCAGACAGTAATCACTGCCTAAGCAACTAATGAATTTCTTCTCTTTTCCTCATTATCCCATGTGAGGCCCTGTCTGTTATTCACTGCAGTTTTCTCAAACTGCACTCTGAAGATGTAGCTACTAATTCACTCACACATTTGTCCCTACCATTGCATCGGAGTGTTTCCTAATTAATTTATCTCAGTTCTAAAAGAATTAATTTATTTTCATCTTCAGTTACACTCTGACATAAGTCAGTGTTGATATTATCCCCATTTTAAAGCCAGAAAAATTAGACATATAATTTCAGTTGCTCAGTTGGATACTTTCAGGGCTCAATTTGTCAGAGTTCTTCACGTTGTATAGAACTGTATAGTCTCAAAGCCAAGTACCCTTGAATTTGCTTGGAGCTGTGGGAATTTAGCAGATCTACATGATGAGTGATTGACCCTTTGTGAAAAGGGATGAACTCTGAAAAGTGGGACAGAGTCCAGTGTTTCAGAACAGCCAGACATCCGTTCTCCTACCCCGAAAGTCCCAGCTTCCACTTGGCCCATTTGCTCTGTCCTGTTTTTCATCATTTTTTCTACATTATTCCCTGTCTCAAGCTCCTTGTCTGATCAGCCCATCTCCAGCCTCCATCACATTTATATTTTTATTGTCCTCTGTCTCTACATCCAGTGAAGTTGGTACAGAGACAGAAATAAAGTATTTTAGCATTTCTCACATATATTTCAAAGCAGGGAAGTAGGAGTCCTATGGAAGGCAGCATCCTTTATACAGCTCTCATTTATGCTCTTGTTCTCTGCTTAAGAGGGAAGAAGATGTGATCATGTAAATGTAACAAGTATGCACAAAGCAGCTAAACCAAAGCTATATAAGCGAATTTGATTTTGAAATTTTTGAACTGTGAAGTACTTCATTTACATCTGTTATATTTCTATGTGTGAGGTCTGGGAGTATAATTTCCTTGTTTCTAAAATGAGCAAGCTGATAAGAAGCCATTCCATAATTTGGGATACTACTGACTCTCTGTCAGGCCACCAGCCACCATGGGAACTTTTGGTATCTGCTGTACAGGTGACCTGGACTGCTGTCATAACAAATAGCAGTAGAAGGTTTAGTGGTCTGCATGGGCTGGCACCAGGAGGAGGTGGGGAACATTGCTGGTATATTTTGTACATATTTTCTGACAGCAGAAGGGTAGTGAGGATCAGTAACCTTGGCTCCTGCCCCAGGCTGTAGAGGGAAATGTACACACATTTTTTGCCTATATCCCAAGCTGAGATCCCTTCTGTCCTGTCCCTACCAATCTGTACTGTTCTCATCTCTTCATCTTCTATTTCTTGTTCATGTTTTCAATGTAGTTGTTTCCAGTCCTCCATAAAGATTTTAACCTCTGTAAGATTTCTGGCAAATACTTGCTTAATGTGTGGGGTACAGAGAACAGTTGATAGTGCAGTAGAAGAATTGATAGTGCAGCATAGGGATCATATTTCTGGGCTGCGTAGTTTGGAAGGATTTAATACTTCTGTGGCTTTGCCGTGTGGCAAATATCACATATATGCTGGTAAAGCCTTTATATCACATTTTACCAATACATAATCTCCTTGTGTATTGTTCAACACACACAAATATTGTATAATGCAGCGTCCTAACTGGAATTTTGCTAGCACACTGGTTCTTTTTGTGCTCCAACTAAAATATAAAATAGCAGACATTTCAAATAATATTAATAAATAATATCAGTTAAGTAATATAAGAATCCAGAAAGGTTAGATGAAAGTTTATTTTGCTTAACAGTTATGCTTACTGTATTGCCTTTTGGTAGTTGTGGCTCCAGGATTCCATCACCCACATACCCTGGCTCCCAGAATACTAATGTTACAGTTTTCAGTTAAATTGTTCCAAAGTCAGCATAATTATTCCTTACCACCCATGCTTCTCATCTGTAAGGGTTCTTGCTCAGGTTTACCATGCAGATTGCCCGATTTTCCACTTTCATCTGAAGCTCAGGTGGAAACACGAGAATCTTTGTGCATAGTTTATCAGCAGACCAAAGCAGTTACACAGCGTGGTCAGTGATCTCCAAATAATAAAAGAATTTCTTCTGCTTTAATTTTCAGTTACTGCTGCTGACAAAAAAAAAAACAAACCAAACCAAAACAGGTCCAACAGCTTTAAGGCTCTCTGCAGAAGTGAGTGTCTGGGAAGGATCCAAACTTTTCCAGTTTTAAGATTTTTGGTTTATAGTACTTGTGAAAAGTAACTAATTTTTAAAGGACGTAGGGATACTATACTGATGACTAAGCTTAACTATGATGGGAAAGCAATTAACAGCCCACCCAGTGACAGCTACCAATATTAAAATATTCATAAATTAATTCCAGTTTAATCTTACCCAGAGGCTTTTTCTTATCAGTTTTCCTTATTTATTCCTTATCATAGCAGCTTTTTCTAACAGTTACAATTACTTCAAAACTGTAATTCCATTGTGGAATTATAAATACTATTAAAAAGCAACATTTTGAAGCACTTTAAATATTATTCAAAACAAAATTTAAAAACCCAAACCTAACAAAACAATAACAACAGCTCAAAGCTAAAATTAATTATTGTTTTTAAAAGGACACATTTTGATCATCAGAAATCAATCCCAGACAAAATGTAGCATACTGGCTGAGAACATTTCTACTCAGTGTCCTGCCAATGTGAGAACCAGAGAACCCGGTACCAGAGACTCACAGAAAATTACAACCTTAGTTCTACTTAGTGCTACTTTGATGTAAAAATAATCAGTTTTTCAAAGGCCATGGAAAACTAAGTATTAGCTTGGTCTGCCATGGAACTGAATATCATATTGTCAGCATTTACTTTCATTTCTTTGGGTCAGTTTTTTTCCGGAAAATCCCGTTAGTGCTTATATTAAAGAATCAACCTCAGAAAGGTTTGCAGTTCGAGTAGGTGCCTGTAAGTTTGGATAATTCTCTAATACTGTTGTAATAAGCCCGATTCTTCAGTTCCAAAGCACCTGTGTGGATTTTTCATGTCATTGTGTTCTGTGGTGCATGTCTTTTGGTATTTCCCTATGGCACTTACAGGGAGGAGTACAGTCTCCTTTCCCTCACTGCAGTGAAAGCTTTTTGATTTCCACATCTCTTCTTAACTCAAAGTGAGGAGCTCAGTCTATTTTTCCATGTTCTCCACAAGGAAGTGAGTTGGAATTTCTGTGCCTCCATCTTTTTTCCGTGTCACTCTGCCTTAATTTCCATATTCTTGCTGATCATCTGATACTCTTTCTCTTAATTTCCTTTCATCTTTGTGTCCCTGTTCCCAGATGTGTCATCCTAGCGGTGTTCAGATGGAAAAGTGAACTTCTCTGAAGCTCTCCCTGTTAGCCACAACTCTTCTAGGAAAAACTACTCCATGAAATACAGTTTTTTTCTGGATAGAAAGGATATCCTTACCTCATGCTTCTAGGAGATGCATATTACTGTAATCCCTATTATTGATTCTTATTGATGTGATTTTACTGCAGTTTGCTAGACAAGAACTAGGAAGAAGAGATACCCTCTCAGGAATGGAGAAGCTTCTGTTGTTTTTATTCTTAAGAATACATAAAATAAAATATTACTGAAAAAATAATACTATCTTCTTCCTTGCTTTAGACATCTGGCAAAAACTAGGCCTTCTAAAAGAAAAATTTAAAATCCAGAAACAAAAATTAGTAGGATATATTAGTAAAGCACCATAGAAACATTTCCCTTGTTAGATAGGTAACCACTTTATTCTTGGACATTGATCAGTACTTATACTCTTTTAAACCTTGATAGCTCTCCCAATATACAGTTGCTTTATCTAATAAAACCAGTTATTTCTGCAGAAATCTGGTTAGCTGCTGAAGTGATTTCTCTACCTACATTCTGTGTTTTCCAGTTGAGGTGTTTCTGATGTTCAGTTCCTGGGTGTACAATTGTTGCTTCATCTGCACAGAAGTATTATCCCTTGCCTAGCCTTGCCTTGCCTTGCCTTGCCTTACCTTGCCTTGCCTTCCCTTTTCTACCCTTCCCTTCCATTTTCCTGCTGAGATTACATTTGTCATCCTATAAGAATGCAGCAAGACTGAGACCCATTATATAGTTTTCAGTCACTTTTATCTTATAAAATTATTCTTTGTTGCAAGAGAAAGAACCATTTCCATTCTTATTATCACTTTTTTACCCCTGTTGTTTATGTCTTTTTTCCTACATGGGAAACTTAATAGAAGTTGTCATTACAGTTTTTCTTGAATACTGAGATTGTTGAGCCTAGCAAGTAACCTCGTGTTATGTTGAAATACTCCTTTGATGCTAAGTACGTATCCTTTGAATCTGTAGACACTTTCTGAAATTCCTTGATGCTTTAGCTAACTTTTGTATAGAAAATGTAATTGCAAAGACCAGATGCGATGTATTTGGAGAAATGTTAAAAGTTGCTAGAGTGAGCCATTTGTAAATTACAGTGTTTTATTAACTTATCTGCAATGTTGTGGTAAAAGAAACTGAACAAACTGTAGTGTTTAATGTTTTTTTCAATTGCAAGTTAGTGTGCAAGTCTAATTTAAATTATTAAAAACAAAACCAAGGAACATAGATCCCTAATTATTAGTTCACCTATAAGGAATAATCTTTCCCATTTTGTTCAACTAGATCCTTGGGCCAAGTGAAATTAGGAATCTCATGTGGTTTCAGTGGGTTTTTTTTGCATTTTTGTTTCCTGTATTTATTGCAGATTTCCACTTGGATACCTTATCTTTGATGGCAGCATGCATGCCTGGCCAGAACAGAACACCTTGGGCTCTGTTCCTGCACTTCTCAATACTCAAATGGGCACTGTAGGTTATACCTAGCATTTCCAACCTCATGTTGTGTGGTGTTATGATAATGTCCTTTGTATAGAAACCCATCATCTGCAGCAACCTCATCTCTGTAGTCGCAATAAGTTTTACATATGGAAGTGGCTGGGCTTTTTCTCTGTTAGAATAACTCATTCAGGCTCTGGTAAGGTTGAGTCATTCCATTTTTCTCACTTAAGTTTGTCAACTTTTGTCTCCAAAGTGGAAAACACTTGAATTTTGTTTACATAAGATTCTTCATCATTGTTTTCATTACTGAGAGGTAGTCTTAAAAGCATGTACTCTCTAAAAAGCTCCTTAAAAGCCATCTGCATATCACTACCTCTGATGCTGCGAAATGTTTCATGCAGGCACGAAATTGCTTGCATGAAGCACCTTGCAGAATCAGGGCCTTAGTTGTCAGTACTATGAAATGCTCTGAAATTAGAGGCTTTGTTTGCATAGTGGTATCTACAATAGCCAAATAGTTTATGGCCTCCTTCTTTATGGACTTAATTATTTAAAACAAAAGATAATAATAGCTCTACTTTTTTATTGTTTGGATTTTAATCAGTATTTAAAACCATTTGCTACTCAGTTATTACCCAAAATAGTCTCAATTCAGATGAACATTCACTGAATTAGAGTAATTTTTACAGAGCAGCCTGTATGACTTAAGTCTAAACTTTGTTTTTAGGAGGAATGTAAGTGCTGGGTATCCACATCCCTGCAACTTCTACGTACCTAACTTTGAAAGTGAAATTCAGCATCTGCAATAACAACTTAGGCAGTTTTGAAGATACAATCCCTAGTTCCTAGCTCTTCTCTAATCACCAAGTATTTCAGAGTGAATGTTTATTTCACAGTTTATTTTAATTTTCGATACTTTTCTCTTGTCAGTCATTCCAGTGCCATTCTGTGCAGTTTCTAAGCAACTATTCTGAGAGTTGTGTTTAATTATCAATTAATTTGCTTAGCTATGTTAATATGCCCAATGAATCTCTCTAAGGCCTTCTTGTCTTGGAGTTTTTCCATTTGTGCAGTTGCCTCTGTCTTCCTTGGGTTTGGTCACACTTCTCTGTCATTGAACGTGTCCTACATAATTGATCTCATTCAGCCTGGCATTTGCTTGTAATCAATTCAAGGGTCTTTTCTTTGGCACAGTTTGGTTATTGTGCAAACTCCCATTGTGATGTTGATCATTTTTGCTTCAAATCAACAGATCATAACCAATTGCTCATTCCATCCAGATCCGCAAAGATCTGCAACATGATGCTGTGGTATATCCCAAGTGCTGAGGCAATCCCCATGGGAAGTTGCATAAACTATACAGTTGCTAAAAGGGGAATTAAAAATACAGTGTTTTGCACTTTCTGTGTTTGGTCAGACTTGCCAAAACCCTTTAATATGTATGCCAAAATAAAAGTAATTTTGTCACTTGAAGTCCTAAATGTGATTGTCCGGATCCTCAGTTGGTGTAAATTAGCATAGCTCCATTGCCTTCAGTGGAGTTACGCTAAGATACTACAGTGATGATCTGGGCAGATGCCCTCAGCTGCTCTCTTGGGTTAGCATTCATGTTTGATTACCTTCTTTAAATATTTTGAAGTTCTAAAATTCCTTGCATTGTCTGTTTTCTTAAAATGGCCAGTTGCTAACTCAATTACGTGGTGTCTGTATCTGCACAGTAACATCTGATTTTGCCATGCAGTTAAGTTCATCCCTTTACTTTTATCTCAGTGCAATTGGGACTTTATGTGGCACAATTTTTTGCAGCACCGTAGTATCTCTATCAATGTTCTATATCTCTAAAATATCCCATGTCCCTCATAAACACCTCATCATAATCTTCTTTTACAATATTTTTGTATTCCCAGTAAGTGGAATTTACATTTGCTCATCTGCATGTAAGAACTACTTTTCTACCCTAACACACAAAATTTCCACTGCTTCAAAGTCTGCTGATTTCTCTTCTTCCACAGATAACGACACTGTGCTTTTTCAGCATGGGCTCATTTGGTGTACACTGTGTGAAACAACCTTAGATTTTGAGGAGTACTTAAACACTGGCCATCATTAATTATTTTTGTATGCTTGACTGTGCTTATACTGCAGTCAGCTTCAGCAGTATGTGAGGAGGACTGAGGTATAAGCACATTACTATTGTCAGGTATTATTTTTGGACTGTGGTAAAAATAGAAAAAACCCCAGACCTTTCATAAAAATTAAATCTGAATAACATATTTAAGGCGCAGTTTCCAGAGTTATACTATTTACATAGATTCATTCAAATGATGAGCTGAAAAGTAGTCAAGCAGAATGATATTTAAAATGCCATCTTCAGGCTTCGGAGTTAACAGTACGCTGACATGAATGGGATGTAGTTTCCAAATTTTCAGAGTGCACATTAATGGGGACATCATTATGAAAGCCTATGATCAGCTAAAAGAGCTATAAATATAATTTATTCAAAGAAGATTAGATGCTGAAGCACTTTTCTTCTATATTAAGTAGGAAAGGAATCAAAACATACACATGCAGTTTATAAGAAAAACAAGTCATAGACTTTCTTTTCTTTTTTACAGGTAGAGAACTATATTTTCCAGGTCAATCAGCCTGGCACTTTTCTTGAACACATAATGCACACAAAAAGTATTCTGAAGAAGACCTACAAAATTACAACTTACTCATTTTGCCTGTAAAACTGTAAGCTTAGGGATTTTTTGTTTTCTTGTATAAACTGATGATAGCTAAAAGAAATTAAATGATCCTGCATTAAATGCAGTCTACTGAATGCTGAATTCAGAGTTTAATAGGTAAAAAAACATTTGCTTTTGACTTTATGACCTGAATCTCTATTTCTGCCATGAATCAGAAATTATGTCAGACAATAGGTATAAAAATAAAAATATGTTTATTATTTCTCACAAATATTTGTATATTTTTCTTTTAAATACCAGAGTTCTTCTTTAAAGGGGAGTGAATTCAGTAACTGCTGGGAATTTTATAAATAAGTTTTAATTTAAAAACTGTAAATGTTTGTTATGTTGGACACTGCAGAGATAATTCACTGGTTTTGTTCCCCATGAACAGAGTTGTAAACAAATTACAGAAAAAAAACAAACCAGAGAAATCATAACAATTTATCTGAAAATAACTGAATAATTTTTCAAAATGATAGATTATGGGTTTCTCCTCAAGGCTTCTCCAGGAACCATTGTAGGTGGTGATTTGTTTGATGCACTAATCGAGAAACATCTGTCAGGAAAGCGTAAGTATTTTCCATAAGTATAGGTATAATGAAGAAGGGGCTTCTTGAATAACACCCAATAAAATTTTTGTGACTTAAGTGTGAAGAATCTGAAAGAATGAAATTAAGGAATTTTTTCTTTTCTTTTTTAAACCACCTAAGGTTTAATCCTCAACACTCACATTCACAGAAAAAGTCTTTCATTGGTTCAAATTCTTTACTGAGGCTTGATCCAAAGTCCTTTTAAGTCATAGAATCGTAGAATCGCAGAAAGGTTTGGGTTGGAAGGGACCTTAAAGATCATCTAGTTCCAAACCCCTGCTGTGGGCAGGGACACCTTCCACTAGATCAGGTTGCTCAAAGCCCGATCCAACCTGGCCTTGAACACTTCCAGGGATGGGGCATTCACAACTGCTCTAGGCAACCACATCAATGGAAAACCTCCCACTGTCTTTACCAAGATTACATTCTGTAACTGTGAAAAGGTTTTCCTGAACAGCATGTTTTTAATGGAGTGAGAGGCCAAATTCCATGCAGAGTTTTCACTTCTTACACTTGAAAAAAAACAGTTTCAGGTTGATACTGTTGCAGACAGAGTCCTATCATAATTTGTTTTAGAAGTTTAATTAGTCAAGTATTGGTAAGGAAGTACTTTAACTTCTGTTCGAATTCTATTTGATCCAATAAACATCTGTAATTAAAAATTATTAATATTGAATGCATATGAGAGGTAATTTTCTACCAGCTTATATGCCAAATTTGTATCCAGAATACTATGTTTAATAATAGTTTACCTGACTTTAATTCCGTTTTTACAAATTTTGACATTAACTCTACCAAACCCAGAGTAAATGCTATAAATGCTGCTGATTCACAAATGGTAATAAGTAAACACGTCAGGACCACATATCTCCAATTTCTGTATAATTTTTGTGAATTTTAACGTACCACAGACCAGGTATGTTTTATATCTTCATATAAATTCTTATATAATCAAGCACAATCTCAAAAATAATTTTTTTCCATCTTAAAGTTTAAATGCCATTGTTTCAAGGTTGTGACCTTGTCTTTAAGACTAAGAAAAGGGGGGTTTTTTGTCTGTTCATGGTGATGTAGATACTTCCCATTCATTTGTCTGTTCATGGTGATGTAGATACTTCCCTTTACTTTTCAAAGGTAAAGTAAATGTAATGCATATTTATCCAAAGGGTACTTTTTCTTAAAATTTCCCTCACCATAAAAAGGGGAACCTGGCAGTTTCTAAAGACACCAGCAATGGATTACATTCTGTGCAAGAGATACAGCTGACAACAATAAGTACTGGGAAGTGGCAACCTATGGGAGACATTTTTGTAAGATGCAGTCTGCTGGGTAATTCATACCACAGCGTTCAGTTGAACTTCTTTTGATTCTATATTCATCTTGAACTTAGTGGTTTTCCTACAGCTGAAGGAGTGCTGAGTAGAATTATGCCTATCCCTACTTCATACCAGAAGGTTAATAAGATGCTCTTCTTCCATACCATGTATAGCTGAGCATCCCAAACTCTGAGCTAATCAGAGTAATCAAAACAGAGAATTCGTGTTGCAGCAATATTCCTGCCCTATGTAATATTCTTCCAAATCCTGGTCAGGGGGCTTTTAATTTGAAGGAATGTTTGTAAGGATGGTGATTTTTAAAAAAAAAAAAAAATTGGCAGTGTTTGAATTGAAGATGTAAACATTCACTCCGAAAATAGAAAGTTATGGTTCTTCTTCACCAGCCTAGAAAAAGAAAAATATTAATCAAAGTTTAGACAAGTTCTGTATCAACACTAACCAAGTCAATTAGACATCAGAGTAAGGAGCAGTAAATAGATGCTCAGGGTTGACTAGAAGCACACTAAAACAGGAAGTGGTTTTGGAAAAGAAGTGTATTGCTTTAAAAAATCAGACAGAAACCTTCTTCTTGTAAAAATCACGTAAAGCAAAGTTAGCCTCTCACTCCAAGCTGCTTTTCTACTTCTGCAGTGCATGGGAGCTCTGAACCCTAAGGTACAGTAGAACTTGAGCCATTGTGCTGCACAGCTATTTATCCCTGGTTGTATCCAACCTCCCTGGCACTCTGCACAGCTGTTTAAGAAACTATTCCTGCAGCAATTAGACTCTGAACTTAAAGTAACTCTTTTGTGAGATGTTTACAGTATAAACCAAACTTGCACTGCCTTATCATATGGGAGTTTGCAGAAGGGGAAATCATACAAAACTGTGGGCTTTCTCTCTTTGTTGACTTTAAAGAAAAAGTAAGGAGGGCCAAAGTAAGAAAAGACACCAGAGTACATCCCATGGCAATAAAAAGCACAATTCATTCTCAAGTGCTCTACGTAATGATACCTTCGAACATTCTTATGAAGCTGGAGTTATTACTTAAAGTGCTGTTCAATACAGCTGCAGATTCCAACAGAAAAAAGAATAGTTTGTCTTGGAACAGTTTTAATAGTCTTATCAGTGCTTCCTGTCCTCACTGAAGGGATGCCTCCTTTGTTCACATAATGTGCAAACTGCCTCATCCAGTCTGACAGGTTAGGGTGAAATGACACCAATTTCAGGTTATTGAATACTGTACTAAAAGCTCTTTTGCTTCTTTTACTACTACCCAGACAGCTGCAACATCCTTTCAGGGTAGACAGAAAACTCCTAAGTAGAGACAGGTGCGTGCCCAGAGTAGAAACTGGAAGTATTATCTCAGGTGCAGTCCTTCTCACTGATCAGGATGTTTGGTGTGATCAACTTCGTCTACCTCACTGAGAATTTCTGAGCATTCATTAACTCTGCAAGCTAGACTTCAGAATCATCATTTTCAATTGCTGAAAAGAATATATAAAAATACAGAGAAATACACAAATATTTTGAATATGTACAACTATACAGATAAATTGGATGATGGTTGAACTTGAACTACCCAGAAGGAACTGAAATCAAGTAGAATGGTAGTGCGTGATCTTTCTGGAACAGTCTGTAAGGAAGGGCTGCATCTGTACTGCCACTAGGAGGCCAAACTATGCTCTCTGATACTGCTTTTAAGATATATTACAGAATTATAAAATTATATAGTCAGGGATATCTTAATGTTATCTAGTCTAACCTCCTGCTCAAAACAAGTCCAGTTGGAACAGGTTGCTCAGGACCTTGTCCAGTCAAATTGTTAGTCTTGTGAAGATTAGAGTTCCCACAACTATTCCGGCTTTTGACCAGACTGACGGTAATTTTTTTTTCATTTATAAAAAATTGGCTTTTCCATGCTGACCTTTATCCCCTTACTGCCTCTCCTTCAGCTGCTCAACTCTGAGAAAACTTTTATTGTGCCTTCACCGCACCATCCTGTTAGGTATTTGTAGACATCAGTGAGAGTTCCTTACACTTTTCTTCATAAGAATGCACAAGCTAGCTTTTTCAGCCTTGGCTATTGAGGGCTTCAGGTCCATAAACATCCGGCAACATCTTACAGCAGTGCAAACTTGCAGCTTAGTGTTGGTGCTGGGAAGAATACAAAAAATATTGCACCCTCCTAGGCGTTACTTCATTATATCTGATTTGTCTGCCTAGTGTCTACTACCGGACTCTACCTCGCGGCAGTAGGATGGAGTACTTGTAGGGGTGGGCATAGCTGTGGTAATGCCCAACCTGCCCTCCTTACAAATAGGTTTATATGTAAACTCTCACTAAAGGTTTTTCCCTTCACTATGAATTAAGTCATGCTTAACATTGCATACCTGAGGTAAATCAAGGCTCAACAGTGAGGTTATACTAAAAAGTCAGTGTAGGTGGAGCATGAGTCTTAAGTCAATCGCATGAAAAATTAGAGCAAGTCTTGAAAAGGTTTCAGAAATTAGTATAAAGTCCCACAGAAAATTGGTAACAAAATGTGATTTCCCTTAGCTGCACTGTTCATTAGCCTTCTTACTAGACTAGACTGCTTCCGACAGTCTGATATAGTTCACACTCAGTATTTTCACATTTCCTCACTTAGGCTTTGGGCTTTGAGGGAAAAAGCTGCTTGTTTTCCTGAAATGAAAACTGGAGTATTTTACTCTTTTGCTGTAGATTCTTCACCCCAAAATAGAAAGTAGTATCTGCTTTATCTGTCTGGGAAAGCGAAACCCTTGAGAGTTTGCTTCCTTTATCTAAATGTTAACCTCTCCCTGTTATTGGATGGCACGTGTTTTCCGATAGAAGGACGTGCAGATGAGATGTAAAAGTCCATCCAGTATAAGGAACTTCGTGCCACAACAGCATTTCTCAAGGTTACTAATGAACACAGTACAGTGACTGCATGTGGAGCAAAAGATATCTCTGAGCCTTAAGGTGCAATTAATCACCTAAATACATTTTACAACAAACGATTACGTTTTCCTTATCTTACCTTTCTGAACGTGCACTGAAAATCATCTTTTTAATTGCTCTTTTGGAACAAGAGAGTAAGAAACAAGTTGTTAATAGTGAAGAAAATTCTAGGCCCATTACATTTTCTGTCACTTGGATTATTTTAATGGGCTTGGGGGTTTTTGGTTTTTTTGCAAATCTCTTAGCCCTCATGCTGCCCATGATATATTTTCCAGATAACTCACAACAGTTTACAATCCTATTCTTTTATGGCTTTGCCATATTGCTAGGCTAAGGGAACTCTCATTAGAGGCAGGACTTCTGCTTCTTTCTTAATTATATAGGCCTAGAAATATTTTGTACACTTGGTCTTTCATTCCAATATTAGATACACTATTTTGAAGAAGGACATATAAATTGGATTTTCTTCATGTTCTTCATTCCATCCTTCCCACTCTGCCTTTTCTTTCCCCCATGCATTTGATCCAACTGTCTCCTTTCCTGTGATCCTCTAAAATCCCTCTCTTAAGTGTTTGTGCGTGCACAAGGTAAACAGTTCTGTTCAAACAAGAAGCGGATAAACTAATAGCTAAGGAACGGCTCATGCTGGCTTATGCTGATCTCTTACCAACAACTTTAGTGAGCGGTTAAGGCCACAGACTACATGGAAGTTGTTATGCTTTTGTTCCTCTGCTTTTAGCAATCCTAATCTGATAGTTTTTCTCAGCATTTCTTGACCTTTTTGAATATTGCAGACTCGTAGATGTTAAAGTCATTCCAAACCTCTAGGAAACTTTCAGGAAGTGATAGATTCAAGGTCATACAGCTGTGCCCACCAGACCCTTTGGTAATTGCTTCACCTAGGAAAAGGTATACAAAGTACGGAAGAGCAGAGTGTGGGAGAAGCAGCAGCAGAGAGATGACAATTCAAGAATTATGCTATTGATGGTTTTATGGTGTTCAAGGTAGCCAGCGGACTACTGGCCATAGCGTACATATCAGGGGAAAAGTCACCTAGTTCAAAGTGTGCATTTTCAAAGTACTTAGTATTCAGCCTAATTTTAATTCAATTTTTAGCTAAAACTTCCATTTGCATGATAAACAGAAAAGTTGTACAAGCTTTTGAAGACACCTTTTAAGGTGCTATACCTGTGTTACTGTCTTCAAGTGCTTCTCTTGGACCCATTGTCACATACAGGGATCTAGAGAAGTCATGTCACTGGTTGTTCTGCAAACCTGGACCAATCTTGCTGTGCAGTGATTGAGTAGCAGATATTCTGAAGAGGCTTAGTGATTCCCATATCAATAGACCAAGCAGGAATAGGACATTCTTCTTCAGAAACAAATGTGTCTACACAAATTAACTGAAAGAAGCCCATGTGGGTTTTTCGTTTGTTTTTTGGTTTTGTTTTTTTTTTTCAGCACGGGCTTACAGCAATGCTATTGGGAGACAGAATTTGCATGGCTTTGTTCCTAGTTTAGGGCATGTTCTCTTAAGGCTATTTTCTTCTGCATTTTTCTCTGTGCCTCAATCATTTTATATTACTCCTTCACATAGAAACTAAGCTTTTTTTCCAAAGGCTGAGCTGTTTGGAAATGAATATTTGAATTTGCATATGTTGGAACTGATTCATCCCTGGTGCCAGGAAGTGCTCTCTGCTGCAGGGAGGGGATCTGCAGCTGGCCAGTGCTGCCTCCAAGGCAGGCGATGTTGGCAGGAGAGGAAGTGTGGGCAAGGTGCCCAGGGAGAGAACTGATTCACAGCTTCCCCCTGGCAGCTTCTGAGCATGGAGCACCCCCTGGGTTGTGCAGAGAAGCTATTTCACATTAGGCACATGCCCTGCCTTTGGCAACTGGCATGTTAGGCGGTATGTGCTGGTGCTAGGTGTGAGAACAGCGGGCAGCACGTCATGGCACTTGCTGCTGGGAAGTCCTGACTGCTAACAGAACAGGCAGCATGCAGAGGTGGTAATGGAAGGCACAGGGATGTTTTTTCTCAAGCAGTATAATTAATTTAAACTCATCATATGTATCTGTGCATTCGAGCGCACAGCAATATTTAAATGCCAGCATGATGCATTTTAGACTGCTTATAGGAAAATGGATTTCAATGTTATTAAAAAACATATCATGTTCTTTCTCACCCACACACAGTTCAAAAAATGCAGGAATGCAATACAGATAATAGCAGCAGCTAAGGACAGAAAAATTGTACATGCAGATAATCAGGGAATTAATTTTTACCTGAGGAGAGGAGTATGCAATCAGCCATTCCCAGTTCAGAACCATTCTATTGCTGGAGATTTCTAGAGGCAAGGAGAGAGAGGGACAGCAATCTCTCTGCAGAGATAGAAGAGACTGAAGTTACTTCATGAAGCCTCTGAGCCAAAATTATTTTAGTCTCATGCCTGGACTAGCTCCACAGGCCTGGCATCATTCCTTCGTGGTAGAAAGACTGTATAGTGAAAGTGGCAACAAGTCTTTCCATTCTACACTTCTTTCCAATCTCCAATCTGCCCTTCTCCCAGTGTCTTCTGAAGGGGCTCAGTAATGCCCCACTAGGAGGGATCCTTGTCTGGATCCCCTATCTCCTGTCCATTCCTACTCGTACTGCATTGTATCCAACGCCAAAAAGCAACTAAGACAGAAAAAGATTTTTCTAAATTCACTAATTTACTCTTCCACCATGTTTTTTTGTTTTTGCTGGCTTTTGTTATTTCCTGAAATCCTCTTCCTTTATATCTGCTGTGAGTTTGGGTTTTAAATTTTCCTTTCACCTTCAGTGAAGCCTGTCTTGTCAGTAGCATTCTGCTAAGTAAGAAATGTTAGCAGTATTTACATATGAAAAGGTAACATTTAGCACTTTTGCTAAAACAAAATTTATGTGATTAAATATTCCTTCTAGGCAGAATGAATACAGGGAAATAATTAACATATGGATCTAAATTTAACTTCTTTTTTTTATTTTTGGCTTACAAAGCATCTTTATGAAACTTTGATATTTATAAGGGTCTGACTTCTCATGCTTTTGTAGGTGTATTTGTGAGAATTAGAATGTACGTTTAGCCTTGAACATAAAACCATAGACATAAGATCCACTGAAATATTCATTATCTGCCTACCTGTCCCACAGAGTTTATGTTGCTTCTTGAACCAATTCAAATGAGCTCAGATGAGCTCTGAATGCAATTTTCAGAAGTGCCCAGTTCTTATTAGCCTGGTTCTGCTCCTTTTGAAGCCAGTGGTAATGCTTACAAGGACCTTAATGAAAATAAAGAGTGCAAGATATTTAAAATGATTCATTGAGTCTTCGCAGCCAATAAATTCTGTGTTGAGATTTCACAACACACAGCACTTTCTCCCCTGTTACAAGGGCACAATGTGTAATCCAATCATCTCAGCAATGTGAGAGGACCACAAGCAATGCAGACTGTGGGAACGATAACATCGGCTGGGAGAAAAGAGCAGGAGGACAACAAGAGTGATGAAAGAAAAGATAATGGAAAAAAAAACAATAAAGAGGAGGAAAGAAGAAAGAACTGTCAACTTCAAGGTTATTAGAGATCATGAAAGGAAGAAGGGATAAGGGAGGAACAGAGATTGAAGACATCAGCCAAATGGGACAGAGAAAAAAAAGAAGCAAAAGGGAGAGAGAAAATTTTGAAGTGGCAAGAGGAGACAACGAGGAAGAAAAGGGATTTGGAAAAGGAAGGAGTAGAGTGTGGAAGAGAAACACTAAATAGGAATATGGATGGAAAGCAAACCATGGGGCAAAAACAAATGGAGGGTCTTCCTTCACTGCAGCAAAATAGGGTGAAAAAGGCAGTAGGAAAGAAAATGGAAGGAGTAGAATGAAGAGTGAAGTATGTTGATGTGGAGCTTCACTGAAGGAAATTAGGGGAAAATAAATTCATCTTAATGAAACAGTCTTTCATTGCAAATTTGTGGATAGGTTGTGTAGGTAGGAGGTTTTTGTGTAGGCATCAAAAGAAAGTATCATCACAGGAATACAGAAATCAAATGCTATGGTAAAAAATAGACAATAAAAGGCAACAGGATCAAAGTGGAAAAGCATCTGTTTTCCTACTGGAATTAGAACAGACAATGGCTTTTCTGTGTTTTCAAGAGGAAAAGAATCAGCAGCGTTCCCACTTCACATACTTAATTAGAGTTTGAAAATCTACCAAAATACCTGGGACTGAAAATAAGATTTTAGAGATTTACACATTCAGATTGTTTTCAAAGAACTGGCTAAAAGGTGATGGCTGGGAGGCATTGCTCTGACTACTCAGAAACAAAAGACAAAATGAGTTGCTGATTTCTGTCCAGTTCCTGCTAAATAGGTGTTTTCATAACCACAACAGTGCCTCTTAGTGACGCACCTGTGGCCAAAAAGCTCTACTGAGGACCACACAGCTCTGTTCATGATCTTGTTTCTCCCCCTGGAGTGCTCCGTGCAGGTTTGCAGTGGTTGGCGTGGGAAAGAATGGAGAAAGACTTGTTCTCACTTTTGGCCTATTAACTAATTAAAAAGAGGACTTGTTTGTGAAACTTTGAGCCTGTTGTTTTTGACAAGCCCTCAAATTCATAGAAGGATAGACAAACAATAAACTTACTATACCTTACAAAAAATTCCAGTTTTTAATTTGACAAAGCTTCTTCTCATCCCTTCCCATTCTTGCCCTCTCCCCTTTTTTCCTTCTTTCTCATATATTCAATTCAGGGAACTGCAAACACAATATCTTTACAGTTTTCTTTTGTAACCTTTTGTTTCAGAACTACCTCACTAGGAAAAAAACCCAAAAACCCCACAATATTTGTTTTATGAATTTACATGTAGTAACAGAATACATATGGCTTTATAGCTGCAAACAGAGCAGTGAATAGGAATCTGTACTTCTAGGCTGTTTCCTTCTTCTGTGTAAAGTCATTTAGCCTCTTTATGCCCAAATTTTCCTCTGCCAAATTCTTTCCTTTTAAAAGGAGTTTTGTGAGATTTTATCTCTTAATGTTTGTAAAATACACTC
Source organism: Lepidothrix coronata (assembly GCF_001604755.1). NCBI lineage: Eukaryota > Metazoa > Chordata > Aves > Passeriformes > Pipridae > Lepidothrix > Lepidothrix coronata. The sequence goes on from NW_016690402.1 coordinate 591,521, forward strand.
AGATCTTCAGATGAAAGATAGAAATGCAAGTATTATTGTGTCAGTCTTCCAGCCTCCCAACCTATGAATTCCATTCCTGGTGATTCAGTCAAATAAAACAGAATCTCAAATAGATGGAAATCACCAGACAATAAAAAATTCTATGTTCTGCTATGAAGAAGTCCCACAGGAAACAATTATATTTCTCTAGCCTTTCTGATCCTTCAACAGAAAATCACACCTCTACTACAGAGATGGACAGCATGGTCAAAATAAGACTATGGGAAAGATAATTTTCTATTAAATCCCAGTTCTTTTGCATGTGGAATATTCTGAAGAACCATTCTGAATTTTTGCACAATGTCCTGTTTTATTCCTCTTTTCAATTCAATATGATTTTTCTATTGGGTTGCTAGCTACATCTGTTTTAAATATTTAATTAGTAATTGATATTCTCTGTGGTAGACTATATTATTGATATGTGTGTTAACTTACTTCTCAAGGAAAGATTGGAAGCACAATGTAGTAGGTACTAAGTGTTGTAAACTAAACAGTAAAGGTAACATCAGTCTTTAATGCTGATACACCATCTTACTTATGACAGCTCATGAGAGGTATTTTGAAAGAACTCATTAAAATTGGCCAGTGTGAGAGAAATTAATGGTTTTGTTCTTTTCTGTGGGAGCAGATATCCTCAGCACAAAAATAAAATGTCGAAGCACTTTCTATATCTTTGTTTTACTGGTATGTTTTAGAGGTAATTTATGTTTTAAAATAATTTCAAAAGTAAGTCAACCAAAGTCATACACAATAATGACAAAACTACTGCAGTTCTGTCTTACCACCTTTGTGTAAAATCCTATTTGTTCTTATGCTAGTTGAGCTATAAATCTAAATATGTAATCTACATGTAAGTTTATCTCACTCCTGTAGACCTAGATAAAAGCCTAGGAGTATAGGTTTAAATATGGGTCATATTTGTAGTGCACTACACTGATGAGAGCTGGAGGGTTTTGTGAGCTGAAGTTTCAACAAGGCTTTTAACCACTGGAAAAACCCTCCCAGAGCCCATTTGGGCATTGCATTAGTTTCCTCCCTAGTCTCAAGAACCTCCCTGAGTTCTTCAAGCTGCCAGAAGTCTGTTTTAATTGCTGCACACCTTCAGTCCTTTCCATGCAGAAGGATCAGTAGCAGGGCTTAAGTGTATTTTTCTCAGTTTGAATTTCACCTTTTTTTCATTCTGGCTGTTGAACCTAAGCTCGATACTGAATCCAGCTGCCACAGCTGTTGCTGTTCTGCTGCCTGCCCTGCTTTCTGCTTATGTCCCCAGAAATACTTCTCTGGGATGGTCTGTGAAATGAATGGGACATCAAGGCAGTGCTAGCTGCATTCCCCTTCACTGACAATGTCTTTCATTTAGTGGATGCCCTGAACTTGTTTTCAAGTGCTGGTGTTTTATGTCCTGAACTTCACTCTTCACAGGGTCAGTTTCTTTTGTCACCTCCCTTGTTACAGTACTAAATATTTCCTTTGCTGCAATAAACTTTTATGTAGAGTCTACAAATTAAGTTTCTGATCCTGCCAAATTACATTCACTTTGACTAAGTGATGAAAACTGTATATCTCTTTTTCCACATACTCTGATGCTCATTTTCAAAGAGTTTCACATCACTTGCCTCTTACAAGCACGCATACATACATATTTCTGGCATTGTTGCAGGTAGATATGATTAAGTCAAATACGTATAGGTAGTAGTTGATAGTAAAGTAGTAAGGTAAGTACAAGTCCTACGTATAGTCAGACTTTCTGAAAGTACAGACTCCCAATTCCAATAGCACAAGGGCTTGTGATTGTCTCCTTATCTATTCTGCTTAGGATAGCAAATAAATATTGTAATAACTCATAGTTGAAACAGACTGCTGCATATCTGCATCCTATGTTTCACAGTCTTAGAAGCACTTCCCATAGAATGGAAACAGCAAGAAATATAAATGTAACAGGGTTTTAAAATGTTCTTACCAGCTGCATTAAACTGTCATTTCATCTGTTACATTTAGGTAAAGATAAGCTTTTGAGATTTGAAAACAAATATTATAGCGTCAAAATCAAAATCTGAAAGGTCTTTCTGAAATCCTTGCCTACATAAAGATCTCTTCTAGTTTAATCAAAAGTATGATTTTAAACTGATGTGAACTGTGCAGAGCCCTTTGTGAAGATACCCAGTTCAACTTACAGCTGGATGATTTCTTCTTGACTTCAGTTGCTTAACTTTTAAATGACATATAAATAAGCTCGTTTTTAAATTGTGTAAGACTGTCCAAATGCTTGAAGTGTAATGGTCTTATTTTAAGACTTGTTGACAGGATATACTGTGCATCTTATAAATCCTGTTTGTTAAAACACTGTTAATTATGCTGCCTATAACAGAAATCTTGGAAAAGATGAGAAAAAATATTGTTCAGTTTTGCTAATAGCCTATTCTCAAAAGGGTTGAAAAGTCTGGAGAGGAAAATGATGGCTTCAAATTATGGGTTCATAAAAAAGGACTCCTTGCAGTACTCCAGACAGACTGCAGAGGAACCTGATTCTCCTTTATTCATTTAAATGCCATGGACATTTAAAGCCAAAGTTTAGTCGATTCCTTTAATTAATTTTTATTCCTATATCTTTTGATTCAACATGTTAGAAGCTTTAGTCATGCTCTTCAGAGATGCAGCTAGTCTTGGTGGAACTAGAAAATAGGCAGACCACTGAAGCTACCTAGCATCAAAAAAACAAATGAAGCAAGAGATTGTCTCTCCGTAGATCTCAATACACTTGCCTAAAAATGAAAAAAAAATAATGAGAACATCTACATATTTAGAGATTGAATATTTCAATTATAAGACCCTCCATATAAGATGCCCTGACCACTTATTTTTTAAGATAAAGGAATAGCCAAAGTTTATGCTAGCCATGTGCAACCACAGCAATGAATAAAGTGTAAAAGCCATATAGACTGAGCTATGACTCCTTTATCAAGGGTCATATTTTTACCTAATTTGTATCAGAAGAATCTATGCAGAAATTATTGGGCTTATCTTTCTATAAGCAGAGAGATTGATGTGTGATGTCAACCTGTCTGTTGGTCTTTAAGATATTAAGCGCCACAGTAATAGACTTTCTATTCAAGATCATGGTAATATATTTGGTCGTGTGCAAAGACAGAAAACAAGAGAGAAGGAGAATTGCCATTAAGGGTGCTGTTCAAACTTGTCCAAAGTGCACAGACTGATATATAGAAGGGAAACTTCAGTGATGTAGTGAACCCCAGGAGTTTTACCAGCTCACATCCTGGAATTGCTACCATATTTTAGTGTTTTCTATAGAATAACTGAACTGATCCAGATGAAGATCATATGAGAACTCCATTTAATACATTCCAGTTTAATTTATGTCTTTTAAGGTAGCATTAATCATGTTTGTAGTTTGGCCCTGCTAAGCTCCTCGAAGTACATAATGTTTTCTAACTTAAAAAGAGCTAAAATTCGGCTTAATGGAATGTGACAACCCCACTGCACTGAATTCTGGATTGCTTAATTCCTGATTTTAAGAAATGTTCAAGTCTCTGCAGAAACCTTTATGAAATGAAAGTTTACCAGTACAGACCACCTTTGAGGAAAGCATACAAAAGCATACATGTAACTAAAGGGTGAAAGCCAAAGTCTGCATGAACTCTGGATTCAAATAGTGGAAAAATTCAATGTCATGGAAATCTTATGTTTCAGAATGCAACATCAGAATTTGTGTGGAAGCTTTTTTGAATTTGAATGATTTCTTCAAATGAAGCTTTAAAAAACATGGCTAAAATTCAAAACAGGCTCAAGAAAAGTGACTTTTTGGAATTCGTGCAGCATTTGTCTGTTCAGTAAAATGAATATAAATTAATTCTTTCTTTGTCTTTTCTTTGATTTAGAGTAGCAGTTCAAATACCAGCTAATGATTTTACTTAGCATTATAATGTAGCTTTTTCTGTGATGATTGCAATCATCTTTGCAGTGTAGGAAAAAATATCCATTTTCTTTGATGACTCTAATGTCGTTCTACTTTAAGAAATTCCACTGAAGGCTGTACCATCAGTGACTTCTCTGTCTGTTTGGTGTTTGGAAGGGTTACCATTTCTCTGCAAGAGGCCAGCATTTGTCTATATATTTCGTTTTTCTTAGGCATTTCCTTCACTTCATGGGGAGTGAAGGGGTCTCTCCATGGTGTGACCCCATGACACTGTGCGAGGAGTTTGGAGCAATAGCTCCAGTGGAAAACAAAATGACTTGCTGCAGTGTTAACCATTACCTAAGCATACACCATGGGGGTGTTCCATTTGCTGTCAACTCTACTCATTCCTGGTGGTGTAGGGATGGTGGGCTGCTGCTGGAAATCTCCACTGATCTGCCAGTACCTGAGATATCCAGAAAGCATTTAAGTGGGCAGCTGAGGAGTAACAAAACATTTTGTGAATGAAAAAGTATGTTTGTCCCTGGTGTGGAATTAAGCTCAGTTTTAGCAATGTTTAGAGATTCCCAGGGCTGACACCTGAGGAAACAAAGATTGAGCCAATGGATATTTTATAATGGGCAGTTGTATCTTTCCTGTCAGTAACTGTATCTCTTCCATTATTATTGTAGGTGTCCCACCCCTGGGTGTGATGGCTCTGGGCATATTACTGGAAATTATGCTTCACATCGAAGGTATGTAAAGAGAAGGTTTTGTTATTTAAATCAAATAACTGAAGGGCTAGATGGGACCTCAATCCTACCTCACTTCCCTCTCTAAATACTGAGGTAGGATTGAGTGCTGCATGTAGACAGGTGTTGGTATAACTCATTCTATTTATCACCAATGGATAGCATTTCTCAGCTTCAGCATGGCTCACTACTCAAATAGGTAGGAAGATTTTTGCTAGTATCTAGCAAAATCTTCATACAAAATAAATTCAGTTTTTCTACCATCTCTGTTAGCCCAAGGAAGCAATTCAACATTCATAAGTTTCTGCTGCTTTACATTCTGAATGACTTAACTCTTCACAGTCTGGACTCAAATCCTAGTCCTGCATCTTTTTCCCACAAATTGTATTTCTTGATTGTTCCTGTCAGTCTCTTCTAGACTCCCTCCATATTCCTTGAAATGCAAAATTGGACCCTGTTCTTTATCTTCTCTCCCAACTGAAGCCTTACCAACTTTAATCATAGGGGAAAAGTATCTCTTTCATCTAATATGCACCAGCCTTGTTAGTACATTTCAGAATAAAGCTTGGCTTGTCCTTAAATTGCAACACATTGTCAAGACAGAAGAATGGAAAGAGAAATTTATGGATGAAAGCTGTTACCTTAACTGCCTAACTAAAACCGTGATCCTTACTGAGGGCCAAAGAAAGCTTCCCATTTACTAATTAGGGTATTGATCAGTTATGGTGATACCACTGTCGAGGTAATGGTACAAATGGTGTGTAATCAGCAATTCCCCTGTGGCTATTTGAGAACTATAAATCAGTAGAGAAGAGCTGTGCCGTATTTTGGAAATATCTATCTTCTGTTTAATCAAAAAATAATAGTGTATTCTACCTCTCTTTTGTTAGTAAAGGCTCTTTACTCCCATGCAGACTATTACTGTTGAGTCTGGATATTTGCTTGCTTCACCAAGTCCCTGTAGTTTTACAATTGACTATAGCTAGTCAGTATACAAATTCCCAGTTTAAATGTATTCCCAGTAAAAGCAACAAACAGTTCAAAGTCAAAACATAAATAACAGACATTGGGAATGTGCCATACCTTTACATGCTGCAAAAATGAAAGATCCCAATATCAATTTCTGTAATGCAGTGTTAAACATTGAAAGTACAAATAAGATTATAAAGGGGAAGATATAAGCATTTTAAAAGCACTTGCATGATATAGGAGATTAAATCACACTTTCAAAGGGATTTAAGGTCAAATTTAGAACTACATTTAACTACATGGGGATTTATCAGCTCAAACTCTACCAGCATTATGCTTGGTGCAGTTCTGCCCCAACTTTGCTGTTTCAGGAAGCTATTTATATGTTTATATCTATTTAACCAGAAGTAGACAGGAGAGTGAAGATGCAGGTGAAAAGTGTTACTAACAAGAAACCTAAAAGCTGGCAAGATTGGCAGGGGAGAATCACTGAATGCTGACGTTTTTTAAACCCCTTCCTTGAGCATTGTCTCCTGGCCACTGTAGGACCAGATTCTGACCTGAGTGGTGTTATCTACTTCTGTCTGTAATTCTTATGGTCTTGCATTTTTGCAGATGGACCAAGTTTTCATTTGATTCTGCAGCATACTTAAGTACACATAAAGATATAAAAAGTAATTCTGCAAAACTAAGGGATCTGGAATTTGTCTAGTCCATTGGGATTTAACACATTCAACCTTTTGAAATGCCACCATGTCTATATTGACCACATAACTCTTTCATTTCTCTTCCAAAAAGGCCTCTGGCAGCCCCAGGTCTTTGGCTGCCTGTGGGCACAGGAGCACTGACACTGAAGAAGTAATGTCTTCTTTGCTTAAAACCATCGATGTCCCCAGGAGACCTGTCACATTTACACAGAGCCAGCCTTACACTGTTCAGGTCATGATTTCTGTCAAGGCCATTTCTGAGGTGGTGAGGCTGGCAAAATGAATGCTCTTTTAAAGGGCATGAACCAGTAGCCTGAATCTGGAGCTGTTGAGTATTAAGGACCCCACAGCACGTTCTCAGATGAGCTTTCTAATTGCCACACTGAAAATTAGAATTTAGCTCTGCTTGCATCTGAGTTAGCATTTTGTTTGCATTTGATACAGTTACTACCCTCTCTGTTTCAGAAGGGAAAGAATGACAGACTTCTCTCCTAAATGGCTGCTGATATGCCTGGGTATCATCTGTATTTAAAATGGCTGCTCAACAGCAAGCACGCATGAAGACAGATTTAACTCTGCCATAACTCTACATCCATTCATTCTATGCCAGAAGTTGTATCAGCATGTGCTGGTGTTGAATTTCCCGTGTTGTCTTTTATCTTCATATATGAGAAATTAAACTGATATAAAAATGAAGTAATATGCTTACCTTGTAATAACTTTTGGTTATTATAGGATAAAAAAAATTAAAGCAAAGGCTGATCCTAGAGATATGTTTTCTCAATGAATCCACTATCAGAGGAAAAATTAATTAATCATAACCTCAGAAGCTGTCTATTGGAAATGTCTGTTTAGAGGACTTGAAAGGTCTTAAAATTTTCTAATAAATCACAGTGCCAGAATAGAAAGATCTATTACAGAGAGATGATGCACCAAAATACCAATAAGTAGGTGATAATTAAAGTGATGTAACACGTAGAAAGCTTTAAATCATTAGTCAAGGCAGAAATTCTTTGTTCAGATTTTGTTATGAAAATGTCATCATACCCATCTGTACATCTACTAAAAAAAGTATTCCTCTTTCTGAGGAATTTCTGTTAACTGTTTAGTATTCAGATGCAAATCCTGGTTGTTCTCACACAGTGGGTACAACTAGTCTCAGAGATAAACTAGGGGTATCTTTGACTGCTGTCCCTTCACTCTCTGCAGTCCAGGTTGTATGAGGGGCAGTGAATGAACCTGTTCCTGAACTGTTCCCTTGCCCCAGAGTCAGCTTTCTCTTATTCTAAATCTCTCAGACTCTCTTCCTCCTGCCTCTGTCTTCTTACAGATAATACTATTGTTTTTGAAGAAAACTGTTCTTAATTGGCACAGACTTTCTGAGGTTTAGTTTGTACAGAGGGAACTATGGTGCTTTGGTGTCCACTATGCAAGCTAGAATAAAGAGAAGTTTGCTTTAAACAGCAAAATGGTCGGCTACATCTAAACTAGAAGTGAAATGGGATGAGAGCACAGGTCCACACATCAGAGCACAAATGCCTACACTGTTAAATTGCTAACATGATCCCTGGTACAGTATTGACCCTGTACCACTGAAACTCTCCCAGGCAATTCTAAGTATGGGTCCAGATCATTCTCTACAAGCAATATGGGTGTAGCTGTCCTGCTTTACAGAGATAGAGAGCTTAGCTCTACAAAAGTGAGCTTGCTGGTCTTCTGTCAAAGCAACAGTTCTAGGTCCCTTCTGTTTACCACTATAGCTGTAGCCATGCCATCTCACTAAAAGTTTCTAGGTAATACACTATGTTCAATATCTTGTGCCAGCATTCCTCCCTTTCTTTAATTGACTTATTTATGACTTTGCAGCATGTAAACTCTGTTTTTCTCTATTTTCCACTTACTAACACAGAATTCTGTTTGTGATTGCATCACCTTTTTCTCTGCTTCTTCTTCTCAGTCCTCACTGGTTTTGACAAGACAAAATAACTGAAAATTTTGTTACCATATCTCTTGTTCCTGAAAACAGGATCTGAAGTATCTTTTCTCATGCTGAAACAAAAAATTTAATCTTCTATTTTGTTTGTTTCTCCATGGAAATTTTTTTTTGGTGACACTTCTTTGTCTCTCATGTCAACACATTTGAAGGTGTTCTACTGATGGATTTCTTTTTTTAATGTTGATAGTTAAGATGAAAATAACATTTAAATAGTGGGCAAAGCATGATTTTATTGATAGACATATTCGTATCCTCAGATATCAGCTACTTAAAAAAATTTTAAAATATCTGTTAAAGTCATTGTCAAATCTACTGAATGGTTTCTATAAGGAATTCTTCTTATGCAAAGGAAAGCTGAGCTTGTGAAGTTAAAAACTACATTCTCAGTGCCTAGTTAAATGTAAGATTGGTTAGCCTAACATATAACTTTGTCTCTACACAGACAAATATTTTTGTCTGTGTGAGTTCTGAGCACTCAAACACCTTTTCTAGAAAACACTGAAAGATCTGAGCTCTGCTATGTTTTTATTCAACCATTCTATAAGATTGTTATGTGATGTTTGAGAACTTTGATAGTGTTTCTAATGTGTTTTCAGGAGAAATCTTTAGTTCTACAAAGAGATACTCCTGTTTTTTTCTATTCTTCCATCCCTCTCAGCCATAGTGGACATCATGTCTCTCAGCCCTGAAACACCGGCTTCTATTTCTTTTAAAGATGCCACTGTCGCTGCTGAGTTAGCTGGAGGGATTGTTAGGCAGAGAGTTTAACAGCTGCTTTCTCTGGCTCCTCGAGGACTGCCTGTGCGTGTGGTCTGCACAGTGCCAGCAGTCCTGTCCGGAGTCACAAACCCAGATGCACAGATTCCCCCTCGTGGTGGCTCACTTGAGCTTTGATTTTTGGAAAACTAGACAGGATTGCCTATTCTGCCAGTTTCTCAGACAGAAAGTATATTCCTGGTAAAGTGTACCCACGAATCAGAAATTGCATTTTAAAATGTTTTCTTTCACACAGTCTTTCAGGCTGTCCACGAGCAAAGAAAAGTGGAATCAGGATAGCACAAAGCAAGGAAGATAAAGAAGACCAAGAGCCAATTAGGTGAGAACAAATACTGTCAAAGGGTGTGTTTGTGTTTCCTAAGGTCATGTATATCTTCAGGTTTTTATTAAGGCAAAAATGTGATTATGTGATAGTCATCCAAGAGCAGATGACCACACAGATTTCTATGAGCAAATCTAGGATCTGTGCTGATTTATTCAGCAAAGGATACAGTATTAGCCAAGGATACAATCTTCTATAACTTAGTTTAAAATTCTTCATTTTCACATGAAATTAAAAAATTACTTAGATCTTTATCTCCTAAAAGCCCCTTAAACGTGTTTGCATACTAGAGACAAACCCTACGTGCTAAATAAAGTAGTTGTGGGAATAGAGAATTGAGTGTTTATATGAGACTGCTGCAATGAATCTCACTGTTCATTCAGTTTGCAAGAGAAACAAATGCCTGCCTAGGTCTTGGTTTCTTCTTGCAAGGTGCTCTGATATCAGTAGCCATTGAACTTGGTGGATTTAGTGACTGCTTAGACCATGCAGGACTGGACCCTCAGTGGAGAATTGCAGCAATATTTTAGTGTAGGACAAGGAGTGAAGTAACTGGCCTTGTTTAGACTTGTGTTGTGTAGCAACATACTGAAAAAACACCCCATAATTTTCTTTTAACGTTTCACTTGAAGATTCTAACCTGTTCCTTCTAACCTTGGTTATTTGTTTTTTAGCAGTATACAGAGCAAACATATGGGGGATTCCCAAGTAAGGAAAACCATCAAAATGAACACAGAACTGCCTTCACTGATCTCTCTAGGCTGTAGCACATAGTTTGATATAATCACTCCTATTCAGAGAGTGGTTAAAGGTGCTCAGCATTTCTGATGAGGTGCTCTGATCACTTCATAACTAACTCTATACACCTGACATTTTCATGACTTCAGACAAGTCTTCTTTGGGTTCCATACACATAAATAAAATGTACCAAGGATTATACTAAGTAGGATTTTATGCTTATAGGGGTTTTTTGGGCAATTTCTCTGCTGAGCAGAGTTCAGTAGCCAACATTTCAATTCCACGGTGATATTTACAGTAATGAACACCTGCAATTCAAATATATATCTCAGTCCTTTTTTTGCAATTACATAATACCAACAGCTGTGACTGCACCTACTGGCTAGCCTTCTTAGAATTTATCAAAGAACATTCTCTTTTTCAAATTAGTGAAGTTCTGCCTATAATTTTAACTACTACAGGGTATCTTGACTAATTTTGAGATTACAGCGCAGGATTATTCTTTTCATGTCGGGTTTATTTGGACTTTGTTGTAGACGCTACCAGGTATATAATGGCAAGACAGTAAAGTTTATCTCATCTCTTTGCTATCAGATGTCCAGTTCCTGGTTGTGATGGTCAGGGTCACATAACCGGAAAATACGCATCTCATCGCAGTGCATCAGGGTGTCCTCTAGCTGCCAAAAGGCAAAAGGATGGGTACCTAAATGGCTCACAGTTCTCTTGGAAGTCAGTGAAGACGGAAGGAATGTCATGTCCAACGCCAGGATGTGATGGCTCAGGACATGTCAGTGGTAGTTTTCTTACTCATCGTAGGTGAGTAACTGTGACTTACATTTTTCACTTATGCTTATTATGTAAATCAGATTAGCAAGATTTGAAGCACAGCTTTTTGTCATGGCATTTCTCTGTTCCTTTTAAATTTCATTATTACTTTGAAAAATAATTTGCTTACATGTATTCGTAGGTAACTGGAAATGCAGACACATCATTTTTTTTATGCAAGCCCTTGCAGATAGAGACCAGAATTTGAATTTAAAATACACAGAAAATTTTATGGGAAAAAACATGCATGACAGTACTGTAAATCTCCTATTGCTTTCTTGAATAATTCTGGACAAATTACTTTGAGACTTTGTAATACATATCTGAGTCCCCCTGATTTTCAGAGATGTCAAACACATTCTTGGTTCTCAAACATCAGAGCATGGAACTGAAGAATTTAAGGAACAAGTTCCATAAAAACAAAGTACTTTTATTCATTTGGTAATGAAAATGTTTGTTTAAAAGAATAAACAAAGAATACAGAACATTATTTAAAACTAATGGAATACAAATATTTGACAGAGTAAATACAAAGCCAAATTTTTCATAAACTTAACAAAAATAAGAGAAATTCAGTGATGACATTTTTCATAGCTTTGAAAAGGAAGGGAAAGCAGACAGTCTATTAGGGATCAAACTTGCTGCCATTTTAGATATGAGATTATGAAGAAGCAAGGGTGTTCTTGGAGCTCTGGGTGGGAAGCTCAGCCTGAACATGACTATAATGTCAGAGCAAATTTCTTATTATATAATCGCTAATATAAAACTCTATTACTTCAAATATGTCAAGCCAATGTCCCTAATTTGTCACTCTCTGCAGGCAGACCTCGGTTGAACTTCTGTACCTTTTAGTTAGCTAAGCCAACTTGATCTTGTTTTGTAGATAGTTCTAGATAGGGAGGTGAAAAGTGTACTTCTTCTTCATTCTCTTGCCTATTTCCTTTGATTCTTTCCTTGACAATTCTTTAGAGCTTCACTCAGAAGCCATACCCTTAATTTCAACCCTCCAGACTTTGTGCACATAGTTTCTATTTATTGTTTAGGGTCAGAGCTGTTCTTCTACTCAGTATTTGTATGTATGTACAATGAAGGGATTCTGGTCCATGACCTGAGGTGCTACCTGAGTGATCAAATGTATTACACAGCCTGTGGCTCCCATAGGCTTTAGGAAGTAGCAGATACAAAACCCCCAACTATTTGTGCAGGTACCAGATGGGGATTTAAGTTTCCAATTTTCAGTAAAATATCAGTATCAGTGTTCATATTTCAGTTTAGCTTTCTTCATAATGATGTAACATTTATTTAACTCATAGAGATCAGTCATTAAAATTTTGAAATTATTTTACCTTTAGTTGAAAGGTACAATATAATTACTGGGAGACTGCTTGCAAGGCGTATACACATGAAAGTCTTGCAACAACAATAATAACTAACTTCTAAAAGAAACATACTGATACTAAATATAACAATTTAAAGGGCAAATTGTGCCAGAGATTTTTTTAAAGAAGTGTTTTCATGAAAAAAACCCGAGAATGACATTTAATTTTGTTTGTTTGTTTGTTTGTTTGCTTGTTTGTTTGCTTGCAATGGAGAAACCTAAATCTGACATTTAGCTACACAGCAGCCACATGTATCTTAAATACAAACTGAGACATGTAAAAGGCTTACTGGGTAAGACCAGGTTTTGGCCAAAAAGTTCCATTGTTAGAGGGGGGCACCACAAGATGAAAGGTTGTTTAAAAAGGCTGATCCTACTTAATTGTCTTGATGCAACAAAGGGCCAATATTCTAAGTTGCAGGTGAATTTAACAACTTCTTGAAGCTTCCATAAGCAATGGCAATATTAATAACAAGCCATATTATCTTAAAAGTATTAATAATTCTTGTAGAATTCTTGAGATGCTGTTAAAAATGCTTGTTTCATTTTATCACACAAAGAAAAGTGCATGGAGACATTTTAGATGCCTTAGGGTAATTTAGATGGCCTCCAATTGCTGCTCAGAAAGGTGGATCCAGTGTAACATTTGTCAGCCTTAGTGATATATCTTCTCAAATGGCATTTCATACTTCTAGATATAGACAGCTGAATCAAACTCTGCATGTAGGATTGAACTTCAGAGCAATTCACCTACTTTAAGAATCTGCCTGTAGGTGATGTAGGATGCATTTACTCCTCTTCCAGTTAGTGGAATCAATGGATCCTGGAGAGCTGTTCACTTCACTCAGTGAAGTAGACACCTGCCTTTAATCAGAGTTGTACCCTAAATGTCATTGAGTGTGTCAACAGGGAGTGGGTTTCCCCTGCCTACAATTAGGTACTTTATGCCATTTCAGGTATACTTAGGGCATGCAATATGGCAATACTGGGTTGGCCAAAAGGACTGAAGATTTGTGAGACACTGTTCTTTGATCGTGACAGCTGAGAGCTGAATGTGCCTCTTGGAGGATCTGAAAGGATGTTAGTCTTGTTAAATGAATGGGCCCCAGAGCTCCATGACAGCTTGGACACATAGTTCCCATGCACACATTTAAATCTAGGTGTTACAATCTGGAGCTCCCACCTAAATTACAGACTATACGTTTTCTTGCATAAGGATGAAATATCCTCTCACTTTTAGTGTATCCATTTTAACAGGCTGTGATCTCATCTTCTACCTCTAACAACATTTTGCTCTACAGCTATGGCTGTAAATCTCAAATTCTCACCTTCTGAATGGAAGCAATGCTATGCCAGTTACACAGTGAGGCCAGGCTTATGGACAGTCTTTTGCAGGTGGAGCTGTGTTCAACATGGGTGGGGAGAAAGCCATTAACTGAATCAGTAAAAGCTCCTCAGGCAGGAGTAGTTAATGTCTTCATTTTTGCCAGTACAGCTTGCTGCTCTCCTAATAGGTGATTTTTCTTTCCCAGTGCAAATATTTTTCTATCAACAGACTTATCTAAGCATATATATATATTAATTGCATGTGTAGTTGTCCTTTATGTGTTCTTTGAGATTTTTATATTCTGCGATTTGTAGACAGCTGTTAGTATGCTATTACCCAAGCAGCTGTAATACTCTGGAAATGAATAGCTGACTGGCTTGTGAAAATTATGCCAATTGTTGAATTAATTAAATATATATTAGGAGAAATGTTTTTGAGGTAAAGATTTCTTAGAGCTGCTGTTGACACTGTACACCTGGTGTCATTCCACTGATATCAATGGACCCTGAAGATGATCCACAAGGGCTAGTAAATCAGTAAAAAGCTGCTCCAACTGGTATCATGGAGTCTGGAATTTAAATATGTGCATATTCTTACATTCATGCTTCTGAAACAGAAATAAGTAGCCCATGGAAAAAGTCATAAATTTCAGTAAATTTTGAATCCTACCATATGAACAAAGGCACCAACAAAGGTTTCTGTTTGTTAACGTTTGCTTGCCTGTTTGTGGAAATTCCTATGAATAGTTTTATTTTGTCAAGCAGTTTGCATTAGGAAGGAATGGCAACAGAGGGTTATCAGGAGGATTAAGAATGCTATGCTTCAAAAAGGAGCCTCTGCTAGCAAGAGAGGCCAGTGTGAAATTAGGTGATCTATCAGCAATATGAAAATGAATTGGAAGGCATGTAAGCATGGAGTCAGTAGATAGGTAAATTAAATAGGTTATAATGAAATGTAAATTGCTTATCATACTGTAGCTTGGTTCTTGAAAAGGCCCTTACATCCTTATATTCGATTTAAGAAGATTTTTCTGGATGATATAATTTCTAGTGCTGTGATCAGTGGGGACTTTGTCAGAATATACTTGGATTTAACAACCCTGCTCCTTTGCACAGAAGAGGAAATGTGCTTGTGCTGACTTCACTGGAAATTACATGCAGAAATGCCTTTTCAGATCTAAAACAATGTTCTTACTCCTATCTCCTGCCCACTTCTGTTTACATCAGTGTTCACCCATTTTGAACACAGTAATGTAGCTTTTAAATTCCCTTTACTATGGAAAACTGTTGTGTTTAACGCCAGTAGGGGCCTCGGCCCCACACAGTTTCTTGCTCACTTCCAGCAGGATGGGGAGAGAATCTGAAGGGTGAAAGTGAGAAAACTCATGGGTTGGATTAGTAGGTAAAGCAAAAGCCACACTCAGGAGCAGAGCTAAGCATGTTCAGCCATCCCTAGGAAAGCAGGACTCCATTATGTATAACAGTGATTTGGGAAGACAAATGCCATCACTCCTAATGTCACCCCGTTCCTTCTTCTTCCCCCAGCTTTATAGGCTGAGCATGACACTGTATGGTCTGGGATATCCCATAAGTCAGTTGGGATCAGCTGTCCCGTCTGTGTCCCTTCCCAGCTCCCAGTTTGTGCACCCCCAGCCCACTCACTGGTGGAGGGGGGTGAGAAGCAGAAAAGGCCTTGACTGTGTGAACGCTCCTCATCAGTGAGGAAAACATCCCTGAATTATCCACATTGTTTCCAGCACAAATCCAAAACGCAGCCTCATACCAGCTACTCTGAAGAAAATGAACTCTGTCCCAGCCAAAGCTAGTACAAAAACATATGATAGTAGAACTGTAATATACAAGAGGTAATCAAATTCTAAGTATATTCCCCATTTACAAGCTAATGCTAAATTGAGATCAAAGTGTGGAGAAGAGTAATTTTCTGTAGTGGACCTGTATCCTTGCTGAGGACAGTAGGACTCCAAGATCCGTAAACAAGTTTATAGAAATGGATTTGTATTTCAGCAGCAAATGTATGCCACTGTGTTTGCAAAATGACTGGATGCGCTGGGAGGAAGCAATGGACATCATCCAGTGCCTTTTCCCTCCTGAAAGAATGTATGTAGAAATTGTGAGGTGGTTATGGGAAACATTTACATATGACCCTTGTTACAGGCTATCCACTTTAAGCCTGGGAAGGTTTAGTTAATGGTAAGGCTGTCAGAAAGCCCACAGGAAGCAGTTCATTCAGTTCAGTCATTGCCACACATGCATGTCCTGAGGTGAAGGAGCACTGCCAGTGTTGTTTCCTCCAAAAATCCAATCGAAAAGGTTGGCCACAGCTCTGAGTTACACAGCTGCATTGCTAAGCCTGCAAACAGACAGATTAGGAAAAGAGGAAAAGATTTAAAAAAACCCTAAAAAAACAAACAAACAAAACAAACAAAAAACCCCAAACAAAACGAAACAAAGCCCAAAAAACTCAAGACAGAAGCTGCCCTCTGCAGCTGCTTGCTGGAAGCTGGCCGATACCAACACTCACACAAATCCTCAGAGGGTCTCTAAGTTCCCAAACACTCTAAGCATTCAGGAGATGACAAATGTTAGGGAAGAAGGGTGGAGATATAGATTTTCATATGCAGATCCTTTTTCCCATGAAATATGCTTCACTAGAAATAGGTACTGTATCAAAAACCTCTGTTATAAATCTCAGCTCCTAAAGGGAAGGTTTATGAGTACCACCCACAGTCCAACCTCCTGGTGCTCAGGGCTGCAGCCTGTCCATAGAACAGCATCTGATCCCTGGGTTTATATGGAGTGGGTGTTAACACAATCATGGAATCATAGAATCAGCTGGGTTGGAAGGGACTCCAAGATCATCAAGTCCAACCCTTGATCCACTACCGCTGCGGTTACTAGGCCATGGCACTAAGTGCCACATCCAATCTCTTTTTAAAAATCTCCAGGGGCGGAGAATCCACCACTTCCCTGGGCAGCCCATTCCAATGTCTGATTACCCTCTCTGTAAAGAAATTCTTTCTAATATCTAACCTAAACCTCCCCTGGGACAACTTGAGACCATGCCCTCTTGTCTTGCTGATAGTTGCCTGGGAAAAGAGACCAACCTCCACCTGGCTACAACCTCCTTTCAGGTAGTTGTAGAGAGTGATGAGGTCTCCCCTGAGCCTCCTCTTCTCCAGGCTGAACAGCCCCAGCTCCCTCAGCCTCTCCTCATAGGACTTGTGCTTGAGTTCCTTCACCAGCCTAATTGCCCTCCTCTGGACCTGCTCCAGGACCAATGTGATGGGTTGACCTTGGCTGGCCACCAAGCCAGTCTATCACTCCCCTTCCCAGATGGACAGGGGAGAGGGAATAAGATGGAAAATGACTCATGCTGTGAAATAAGGCATTTTACTAAAGCAAAAATGAAAATTTGCGCACACACAAGCGAAGAGGAATATAACAAAGTTTATTCTCTACTTCCCATAAGTAAGTGGTGTCTGGCCCCTTCCCAGGAAGCAGGGCTTCAGCATACGTAGTGATTGCTCAGAAGGCAAACACTGTAAATAAAAATGTCCCCCTTTCCTCCTCCTTTTCTTAGCTTTTATATCTGAGCTGACATCATATGGTATGGAATATCCCTTTGGTTAGTTTGGGTCACCTGGCCTACTTGTGTCCCCTCCCAGGATCTTGCCCACCCTTGATGGGGTGGGAAATGTTGAGAGACAGTGCTGATGCTGTGCCAGCACTGCTCAGCAGTAGCCAAAACACTGGTGTGTTATCAACACCTTTCTAGCTACCAATGCAAAGGACAGCACTGTGAGGGCTGTTATGGGGAAATGAACTCCATCTCAGCCAAACCCAATACACACACATAGTGCCAAAGGGGCAGTAGCTGTATAATCCAGATGCTTTGCATTTGCAAACACAGGCTAGTACTAGGCTGTAAATTTGCTCCTAAATTGTTGTAGAGCTTTCAGTATTTGCCTGAAGTCACATCCTGTCTTTACAGCAGCATTTCTCAGCTTCAGCATTTAAAAACAAAAATACTTAGCATTAGGTCAATCATGGCTCTCCATCACTGTATTGTTCACATATCTTTTCATAGCACGAACCTAAACTGAACACAGTGTTCCAGCTATGGCCTGACAAGCACTGAGAAGAGTGGGACAATGACTTCCGTGTCTCTGCTGGTGATGCCCTTGTTGTTGCAACCCAACATGCCGTTGGCGTTCCTTGGCACAGCAACAGCACACCGCTCATTCATATTGAGCTTGTCCACTAAGACCCCCAGGTCACTTTCCACAGAGCTGCTCCACAGCCAGGTAGATCCTAGCCTCTGCTGCATTCCTGGATTATGTTTTCCAAGGTGCAAGACATTACACTTGTCTTTGTTGAATTTCATAAGATTCTTTTCAGACCAGTCTTCTAGCCTATCCAAGTCTTCCTGCAGGGTGGCTTTCCCTTCCAAAGTGTTCATTTCCCCACTCAGGTTGGTATTATTGGCAAACTTCATCAGGGTATACTTGGTCCCATCGTCCAGATCACTTATGAAGATATTAAACAACATTGAGCCCAGTACTGATCCCTGGGAGACCCCACTTGTGGCATGTTGCCAGTGTGAAAAGGAGCTCTTTACCACCACTCTCTGTGTGCAGCCTCTCAGCCAGTTCCCCACCCACTACACAGACCACTTGTCCAGGCCATAACACATCTGTTTCTCTAGAAAGAGACATGGGAAACCATATCAAAAGCCTTGGAGAAATCCAGGTAGACAATGTCACTGCTCGCCCCCCATCAACTAAGCAAGTTACTTTGTCTCAAAAAGCAATCGGTTTTGTCCAGTATGGTTGTCCCTTGGTGGATCTGTGCTGGTTTTTTCCAATCACATGCTGCATCTGACTGGTGATAGCCCCCCCAGGAGATCATTCTGTAACTTTCTCAGGGACTGAAATAAGGCTGATGGGCCTGTAATTTCCTAGATCGTCCTTCAAGCCCTTCTTGTAGATGAGGTTGTCATTATCTTTCTTCCAGTCTAATGGGATATCCCCTGATCTCCAAAACTTCTCAAAGATTATAGAGAGCCTCGCAACAACATCAGCCAGCGTTCCTAACACCCTTGGGTGGACAGTGTCAGGACTCATCGATTTGCAAGGTCAAGCTCCTGTAACACTTCACATGCTAACTCTTCCATCACTGACAGTCAGTGTGTGTTTGCATCAACCTGGAATTTTGTTCTCAAGGCTTGGGCCCAACAGTGCTGATAAAGACAGAGGTGAAGAAAGTGTTGAGAACCTCTGCCTTTTCTGAATTGTTGGGCCAGTATTTTCCTTCTATTTCCACTTGCTTTCTATGTGCCTGAAGAACCATTTCTTGTAGTTTTTTACATCTCTGGTCATTTTCAATTTGAGCTGAGCTTTTGCTTTTCTAACTGCATCTCTGTGCAGTAAGTTGACAGAGTGCCGCATTTGCGTCAAACAATTCCTTCTTAGTTCTCATTATTTCACTTTTTCTCCGGTAGGTTTAGGGTGTTGGTTTGGTTTTAATCTGCCTGTCCCCTCCCTGCTATTGATTTATTTTGCTGTTTTCCACCTCTTACTTTTTCCTAGAGGCTGTACATTGCAATTCAGCAGAACATCGTATGTTATTAAGAGTATAGAAGAACTAACCAAACTCACTGCATTTAACAGTAAATATAACTGACAATGACGTGTCATCATGATGACACGATTAAAAGGTGACATGCATGCAAATGTATTGACATTTCCAGGAAGGCAAGGAAAGAAATGTGGCAATTAAGTGTATTAATAATATACATAAATAAGAAAAATATTAAACTAAAATTTGTGAGGTGGATCCTGCAGTACAAAGGATTTTTTTACTTAAAATTTTTTGTTGACCCATAAGCTTGAAGGAAAAGGGTCTTCCTAAATTGCTTTTCAACACCTTCCTCTTCCCATCCTCCTCCTTGTCTACTGTACTGTGCTGACCCTCTTTCTTTCTCTGTCCCTGCAACTCCTGTTCAGGCTTTCTTCTTACTTCTGTGTTTCTTAGTCCCCAGCATTTGAAGTAGCTGGTCCTCAAATAGCTCTCCTGAGCACTGGCAGAACAGGACAGGCAGTCTCTTCCAGCAAGCAGCATTCTGCTCCAGGCCCAGCAGCCCTGAATGGGGCTGGTGGCAAGGAAGGCTCTCCCAGTTCTTATACAAACAAAGTGCAGTGGCTGGCAGCCAAACACTAACCCACATCCACTGAGCATGCCCAAGTGACAGTCTGTCAGAGCCTTATAGCTCTGCCAAATCTACATTTGTTTTCATGAGGACAGCAGAATGCATCTCTAAACTCAGAGCAACATCCCATGAAATGTCATTTCTTGCTCCAATTCACGGACAATTAGAGTTATTCACTGAATTATTTGGACTTTTTTGTTCCCCTCAGTAGGAACAAAACAAGGTATATGGACAAAACAAGGGTATAGAAGTATATTCTGAGAAATAGAAATTTTTTTCCTATGAATTTGAAAAAAAAATTAGCCCGGCCAGACAGTTACCATAGAAGATTTCAGTCAGATCAGTTAAAATTTGGCAAAAGTCAGAAGTAACTAAATGCAGAACCTGGTTATTGAAAAAGTTAGGCCTTTTGAAGTGGTTGTGCCAGCTCTTCATTATGAGCTGGAAGAAGGATGGAATAGTATTTTAATCACATGTACTGTCTGTTAAACTGGAAAGCTCTTAACAGTGATCCAATGTAAAAGGACTTGAGGTTTACTTACCTTGGGAAAGTTACAGAGAAAATAATATGAAATTCATATTAGGAAAAGCAGACTGCACAATATAAACAAGAAAAATCATTTTGCTGAGCAGACCTGACAAATTACAGCAGACAGCCATTGCACAGGCACTTGCAATGTGACATCTCCTTGATTTCAGGCACTCAGCAGGAGATCCCTGCTTATAAGCCTACTTGTCCTCATTCTAGACATAGCCCATAAAAGAGCAGAAAATAGGGGATGGCTTTTTAGATTTTAGGAAGGATGAATTTTCCTCTCGAATTACGTTTTTCTCTTTGCTGTTTCTACAAGTGTCTAGAGAAATTGTGCTTCATTTTAAGTGCCTAAGTCAGCTGGACTTGGTCATTTAATAGATCACTTGAACTTTTGAGCTTAAGAGCAGCAATCAGAGGTATGAAGCTAAAGATACATCTTACCTATTTATACACAGGAAAGTCTCAACCTGTTTCCTCCTTCACAATACATGCCCTATTCAAAGGACCAGTAAATCCAGTGGTCTTCAGGTCATCTGTCCAGTTGTGTGCAGTGCCTGGACAGGAGAGGCTGATAAACTTTGCAGTAGCCAACCTCCAGCTCCTGGGGCTCTCAGTGGTGGCCCATTCAGCGCAGACTTCTTCCCCATAACTTAGTGCTGGGCCCACCTGTAAATCATGCAGTGTGCTGTAGTGCTTCCTCACTCACCAAAGAATAAAGGAGAGACTTCTTCAACAGTTGTTGCATCCTTGGGAAAGAGCCAAACCTCTTTCCCTGTTCAGGGATGATACAGGTCATAGCTCATTAGCACATGTGATAAGCCCACCCACAGAGCCTCTTTGCTGACTAAGCAGCTTCAGCTAACTAAATATGATGCAAATTTGCTACTGGACTACTGCACGGAGATGAAGGGCAACTTTGGGAGCACTCTTAACAGTTCCAGCATTTTGAGATTCATTATCCCTTTTCTGGTGTATATTTATGCCCCAGGGGGATTCCTTTCAAATTGAGTCTGCTTTCAGAGCCTTTTCTCTCAGCTTGGCCATGTTAACAATTCTACATAATTTCTATTTTTATTTTTTTACCTGATGCCTCCTTTGTTCTTTTGTTATGAGGAATAGGCATAATTAAGCTATAACACTATCTTACCTTTTAAATCTCCACTAAAAACACAAATACCTTCTCTTCTTTTGGGCATCAAGGCCATTTACTCTATGTTATTGACCATTTGGTGCTCAACTGACCAGATTTTAATGCTAATTCAACCCTCCCTCTCTAAAATAAGGAAGTAGTTCTTTCCAGAAAGTCTTTATAAAACAATGATCAGATATCATTAAAATAATTTTGAAAAGTTTACATTTTGTTTTAATCACAATGGCTATATTGCTTTATGGCCACTTGGGTAGTGGTTTAATTTTTCTTAGTTTTGAAACCAATGCAAAAATTTATTTAAACAGAGTAAAATCTCAGCTTCTTTTCTCAGAAGCTTTGGAAAGCAGCTTTAATTAGGAGTTGCCACTTCCATCAAGCTTTACACATTACATCAAGCTTTTAGTCTTTTTAACTTAGATTTCACTCCTGATTGAAAATTTATGTTAAAGTTCTTCATCACAACCATTCAGGTGGGAGTTGTAAATGCATCAAAAAAAAAAGGAAAAAGAAAAGCTTTAGCCAGGAAATAAGACCTAAAAAGGGCCACTTTAATCAGAATCATTCTTTTCCAGTGAAGAATTCTGAAATTGAGCTGAACAGGTGATTTTTTTTTTTCCAACACCACACAAAGGCAGTTGGGTTGTGTGACCAGTAAGGAGGGAAAGAGATTCCTCTGTGAGTCACAGAAATCTCCATGTAAACAAAACTAGGTTGTTTGCAAAACCTCTCTCCTGGACCCCCTCTACTTCACAGCTCAGTAAGAAGCTAGGGGGAAAGCCAGTCACCCTTTAATGTAAATAAAAATGAGTGCTGGGTTAGAGAGAGTTCCTTTTATCTCTGCTGGAGTTGTGCATAGAGTATTTCATCCTTTAAGGTGTGTAGCAGAATTCACTCATGGGAATAGGGAAATCGCTATAGCTGGTACCCTTCAACATAAAAAAAAAGAGAGTGGCTCATGGATTTAATATTAAACCAAGGAAAGGGCTACTTTGATCACCGAGTGTGATCTCTTAACTTGAACTTCAAACATTATCAAATAGTTCAGGAGCTTAGCCATAAAAGTAAGGTTTCAGCCATTAAAAAAATAAAACAGTAGTTCTCACTGTGATCTGTATTTTCCTGAATTTCAAAAGGATTTACATCTGGGGCTTGTTTTAAATATATCTCTAGTTAAAAGAGGTGCCTTGGAAGTGACTTGTTCCTTCCTCTAGTCTATAGACAATGTTAGTTTTAATAAACAGGAAAAATGTTTTTTTTCTTTTTGAAAAATCATTGTGGTAGTGAATCTATAACATCTTACTTACTTATGAAGTTAGTCCTCATGATGCTTTTTGGGTACTCCAGGTTGAGGCTCTGGTTTCTTTACACCCTGTTATTTCTTTACACTGTGTTATTTCTTTCTTTCTAAACTTTAGCACTTGACATACCAAATATAAAAGTTGCGTTTTATTTGACCTTTCCCTTCTCCTTTCCCACATCCCTACTTCTCTGTTTGGAAAATGTGTTCTTCACTTGACAAGCCAAGTGCAATTCCTTCAACTTCAAGAGGTACCAAACCACATCTGTCTACTGAGGCAAAAAATGTATTTAACAGAGCACAGCTGGAACCCAGATAACTAAAATCAGTCACCAGACAATCGCTCCGCTTGATCAATGATCCTCCACTATGGTGGCCTCTCTTGTTTGCATCCCTGAAGACAGTACAATCACACTCTTGAAACAGTTCAGGATTTTAACCCACATTTATTTATTTTTAAACCAAATTTCTTGCTAAATGTGCCCTAAACACTACCTAAATACCCCTTCCAAAATTTTTTCACCACTAATTTTCCTTTTATTTTGAAACTAATTTCATCCCCTTTTCTAAACCATGAATATATGACAAGGCATTGGTTGCAGTGATGCAACCACAGTGCTAAACCAGAAAGAAAATTCGTTCTTCACATTATGTTCAACTATAACAGATACAATCACAATACAGTGCTAATTTGTGCATATCTAGTCTTCTTGCACACCTTCTAGCTGATTGGCTTTCCACTAGTCATGACTCTTCAGGGCAGGTAGGGTAAAATGTGGGTGTATGGATGGATGGGCCTTACATTGTAGATTTTATACAGCTGCTAGCACATTACCTCTGCAAGCCTCCATTTATAAAATCTTGCTGTTAAAACAAGCCTGATTAATGCATGTTGAAATTGGATGGTGTAAAATCCAGTCACTCCTTTTGTCTGTCAGTCCTGCA
Organism: Lepidothrix coronata; assembly: GCF_001604755.1. Classification (NCBI taxonomy): domain Eukaryota; kingdom Metazoa; phylum Chordata; class Aves; order Passeriformes; family Pipridae; genus Lepidothrix; species Lepidothrix coronata. Next base: position 615,419 of record NW_016690402.1, read on the forward strand.
GGTGTAGAGATGGCTGTTGCACGGACAGTTCCATGCCCTGCAAAGCAAAGCTGCATGCCAGGTCCCAGCCATGCACTGCTCCTTTGGCACCCATCTCCAGCAAGAGCCTGTTTCCAACACAAATGATGTGTTATGATGTCAGAAGTCTCTAGCCAACCATCAAAAATTGAGACTGTCTCAAATTTTAGCACATGCTTAACAGAAGGATCTTGCAAGATCTGACCCTAGGTCCCTTTAATCTAACAATTTAGTTAGTTTTTCTTAGTATTCTGAAAGTTATGGCAGAGGGTGGCTTTCAAGGATGATGTACCAGACAGCACTTCTCTTTCCCAAATTGGAGATTAAGCCCAACAATACAAATTCAGCGAGAGCCAAGACACTGCACCCCAACAAGACAGGGTGCTGATGATCATCTGGCTTTTGATACCCTGTCCCTGTGGCAGCAGCAGCTCACAGGTCCTGCTGAATCAGAAACATAGAGGGAGCCAGGAGCTGTGTGTTGGTGCTTCTCACAGCTCCACCAAAATGCTGTAGCTTCAAGCCCTGTGACGTCCACGGTCTGACAGAGATAAATGATGGCTTGGTATGTTTATACTGTTAGAGCAGTACCCCCAGCAATGTTGTTAGAAAGCCTTACTCACTTTTATTATGGAAAGAATACTCAATTGTGTTATATTTCCTTTGCATGATTTCTCATGTGTATGAGAATAATCGCAGGAGCAAGTGAGATAACTGTGATTAATCTTACTAGTTCTTTGCTGGAATGAACAAGGTGCAGATTTCCATGTTTGTGTAGAAGTCATTGTAAAGTTTGAAAACCTGTGACAGGCATCAACTGTAAAGACTTCAAATTTAATCATAGGATGACAGAATATCCTGAGTTGGAAGGGACTCTCAAGGATCATCAAAGTGTAGCTCCTGGCCCTGCACAAGACAGCCCCAAGAATCACACCGTGTGCCTGAGACTATTGTCCAAATGCTTCTTGAACTCTTGTCAGGCTTGGTGCTGTGACCACTTCTCTGGGGAGCCTGTCCCAGTGCCCAGCGACCCTCTGGGTGAAGAAACTTTTCCTGATATCTACCCTAAACCTTCCCTGACACAGTTTCATACCATACTTAATGTGAGGATAACTATTATCCTTAACAAAATTACTAGCTAGATGATTCTCAAAGTCTTTCTTCATTTTTGAGATATTTAAAGCATATTTTGCTTCACCCTTAAAGCGCTGAAATAGCTTTCGCTTGTACTCTTTTGTTTGCCAGTCAAGGGAAGACAAATAAAATCGTATTTACTCCTTTCTGTCTTCTGTCTCCCTAGTCTTCTAGAAATCTCAAGCAACTCTCAAGTCTCACTGGGTTCTCAATTCAAGCTTTTTTGTTAACTTTACACCTTCATGGGGTTCAGCCTTTGTACAATAGCCCACTTTTGGTGCAATATTGACTTGGCTTTGTTTTTTGTCTTACCGTCCCATATATCCTGACTTCTTTTGGTTGTTTTCAAATCAGAGAAAGAGCAGTTGCCCTCAGTAGAAGTAAACATAGTCAATAAGATAGGATGGAAGAGGTAGAATATCCTTGTAGAGTAGAAGCTTATCTAAAAGACCTAATTTACTTTTTTAATTATTTAAAGCACTTTTAGGTAATTTAATTAAGAACAGAGCTGGGCAAAGAGGATGCATATTGCTATCTTCGTCTTATTCATTTCTGAAGAATTTAGCCAAGTTAAAGAAACTGTAGTAGAACTCAATACTCTAATTTAGGTTACTGACTCGGTGTCTGCTTCATTGAAATTGAAAGTGCCTGGCTCAGGAAAGTGAGCTAATCTACTTACAGTACAATATACGATTACTGAAGAGACAGATTTGCCAGTAAAGATCTGCAGAGAAAGTCGATGGCATGGTCTGGCTTTGGCATCCTCCTCTGTGGTGAGGAGGGTACCTTTGGGAGTTTTGAATGCTTTCTTAAATAGCATAAAGCCACTGGAAATGTTAGGTTAGGACCCTCTGTTCACGCATGGCCTCTTCTAAGGACAGACATGTAACAAGCTAAAGGCAGTTATAGAGGTACATGATGCCTGCGTTAAAGGCACACGTGTAATGTTTAGCAAAACAAAAAGAGGAAGCTTGTTGTTTAGGCATACAGTTGCATGGAAGAAACTCATTTTGGTCGAAGCCCTCCTCTGTGTGCATATTTTATTAGAGCACAGTGGGTAAGAACAAAACTAATCTGGCTACAGGATGTGGAAGCATTCTGTGTCCTCACTAGTATGCCCAATAGGCAGCCCTCTGTCTTTCCCCTCACTTAACTCATGATTCATCTGGGTGCCTCCAGAAGAAGGTAGATAATCCGTGCAGAACAACTCTCTAACAGTTCCTGCAGTAAGGATAGAGCACAGGGCCCAGCTCTCTGTGTTTCAGTTCAGGCAGAGGGCATCTGGTGCCAGGGTGCCTGAACTGCAGCAGAACTGTAGGTGTTACATATGTGCCTACCCTGGCAATAGATCTCTCTCCAATGGAGATAGCATGTCCCAGGAAGAGTTGCTTTTTGGCAGCTAGAATGTGACCACCCTATTTTGTGGAGTAGGAAAGCTTAGTATTGCAAATATGGGACATTGTACCTGGGGCCCCAGGGGAAGAGTGTGACTTGGAGCACACTGGGTATACCAGGAGAGGGGTAACCTTCCAGACAAGCTATCTACAGGATTAGGCAGTCCTGAAAACTAGGTGTACATAACCATGGCCTGGGAATAAATTTTTGTCTTTGACAGCAAAATTTGGGGTTAGGCACATCGAATCTCACAATAGATCTCTAATACTTGTGAACATACTGGGGTTTTTTGTTTCATTATTTTTCTGCGCTTTCAGGTGCACTGTTCTAGCATCCAGGTTTCTTGCTGGTCTGTTTAAGGTTTGAATGCTGTACTTATGGGCTGTTTGAGGGTTGATTTGATTTTGAGGAATTCCCTAGGTTGTCATCAGTGAAGACTTTTAGAGAGGAAAAGGCGACAGACCAAGATGAGAGTAAACTAAACCAGTTGTTATAATGCCCAGCAATGCTAACTTCTGAAAAACTGTGAGGACAAAATATGAGTAAATTCATTAAATCAATTGAAAATATACAAAAACTAAGTCAGTTAAATAATGCAGAAATTTGCATATATCATTATTTCTTTCTTTCTGCAACATTTTTTTTCCCAAAATGGAAATTCTCTCCTCCTTAATCATCTTCAAGGCTCCCTTTGACACTTCAAGAGGACAGTTGTTTACAGTCACACAGTGAGTCCACAGTAGAGCTTGGAATGGTAATTTAGCATCCCATCACCTAGGCTACAGTCAGAGACTACTAGGTCATGCTATTTCTTGATACTACTAGTACTGTTTTATTATATGTCTTCTCAGTCACAAAGCTGTATCAAATGTTGAACACTGATTCTTTTGCTGAGAAAGTAAATTTTTTTATACATTTTTCTGGGAAAAACCCTTTTTTGTATGGCTGCGCTTGATAACAGTAGCCCAGGCTTTTCAGAGAAACATTTACAATAATCAAAAACTATACTTAAATTAGAGGATTTTATTTAGTAGACAGTTGTGTCTTTACTTAAATAAATGTTTTTAATCAAAGATACGACATTCCTCAGAAACTTTTTCCACATTAGAGAGCAATTATTTGAGTTTTAGCTTGAATCTGATTTACACAATTAAAAATTGTACAAAAAAGGTCTTCCATTGGATCTGAAGAGAAAATATAAATGTGCAATGAGAAGTATGTGACGTTACTTAATTTCCATGGCTATGAACCCTCAAATGTTGAGACAACAGGGAATTGTTTAGCAAAGTTTCAAATTTCCTTCACTGCTAAAGCTTCATCAGAATAAGACTATGGATTCCAATTGTTAAATTAGATTGAACAGGTATTTTCTTTTACCTCTGATAATGCAACTGTATTAAAGATGTGATTTTGAAAAAAGGGGGTAGTTTGCTGTATACCATTATTTGTGAAATAGTGAGCACTGTCTGACCATTATTTTTATTTTCACAATAAAACCTGCTAAGACTGCATTTGCCTTGAAACTTTTTTGTACAATGTAATTAAAAAGCTTAATATTTTGGCAACATGAGAGAGAAGAGAGAACTTGAGAGTACATTCATAAATGTAACAAATACACATTATAAGACATATATATCCCCCATCGAGACAAGGTCATTTTTATGGGAATGACTTTCCTTGGGCTCCAGGAAAGCCAACATATAGTTACTGCCATTTTAAGAAACAATTTAGAAAAGGGCAATTTAGCCACCTCAGTAGGTGATATCCGCAAAGAAAAGCACTGTTTGTAAGAGCTACTTATTTGGATGTGAGAGGTAGCTCATGTCCCCTTCTCTAATCATTCAGTTCCATGTTCGAACATTTGAATCAAAAAGGGTGGAAGTTCAGAGCAAGAACATGTAAATTCAAATGGGAGTATTTACACAGTAACTGCTTTTAAAATAAAACATTTTATTAAAAGTATTGTGTCTTCAGAAAATTGGACTGTATATCTGACTTTTATATTACCTGTCTATACAAAAAGAATCTGGAAGAAAGAACAAAACCATGAAATCACTTCTGGTAAGTCCTTTTTTTTTAACACACTCTTTCAGTGCTGGGTAGCGAAGATAAACTATGTCTCTGATACTGTTTTTATTGCAGATTTGGATTACAGATTTATTTTCAATGACCTATTAAAATTAACAGGCTCTTTACTGTTCACAGTTTATCAGGATGCCCCAGAGCTACTTCAGCAATGAAGAAAGCAAAGCTGTCTGGAGAACAAATGCTAACAATAAAGCAGCGGGCCAGTAATGGTAAATTTTTAATCATTACTTTCTTAAATACTAATTCTCTGTAAACTGAAGTTATTGTTACTCTATTGGCTTTTTTTCTACACATATAAATCCACTTTGTATAAATTGGAAATTCACTGTCAGTAGAAGTGAAACCAGGTTTTATGCTCTGGAAACCTGAGCCAGGAGTGGAGCAGTCAGACTGGCCTGAGTTATGTCTACATAAATCTGAAACTCTAAAATATTTCAAAGTAGAAGGTACCATTATAATTTTCTGGTTCACATTTCATTCATCAAAGGTGATTAGCTGGTTCAGAAGAGAAACAAGGTTTATTTCCAGAGTGTCAATTCCTCATGAGCTCCATGGTTTTCATTTGGAGCTGTGGTTCTATAACTTCTGGGAGATGGAGATGGCCTTGTGCCATTTAAGCTCAAATAATTTTCAGAGGGAAGTGACATCCTGTTGGGGATATTCAAATTTTAGAGTTGACAAAAAGACAATGATGTCCTCAGAATCAGAGTTGAAGAAATTGTGGATGTCCCCGCCCTGGAAGTGTTCCAGACCAGGTTGGATGAGGCTCTGAGCAACCTGGTCTAGTGAAAGGTGTCCTTGCCCACATCACAGGGGTTAGAACTAGATAATCTTTAAGGTCCCTTCCAACCCAGGCCATTGTATGATTCCATGGCATCCTTCCTATGGAAGTTAGACACTGTGGAGAAGGGTGTACAAGAGGCACAGTACTATAAGAACAGGAGAGTGAGAATGCCAGTTTCTCTAGCTTTATGTGTTCAGATTTTGACTTGAGAAAAAACAGATTTATCTCTTCCCAGGACTATTTTATATTTTGTTATAGTAATTAAAAGGATAAATAAATTAAACCCTTTCAGTTTATTCCTGTCTGAATTCTTAGAAATACAGATACCTTTAAAATTCTGTTATTTTAATGTTTATGCCACGGAATATGAGAAATTACTTCCATTTTGCAAATTATTCTATATATAATTATTTAATAACACCCTTCTGAAATATGAACCCTTTTGAGCCTTCATCAACCATTAAAAACAACTGCAGAACAAAACAGTATATCCCAGTTCATCAACAAAATTTCACTTCTGAATTAGTTACAGATTCTTTTGACAATGCTGTAATATAAAGAGATTAGCATAAGTTACAGTTTTTTATTTTGTCTCAGAAGATCTGTAAGTGGACACAGACTTTAAATAAGTTACATATGACAGTAGAGTGTAATTTGTTGCTGCAGGTGCATTTCTTATAACATAAAGTTAAATCAATGCATATAAAGTTAAAGGTCTTACTGATTCTCTAGGCATTTTCGACATTTTTACTAGAGAATTACTGCAATTTTAAAAGGAAAAGTAGTGGAAAATACTTTTTTTTAACTTCAAAATAAAAGTTTGAAGAATGTTTCCTTTTTCTTTTTAATTTGAAATAAATTTATTTACAAATATAGAAGTAATTAATTCACCGAAGTCTGATTTAAACCTTAATTATTTTAACACCCCTTTTATTTTTATGTCACACAGGTATAGAAAATGATGAAGAAATTAAACAATTAGATGAAGAAATCAAAGAACTAAATGAATCCAACTCCCAGATGGAAGCTGATATGATTAAACTCAGAACTCAGGTAACAGTTTTATGAAGCCCTAAATTCAGCTGCTTTTTCTACATGACTGATTAAAAGAAATACAGGAAATATATTGTTCCCTTTTATGTTTCCTATATATTAAGATACCTATCTGTGATTTGCTATTTATAAAATCAGAAAACAATGTTCATTTTGCAAGTTCTACATCAGTTACCAACAGTAAAAAAAAAAAAGGACTTGGCAAAATACATTCTTTAAAATAATGGCAACAGCATGACCTGTTATGGTCAGCTTTGTATTTCTCCTTGATAAGGCTATGCCTTTCTAATAGTAGTTGAAATATTGTGTGACATCATGGTCATTAACATAAGTTACAAAGTGAAAGAGTCCAGGTGAACAATGTGGCTTTTGCCAGGTCTTACAGGGGAAATTTAGATAGGGAAGTGAATACCTGTTACGCTTCGTCACGTGATACACAAAGTGCAGCCCTTGGCAGCAGTAGTGGTTCCAGAGATCCAGCTTAATTCATTTTATGTTCCACATAAATTTGTTGGGGGGGGGAGAAAAAGGAAAGCATAACATTAGCCTATTATTTAAAATCCCATTATTCAGCAGCCCGAAAACTGAATGGAAAAAGGAAAGGAAGGAAATTAATTTAATTATTTCCCTAGCATTTTCCAGTGTCCAGCATAGCTTCTGGTGCTTTTACCTTCACATGATTTGAGCACAGACACCAACAGGGAAATTCATCATAGTCTTTATCAGTCTTTAGTCCCATGATTATAGTCGTCTCCAATTGATCTTGATGGAAACAGAGTAAACCATTCCTTGTTACTTTGCTGCTTGTGGAGAATGCCATGTCCATTCTCCTCCTCCTCCTTCTCCTCTTGTATGCTCATAAATAGAAGGCAGGATCTGCCTCTCCAACTTGGTTTTTCTTTGACTTCTAAACTTTAGCCAAATTGATACTGAAACCTCACTTCTACTTTATGCCTGTATTCAGGGTTCTGTTGTCTTTATGCAGCCTTTATAGGATTTGACTTACAGTTTTATGAGTTTTTCTGATGTGACCAAATGCAGCTATAGGGTAATGAGGACAAAATCTGCAAGAACGTAAAGCAAGAAGAATAATCAATGGCAGAAAAATTACTCTGGAGAAATTTGGTCATAAGTTTTAAACCTGGCAGCCTTCCAATTGCCTTATGTTTTCATTTGCTTAATACACTGTAGATGCTATTCACATACAGACTAACGTAGCTTTTAGCTCAAGCAAGGCACCATGCAAGGTCAGAGCTAATGTGTCTGGTCACCTGGGAACACAGCAGAGCACACTCTCAGTTGTCTTCACCTGTACATGTAGTTATGCCACAGGACTATCTGCAAATATAATATAATAACAATAATAATAATAAAAGGGGCCTCTGGTGGTCTAGTGGTTAGAGAGCAGGACTCTCACCGCTGCGACCCGGGTTCGATTCCCAGCCCCCCGGGCAGATGGAGCTCGTCAGCCTTGTAAGGCAATCCATCTAAGAGAAGGTCACTCTAAACAAACCTACGTCCTGAGGACCTCACTGCCACTGTCCAAGCTTGCTCGGCCCCAGCAGATGAACCTCAGGATTAAAGGGTGGGCTCAGTTCAGCGCACGCTGTGTCTCACCTAAAAAATCCACTGCGCAGGCTCGATGGGTTAATGACCTTTCCCAAATCTTCACTCGCGAAGACTGGCCATTATCTGCAAATATTTTTCAGTTGCTTCAGTTTTACAAGTCATTGTATGTATTGAAAACCTTTATGAATTTGTACATACAATGCAATAACATGCAGCTGTTCAACTTTCGAAAGCAGCCCTGTGAATTTGCACAGAATCAAAGTATACTTACAAAGAGCTAAACACTGGTACCAAAGAGCTGTGCAAGCTTAATTAATTATATATATATATATCTGAAAAGATAAGAAAAGCATGACTTACTGCAGAATGTCCCTAAGATTGGCTCCTAGGAGTTTAACTGCACGGGTGAACTTGCAGAACTAAGGTCCTTCTTAAAGCCTTTCAATTGTACAAAAAAAGCTCTAAAGGAGTGGATTCAAATCCAAGCTAATTCACTCACTATTACCAGTATTAAAAGACAAGCTGTTAAAGTTATGCAACACAGAGTCGGAACAACGAGCCTTAACAACGATAAGAATTGCAGACTCAAGCAGAACTTTTCTAAGCATGAATGGACGTTTTCTCCTTGCCTGGTATTTCTGTTATCTCTCCCTTCAGAGAGTGCATGCTTTATCCTGGCTTGCCTTATATTACATTGTACACAAATTTGTCCATTTTAGATTACCACAATGGAGAGCAACCTGAAGACAATAGAAGAGGAGAACAAAGTAATTGAACAACAAAATGAGTCTCTTCTTCATGAATTGGCCAATTTAAGCCAGTCTTTAATTCATAGTCTAGCTAATATCCAGCTGCCACATATGGTAAGTGATTGAGAGCACAAGTTAAGGAATTTGGAGATCTTCAGTTCACTTCATACAATAGATACCTTTTTTTATGTTTATGTTTCATCAACCAGTTGGATATTTGTGGTAACAGCACTGAAACCATAGAGATACATTTAACTGCTAAGAGACATGGAGGGCCTGTTCCAGTGTGTCCTGTAAAATTAAGTAAGAACTAAATAGGCATTTTAAATATTATAAAAATTGGTGGCAATATGCCTTGCTGATATGTTATGCTTAAATGAATATACGATTAAGAAAATAAAAGTTGTATATGAACTACTATTTAATATCTCGTAGGAACCAATCAATGAACAAAATTTTGATGCTTACGTGACCACTTTGACGGACATGTATACAAATCAAGATCGTTATCAGAGTCCAGAAAATAAAGCCCTACTGGAAAATATAAAGCAGGCTGTGAGAGGAATTCAGGTCTGAACAGCTGCTATAGTGATGAAAATCTTGCTTAAAAAAAGGATGCCTCTTGTTTTTTGCTGCTGTAATTTACCAGAAAGTGTTATATATTTATTTCTGTTTGAAACAGTGTTATGCTTACAAGACTTCATAATGATTTTATGTCTTGCTTTAAAGATAGTAACTGCAGAATAGTTTTTTGAATACATTCACATTTTGTACGTTTTCATATAAGCTGACATAGTGTGATATGCCATGTAATGTTTATAGCTGCTAATGTATGCACATTTTTGGGGTATATATATTTCTGAAGAGGTAAGCTGATCAAAATAAATAGAGTGTAAATTCTTTTTAATGCTTTAGTGATTAAATGTTTTAGTATTTTGAACTGAAATGGACAAAAAAAAAAAACAGCTTTGAATGACAATGTTGCGGTCTGCGGCCACTTTTTAAACACTATCATTTTGCCTCATGTTGGAGGATTTTATGGGATTTAAGAAATACATTTTGTGTGCATATTGTTTCATAGCAAGAATTGGTTGCAAAAATGCTTTATTTTTGAACAATGCTTGAAAATATTATGTGACTTTTGTTTTTGAAGGATGGTGTGTGGTGGGGGCAATAAAATGAGGTTTTTTGAATTCCAAGAAAATGGCATGGATTAGATGTAAGATAAAAAATGGGTAATTTATTGTAAGACAACATCAAGCCATGGAAACTTGACAGAAGATTCAAAGCAGCTTAAACAGCACTTTTTAATTAACTTCTAAGCATTACATGGTATGAATATGGGAACTTCCATTATGAAAAGAACTATATCAGAGGTGGACAACGTGAAGATTTCAGCTTTTGTTTTCAAATAAGCTTTGGAGCCAACATTCTCTTATCTCTACTGGACTGCTAGTGCCCCTCTGAACTATCTGTTATAGCAATGTAGTTCATCATTCAGAAATTCTGTGTTTTCAATTCAAGAGGGAGGACAATATTTAAAAGTTAATATTGCCTTTTCACATCTTTAATTTTGGGATAAACACAAATGATCTGTGTCTCTTAGAGTTACTGAACTGCATTCACTGCTGTCTGTAGTAGGAATGCAGTTCAGTAAAGATTTTTCCTTTTGCTTTGCCAAGCATTCAATCCAATTTTCAACATTTTAACATTTATGTTTTGTTTTTTGTTGAAGAACAATCATTACTGCAGCATTCACATATGCTTTGTATTTGTTCTACTATTACCTATTGCAAAAATGAATGCAATCAAATTTTTAATGTAACTAAATATACTTCAGCACTTTTTTTGCTTTAAACTGGATCATTTTAAGGTAAAACTTATTTGTACCTTCAAGATTTGATTGTTTTCTTCAAAATGACTGCACTATATGTATGCATAAGACCACTTTTTATTACTACATTTTTCTTTTTTAAGTAGTAAATTTGGTGATGTGTTGTGTTTTACAGATGTTGAATTTATTTAAATTTGATAGCATATCTTTTCCTTCCATGTCTTGATGTTATGCAGAAAGTACAAAAGTACTTTAAAATTTTGTTATGAAAAAGATGGGTTTTGTAAAAAATAAAATATTTTTAGCAGAACAGGACTTACAGGGTCATTGTCCCCACAATGTGCCAGTTGACTATTTGCACTTACCTTGCCCTATATATCCATACGGAGGTGTGCAATTTCTTGTGTCATTAGCCTTGTGACACTAAACCTGAACAAATTATAGTGGAAGCCATTATGGCTAATCCAGTAATATTGCTAAGGGAGACTACAGGGATCTCACAACAAATATTCTGATACAATACTCAACCTCGGTATATATATATATGTATAAATATATGTATATCCCAGCGGCACTTTATACTATTCACTGTACAAAAGCTTACAGTTTTCCACGAGGACTTTAATAACTAGCTGGGAAAAGATTATGTAATTACTTTGGGGCTCTGCAGTATCTTATCTGTACAGTGCCCTTTTTCTGTTGTGCTATTAGTTGTAGCTGCCATGCTCAGAATTGCCTTTTTGAGAGCTGAAGCAAGGTGCTTGTTGTTCACCTTCTGCCATATATATTGTACTTTTGCCCTAGCCTCCTTTTAGGGCTTTCATTGTTCATAATGGCATATGCATTTTTCCACTGCATTGTGTCTGCAGCTTCTTTGCCAATATAGTAATGCTTTCAGTAGAGTAATAGATAGTATCAGTTTTGGATTCTTATTGTTATCACCTATGTACAATGGAAAGGGATTTTAAGCACAAATCTGCTGCTCATCTAATGTTGGTACATAATATCAAATCAAAAGTTATCTGTGACTATTATATAGGGATCACAAAAGTGTCACATATTAGAATGCTGACCTTTCATATGAAATTATTGTGAGTCATCAGAGTTTATTTATTATAACTTATTGTTCATATTCATTTCTAAGTTGATTTAAGTAATCATTTATTAAGACAGAATTTTGTATAAACTATTTATTGTGCTCTCTGTGGAACTGAAGTTTGATTTATTTTTGTACTACACGGCATGGATTTGTTGACATTTTAATTTTGCTATAAATGTGTGGAATCACAAGTTGCTGTGATACTTCATTTTTAAATTGTGAACTTTGTACAAATTTTGTCATGCTGGATGTTAACACATCTTACTCTAAATAAATAAAAAAATGTGTTGCCACATTTGTAGCACAGTGGTTCTATGATCGCTTTCAGCATTTTCACTTTATTTCATACATGACATAACAACGAAGAAATCCTCAGGGGCCTATTTTAACAAGAAGCCTTGGCTGTCGATTCCTCAAATTCTCCCCTCAGGATGCATGGCTGCCTCTTCAAATGGTGCACTTCCCATGCTACGTAAATGCATAAGCACAAGAAATTTGTTCCAACATTTTGGAACTCCCTAGAAAGAAATTGAACAGTGGTTCCTTGGCCTAAATAGTGCAACTGAAGTATTGTGTGTAATATATTTAAAGTTAAATAGAATGATAATCCCAAAACTCAAAAATAAGGAAAAAGCCAATGGGAAATGAACCTGAGTTGGAAAGCCTTTCCCTTTCCTCTGATCTGCACTAAGGCCTCACGCTGCTTTTAGAACTAGTGAGCTGAAGAGGGGAATGACAATAGTCAGCTAACACTTCTGGCCATCACTGCCTGTGACAGGAACAGTGACCACCAATGCATGTGCAATATTCTACACAGCGATGTAATCCATTACTCCTGCAGTGACTTAATAACTGGTGCAGATTCCACTATCAGTGTTAAGCCATCTAATTAAAAACATCTTCCTCAACACCAAACAAGAGTAATTACACAGAGACTTGGCAATTAATTGATTTATAGGCATAATTATGACTTTACCATATGCTTGGGTTCCTGTATTGAATAGATACTAAGTCCAGCATTATGTAGCAGTATCAATAATTAATGCTGTACATTTTCCCTGCATGCCATTCCTCTTAATTGCATTCCTTAGAGATCATCCTAAATGACCAAGACAGGAGCACCAATACAAATTTTAGACTATCTCTCTGCTCCCAGCAAAGGCTGCTCGACTGCTGGGGGAATAGGGAACATATAGAGGGCCCAGGACACTTTACATGGCAGAACACAAAGCAGAAGAGCAGGAAAAGCTGTGCAGTCAACTGCAGACATCACTCCAAGAAAGAAGATAGTCTGTATACCTGGTGTATACACAATGTGATACATACACTTTGTAGGTAAGATGGGGAACATTTCAGAAAATCTGATCTCCTCCTTCAGCATCATATGTAAAATCTTAATTGTGCATATATGATACACCCTGATCCATTCTGTTTCTTGTTAGCCTTATGGCACTATGATCATGTACAACCAAAGAAAGTTTTTCATATTAGAACTTGATTCTTCCTACTGTGAAACTTTTTCTGGGGAAAAAAAAAAAAATCAAACAAAAACCCCACAACAAAATTCCAAAGCTTAAAAAAAAGAATGAGAAACTACAAGAGGTGAACAGATGAAAGAAGTGAACATTTTGGAGGATAGCTGTATTTCTAATCTCAGTACACCAGTGGGCTGGTATGATGCAGAGTACATAAAAGCATCACGTTCTCTATGTCATTAGTCAGCCGGACAGTGAGCTGAAGCAGTTGATGCCCAGTCCCTGCTTCTGTCTCTTGCCAAGGTCAGTATTTCTTCTGAGAAAGTCTTTTGCCAAAGCATATGAGCCAACTCCTCTGGTCTCATGAGACCATTTTTCCATTGTTGTGATCAACAGCCCTCCTCTGTGCCTGTGAACTTAATCCTTCTTAAACTTTTTTGACTTAATTCTTCTTGACACTACTGTGCCCAGTATCCCAAGCAACGTCTTCATAAATAATACTAGATATCTCTGTTCCTATTGCTCAGAAATACTTTGCATGTCATTACATGCTTGTATTATATTTTGCTTTTTCTTGCTCATTCACTCATGGCTCTTAGACCCGTGACCAACTGCTACATTTTGGAATAGATCAAAAAAATGTCTGTTATCTCTAAGTAATCTCTAACCTTGTTTTTCTATTTAGTGCCTTACATCATCAAGTTCTTTATGTACAATATATCATTTCTGTGCTGATCAATCTTCCTGTCTTAGGTAATTTCTGGTTTTGTTATGTAAAATCAGTATTGGAATTATGTACCTCAGTAATACCAAAGAGAGAAAAACGATGGCAGAAACTGTCTGTACAAATAACTTTGAGCTTTGTCATGTCACTACTATATATATAGTGTTTTCCTTCCATCATAAAGGGAGGGATGATGTGGAATGGATCATGTGCAATCAATTATTCATTCAACATTTTTTGTGGAGAAAACCAGATCTAAGTCTAGAGGAAGTGTTTTCATTACAGCCACTTTTTTCAATGGAGGTATTGATCTCTAAACAGAACATTTAACCCTGCTGACAGTAGACTTGATTTCCTTAACTAACTCTCATGGACAATTAGGAATAATTTTGGATTTTCTGGGGTTCACTGACTGTACATTGAAAATCACTCCTCTTGCAAATGCCTTCAAAAAGCACAATTAGCCAAACTTTCTGTGGAAAGGATCAAAACAGAAGAATAAAAAAGTGCAGAACAAGTAAACAGCAAAAAGCAAAATAAATAGGACATAGACAATCGAAAAGCTTTAATCTTAAATCAATTTTAGATGTATCCTGCTTTTGTAATCTGAAAATAAGAAATTCTTAACACTGAAAATTCAAACTGCTTCACTGAAAAAAAGCCGATATGCTGTCTCCTACTGCACGCCAAATGTTAGGGCTGCACACACTGGCATTGAGCACATGTCTGAGTAGCAATCAACTGTGCTGTTTGACCTCCTATTTGACACTTAAAGAGTGAGTATCCCCCTGAAGAACAGAACCTTGGGGCAGGTTATCTTCTTTGTTAGATCTTGTAGCCTCACATGAAGATGTGCCTTGCTTCTGGCTCCTCTGCTGATGCTCGTCCTGCTTGTCCACCAGTAGCTCTGAGGCTGCAGGCACTGAGTAGGCCCAGGGGCAATGATACCTGCAGGAGCTTTGGGAAGACCAGCAGCTGCAGCAGACACATCACTGGGGTGAGAGCAGCACTATCTGCTTCAAATTACACTGTAGAGAACACTTTTAGTTTAGGTCCTTTTTGTGGTAATTTGTCATGAAAATGAGTCATGAATCTATATGCAGCAATTATTTACAATGGGAACAATACAAGTAGCTGCATGTTTTTTTCATTTTTGTGGTGATCATGAGCTGGCTGTGGGTATTTTTATATGGATTTGTTACTTCAATTAATATAAGTAAATGTGTGAAATTCAATAGTATCTGAGCAGTGTGCTGCTAGGAAATAATACCATTTATAAAGAATGAGCTATTCAGTGACCCTCCTAACATATGGAATTGCTTTTTTTCCATTCTTCACTGACCATGGCTTTTATAATGAGAGAACAGAAGTGTGCACGTCATTACTGGATTTACACATTGAGGAGATGTTAACAAAATGAAAACAGATTTTCACACCTTGAAATCTTGTTCTGTATGGACCACATTGTCCTTGCCTGAGACGTTGTTCATAAAGAGATTTATTCTCTACATGCATGAAACTGAAGATTTTTTTTTTCTTGAAACATTAACACAAAAGACATGTGTACATGTGCATATAGTCTTAAATTCTGAAATCTGTTGCTTCACAAAATCCACAGTCATGACTCAGAGCCCTCAGACTCTGCCCAGGTGGATGCCCAAGATGTGTAGGCCACTTTTATATTTAATCATATCGATGTTAACACCTCCACCAACATGTTTAGGCCAACATGATAGAAGTCGAGTCTTTACTCCAATGTGAGTAATATCTAACCTTTATTGCTAAAATACATATTTCAGGTCTTCTGACTACATGACATATTTACCTCTCATGTCTATGTTACCCAGACACAGAGTTAGTCTCTGATTAAAAATGCTGATACCCCTAAACTTTATATTTCCTAAGAAAAGTTGGACACCTTTCTATGGTGTGCCTCTTAGACCAAGAAAGAACTTTATCTGTTGGCTCACATTTCACTAACAGTTTCAGTAAACTCCAAAAAGAAAATCTAGTTTTGCTGCTCCACTAAGGAAAATGGCATGGCAACAGTATCAGCAGCAAATTTAACCAATTCAAGCCTATTCAGGAGAAACTTATTTCTGTCAGGTGCTA